>NC_044040.1:93185722-93490818 GCF_901765095.1 Microcaecilia unicolor | reverse complement strand
TCCTCTGCGGGTAGCCTCGGTCACCTTTGCGGAAAAGCAGAATGAGATAGATGAGTGTGTATCGCTTGGAGCAGGTACAGGGGGGGCGGGGGGGATTTGGATAGTGGGTTGTGGTGGAGGAAGCCAGGGCGGAGGGTTGCCCAGTGGAGGAGGTCTAGTATGGGTGGTACATGCATGTTGCACTTACCTAGTAGCCATCCACCAATGAACTCCCCTCGCTGGAACCTGCGGAAGATGCCCGAGTGCTGTAGGATGTAGGCATCGTGGCTGGAGCCGGGGTACCTGGCACACACGTCTAATATCTCCCCCTGGGCATCACATACAACTTGCATGTTCATAGAATGAAATGCCTTCCTATTTCTGTAGGTGGCTTCGTGTGCCCGGGGGGGTCTGAGGGCTACGTGTGTGCAGTCTATCACACCGATGACCGAGGGGAATCTAGCAACAGCATAGAAGGCGGCCATGTTGTTGTGCAGGGCCTGGGGGGTGGTGGGGAAAGTGATGTAGTGTGAGGTGTGAGTTATGAAGGCATCCAGGAACTGGGTGAGACAGTGTGAAATAGAAGCCTGGGTGAGGCCTGTGTTAGCAGCTAATACGGATTGAAAACTGCCAGTGGCCAGGACAGAGAGAGCGGAAGTGATTTTGAGGTGGGCAGGGATGGGGTTACTCCTACGTGTCTGGGGCTGAAGGAGGGGGTTCAGCTGCTCACACAGCTGACGAATGGTGGCCCTATCAAACCTGAACCTTGTTAGACAATGCTGGTCAGTGAGTTGTAGGAAGGTGGTGCGGGGCCTAAACACTCGGGGCCGTGAATACCTCCTGCGGTGGGTGGCCTCTTCGTGTAGCATGCATGCCACAAGTGCATTAAGTGCATCCATATCCCCACCACCAGTGCAAGTATTAGGACTAGTAGTCAAACAAACAGCAACACACACAGATCTGTCACTTCCAGCCACCACGCCCTCTGGCTACTCACTCGCCAAACAGTACAGGAACACAGAGACAAACGGAGGTCAGGGAATAGAGTATACACGTGGGAAGAGTGAATGGGGAGGGATAGGGGGAGGGGAAGGGGGCGATGGAGCAAAGGAGTAGGAGTAAGGAACGGTGAAAGGGTAAGACACAAAAAGAGGCAGGGCACACAGACGACCGTCACAGGTACTCAACACGCTCAGCTTTCTCTCTGCAACCACCACTTCAGCTCTTCCACCAACAATATCGCCACTCTCCAACTACACACAATCGCTAATGGGTCTAAAGACGATTTCCTCCTTGCTCTGGTCGCTTTTATTTCGGGTCCATCATATTACGCCCATCTTCCCGCCCAACCAGAGCCCTTTCGCTATTCGTTATACGTTGTACCCGTCCACGTCGTATCACCGCCCCTAACACGCCCCCAACACGCCTCTTATTTGGACGTTTTTACGTCCACGTACGAGCGACACGGACGCACTGAAACATTGCTTTCAATTATATGGATTTACTCGTTTTTGTGAGATTAACGTCCATCTCCCGATTTAGGTCGACTCTTGGGCGTTTTTTTCGTTCGATTATAAGCAGGTTGGTCTCCTCCACATCCACATCTCCTCGGTTGGCGAGGTCAGCTCACCGGCTCAGGAACTTCAGGATACCTACTGCTCTGACTCAAAAAAAACTCAAAAAAGGAAAACCCTGACTCCATGTGCTTGGTGTGTGTACTAATCTCAATCAGTATTTTCTTTGGCAAAGGACCTTGTGGACTAACTAGATTCAAATAAAAAGATAAGCAGGGGGAATTCCTATCTAACCCTCCCAAAACATGACCCCTTTTCTTTTGTTCTGCTATACAACCACCCTCTAATCACACTGCTGGACTGGTAAACTAAATCTCCTAAAGGCAGGCACTCACAGGACTCGAGGCTTAGGCTGGGCAGCTTTTCCCCAGGCAACTGGCTTCTGTCTGGATTCTCCTGAGACAGGCACTCAAAGAAACAGTTCCTTTTTAGTCTGGGCAGCTTTTCCCCAGGGCAGGCGTCTGTCTGGATTCTCCTGAGGCAGGCACTTGAACCAGCAGGCACTCAGAAAAAGTTCCTTTGGAGTCTGGGCACTCAGTGCAGGGGGGTGTCTCTCTCTTTGTGGGGCTTCTCCCCTATCCGGAGAGGCTTCTTCTTTACAGGGCAGGCAAGCACACACACGGAGGGATGCACTGGGTAGACTTCCCGGGGATTCAGGGACCTTGCCACGTCGCTCTCTATTCAGCTCTGCACTGCTCCCAACCAGTCTCAGCTTCCCAATGTGTTCCCTTCTTCCTCCACTGCGTTTCTGTCTGAAGATTGGCCTCTGTGACTACTGCCACAGCTCCTCTTTAGCGCCTGGCTCACTCCATATCCCTTCTCTTCCTCCTCCCCTGTTCCTGTCTGCCTTAGTGTCCAGCCCTTTTTTTGGACTCACCAGCTCTCTTTCTTCATCTGGGGCTCGTCAGTGGGTTCCAGCCTGCAGCTCATTCATGCTTGGGTCTGATCTCCTTCTCATCCAGCCAGCAGCTGCTTCTCCTTGCCTGAGCATGCCCTTCTGTGCTCCCTCTTGTACACTCCTGCCTGGATTCGATTTTCTTTTGCCCTCAGACCATGCTTGCAGCCTCCATTGTCTGGGCTCGTCCTTCCTCTTCCCCGGCTGCCTTTGGACTCTCCTTCTTTTTCTTTGTTCCACCTTGCCTGTCCCCTGGATTGGCTTGAAATTTGCGCCAATCTAAGGGTCAGACTGCCTCCTGCCACCTCATTGGTCCAAATTCGTGCCCTTTAGCAGATCCTGGCTCCTATTGGCTGTCTTCCACACTGCCCCTCCTCTACTTCCCAGCTTGCTTTGGGGCCTCAGCTAGCAAATCGGGAGCCTTGTACCAGATTTCCCTGCCCTTCTCCCACAGATTCAACCTCGAAACTTTAAACACACCTCTAGCAGCCATGGACACCTGAGTCCTTTGTTTTACAGCAGTGCTGGAGCATTTTAAACACTTTAAACATTTTGACTAAAAGGTGTCAGTGTTATGCTGCCCTGAGACCTCTGTACCTCCCTGTCCTCTGCAGGATGCCCCCTCCCAGGAAAATAAGGGTGGGGGGGGGGACACAGTAAAGACTTCTTTTTTTTCTATATTTACAGTAGCTTCACTTGTTCATTTTTATATCAGGTCTAGGGATGGACATTCCCATTTTCAGCCCTGAACCTTGGCCTGCTATACATTATTGCATTCAGTGGTCCAGATTGTAACGCCACCCTTGAAATGCCCCCAGAACGCCCATTCTGAGAACATCCATTTTGGGACAACTTGTTCATTTGGACAATCCCTATGTGGGTGTTGAAAAATTGGTACTTGGATGTTCCAAGCACATGGATGTCCATTTTGGCCTTTTGAGACATCCACATGCTTCCAAGATGAGTGCCGTGGAGGGGCATAATCGAACGTCGCCGGCGATCTATTTTGGCTGCGGCGCAACAGCTGGCCGGAACAGTATTATTGAAAAAGACGGCCGGCCATCTTTTTTTTCGATAATACGGTTTAGCCCGGCCAAATGCCAGAGTTCGCCGGGTTTGAGATGGCCGGTTTTGTTTTTCAGCGATAATGGAAAAACAATGCCGGCCATCTCAAATCCGGCGAAATCCAAGGCATTTGGTCATGGGAGGAGCCAGCATTTGTAGTGCATTGGTCCCCCTCACGTGCCAGGACACCAACCGGGCACCCTAGGGGGCATTTCTAAAAATATTTAAAAAATGCCAAAAAAGCTCCCAGGTGCATAGCTTCCTTACCTTGGGTGCTGAGCCCCCCAAATTCCCCCCAAACCCACTACCCACAACTCTACACCATTACCATAGCCCTTATGGGTGAAGGGGGGCACCTACATGTGGGTAGAGTGGGTTTTGGGGGGGTTTGGAGGGCTTAACATTTACTACCATAAGTGTAACAGGTAGGGGGGGATGGACCTTGGTCTGCCTGCCTGAAGTGCACTGCACCCATTAAAAACTGCTCCAGGGACCTACATACTGCTGTCAGGGAGCTGGGTATGACATTTGAGGCTGGCATACAGGCTGGTAAAAAAAGGTTTTGATTTGTATTTTTTTTAGTGTGGGAGGGGGTTGGTGACCACTGGGGAGTACGGGGAGGTCATCCCCCATTCCCTCCATTGGTTATCTGGTCAGTTGGGGCAACGTTTTGAGGCTTGGTTGTGAAAATAAAAGAACCAAGTAAACCTGGTGAAATACTGCTTAACGCTGCTTTTTTTTTTCTATTATCCGCGAATGCCGGCCATCTGGTAGCCACGTCCATGCCCGCCCATGTCCCGCCTTCGCTACGCCGCCGACACGCCGCCTTGAACTTTCGCCGGCGAGCCGACAGGAAAGCGGTGATTCTGTCAAAAAAGTCGCTTTCAATTATACCGATTTCGCCGCTTTTGAGAGATCGCCGGCCATCTCCTGATTTGTCTGGAAATGGCTGGCGATCACTTTCAAAAATAAGCCTGATAGTTACACAGTAAATGATGGCAGATAAAGAATCAGCATGGCCTTTCCAATCTGTCTAGAAGGTTGGCTAGGTTTATACAAGCAATTCTGTGCAGATTACCCCCCACCCTTGACTTTAAGGTTATAATTGACACCCAGTGTAGTCCACTCCTCTCTATACCTTTTTTTTCTTTACAGCGTGAAAGTAATTTTAAGTTTTATTCTGAGTAGAAATGCAATATACTTTTATTACATCTTCATGCCATTAAGGAAACCTCTCTGTTTAGCCCGTGTCTTTTTGAATCACATGACTATTTTCGACCCTACCACGTCCAGTGAAAGAGTGTTTCATGTATCCACCACCCTCTCCATTAAAAAGTATTTTCTGATACCACTTTTAAGATTTCCTCCTTGCGAGTTCATTTCATGCCTTGTAGTTCATTTTTTGGAAAAGGTTGTTTCTCTTCTTACTCACTTTCAGGAATTTAAATGTCTATATCAGTCCGTATCTCCCCTGTCTCCTCTCCTACAGGGTATATATATTCAAGTCTCTTCTCATACATCTTCCAGCATAGACCCCATGTCATTTTGGTCACCTTCTTCTGAACGGTTTCGAGTATTTTTACATCTTTGGCAAGATATAGCCTCCAAAACTGAACTCAGTACCCCAAACACCAACAACTTGTACAAGGTCATTATCATCTCCTTTGTTCTGAAGGCATCCCTCTGGCCTTGGCCATTGCCTCGTAACATTGTTTTGCCACCTTGATATCCTCAGACACTACCACCCTGAGGTCTCTTTCCTAAACCATAAACACAGCTCGTTTGGATTTCTGCATCCAGAATGCATCACTCTACATTGCTTCACATTACAGCTTAGCTACCAAGCATTAATCCAAGCTTTAAAAAATTTTCAGTCACTTTTCATGCATTCTACTCCCTCTGGGGTGTCCAATCTTGTACCAATCTTTGTGTCACCCACAAAAAGGCATAATTTTCCTTCTAATCTTTGGCTGGGGTGGACCTATAATGAGGTGGTGGCCTCAAGTGGCAGGTTTCAGAGAGCAGCATCACAGAAAGTCCGCCACTACCCTGCATGGTTGACTGCCTTCTGTCACCCTCCCGCTGCTGCCCTCAGCCGTCCTGCGGCTATGTATCTCCTGTGCAAGTTTAGGGTGTGCCCTGTAGGAGTATTTACCTGCTATCTCACCTTTGCTGGTCTGGGGCCTATATAAGCCTGAACCATTCTCTTATATCAATATGGATTCTACAGCCTGTGCCCTGAATACATCTACAACCATCAGAAACCAGCTTTTCACAAAAAGAAAATTACTGCTAGGCATACCAATAATACGTCATCCAAGGACACACTGTTTACTGCAAACTAGCCTCCAGTTATCTCCTGGGAAGAGCGAAGGAGTGCACCTCACAGAGACCATGGCTCCAAGTTTTAATGAGAATCAAGAGGGAGGTTTGCTACCATCTGCTACCGTCTGATAAGAGTTTCTTTGCTATAACAAAGGCCTCTCTTCATGGCCATGAATTTGGCTGGTCAGAGTTACTCTGTTGTGATTGGTCCATAGGCATCATCTGAGCCAAAAAGATGCCAATGTTGGACTAAAGAGGAAGGAGAGAAAGGAGAAGACCAGAAGACTTGTTGGAGGATGGCTCTGAGAGAGGGGGTGAGAGACTGATTTTCTAAGCACACCAGTGAACTGCATACCTTTTAACAAACTGACAAGGTTAGCTCAGCTACAATACACAGCCTCACCCGAAAGACTGTGCTATCTGTATCCAGAATACAGACCTTGGATTTTATTCCTGGACTGAGAGACTCGCTGGGGCTTCAGCTTGAGTCTCAGAGGAGGAATCCACTTCTTTACCATTGGAAGTCTGCCATGAAGATGGCAAGGTGAGATAAGAGGACATACTATCTATGGTCAGGGGATAGTTAGTCCACGGTTTTATCTGTGATAGACTGGTTGTCAGGATTGGTGGTCAGTGAATTATTAGCTGCTAAGTGTATTTTGCACAAGTTGAGTAAGTTCTCATTAGGATATCAGTATTGTGATTAGTTGTGTGATCACTTATTTAGATAGTTTCTTTGGCTAATCATATTTCCTTGTATACATTTTGGTGATAATATATTTTTGTTAGCATAAATCTATTTTTGTAAATTTGCTTTGCAATTTGCCACATAACTGTTATTTTTATATTTATAATAAATAATAATAATAATATATTTCATCTGTAGCATTCTTCCTTTCGTTAGTACAGCTAGCTAGGAGAAGAGTCTGAGGACAAATAAGAGGTACATGCATCCCCTAGAAACGTGTCCAGAATAATTGCTTTTGTGTGTGATTATCTGATATAAAAGTACATTACAGCCCCCCATGATAGCTTTCCTTCCTTTCCAACCCCGGCTCCCCCCAGTCCAACATTCTCCTTCCATTCCCCTCCACTTCTGGTCTGGTAGCTCTCCTTCCACCACCTTCCCCCAGTCCATTCCCAGTTCTTCCACCTGCCTCCCCTGGTCTGTATGAATGATAGCTTTTTTCCCCTCTATTTTTGAAGTCACATTTTTAATCCTGCTTAGTACAAAGACCTTAAGTATCAAGTCCCAGCACAGCAGGACATTTAGAGATTCAATGTGTGGGGTTCTTGTATAAATAGAGATCTCCCTAATATATAATTAGTCAATACATAAAAATCCCCCCCCCCCCCCCACCGATATGCAAACCCATTTAACTGGCCAGGAATGGCAACTGGACGGTTGAAAGGCACTTAACTGCCTATCCGACGATATTCAGGGGGGATAGCCATTTATCCCCCACTGAATATCCCCGGTTAGCACCTATAAGATAACTGGCTATATCGCGTATCCATATTCGGCGATTGTAAGCAGCCACATCAGGACGCTTAAATAGCTGGTATATTTTAGCCAGTTTAAAGTTAACCGGCAATCTTCTAATAATGCAATCTGCATATCATGTGGCAGATATGGGTATAACACACTGTTTGACTCCATTATATAGTGAATAGGATGTAAAGGAATAGTATCCTACTGACAAGACAGACTCACCGTGCCATCACCTCCGCAGGCAAGTATTCGTAGGTTTGGTACTTTCATGAACAGCTCCAACCTGGGAAGAAAAGCAAAATCTTTGAGAATAAAGCATAATTTTTTTGTTCTAACTTATGCTCTACCACCTATACATACCTCCTAACTCTCTATTAAAAAGCTCAGGCCAGTACCTCTTTTTGGGGCCCTTTTATTACACGGTGGTAGGGCTAACGCCAGGTTTGCATACGGGAAATAGTTCCGGCTTTCAGTGCTTGTGTTTTCTGGGTGCTGTAAATTTTTTTTTTCTAGTACCGGGGGCATGCCCAGTGGTAACTGGACAGGGCTGTATGTTGCCTGGTTACCACCAGATTAGTGCTGGAGATCTCTATGCCTCCTAAATAGGAGGTAGTAAGGGCTCCGCCAGCAAATGCCGCACACAAATGTGTATCATTAGAGCATGGCCATTTACTGGCCCTCTAATGAAAAATATCTTTTACCCATGACAGTAAAAGGTGGCCTCAGCTTACTATGAACCCTAGTGCCGATGCCACCGCAAGCCACCTTTCACCACCTATAAAAAGGCAACAACCTAGAACACCCATGCACAACACGGAGACCTTGTTAGTCAAGTTGGTAATGCAAATAAGGAAAGTTTTGCCCAGGGGAAATAATGTGATTCTCTTGCAGTTTTATATTTCTGTGCCTTTCAATAAGTACATAAGTGTTGCCATACTGGGACAGAGCGAAGGCCCATCAAGCCCAGTATCCTGTTTCCAACAGTGGCCAATCCAGGTTACAAGTACCTGGCAACATCTCAAAACAGTACAATACATTTTATGCCTCTCATCCTATAAATAAGCAGTGGATTTTCCCAAGTGCATTTTAATAATGGCTTATGGAATTTTCTTTTAGGAAAATATCCAAAACATTTTAAACCCCGCTAAGCTAACTGCTTTTACCACATTCTCCGGCAATGAATTCCAGAGTTTAATTACACTTGAGTGAAGAAATATTTTCTCCGATTTGTTTTAAATTTGCTACTTTGGAAAGAGTAAACAAGAGATTCACATCTATCCATTCCACTCAACTCCTTATTTTATATACCTCTATCATATTTTCCCTCAGCCGTCTCTTCTCCAAGATGAAGATCCCTAACCGTTTCAGCCTTTCCTAATAGGGAAGTCATCTCATCCCCTTTATCATTTTTGTCACCCTTCTCTGTACCTTTTCTAATTGCACTATATCTTTTTTGAGATGCAGTGACCAGAATTGCACACAGTATTCAAGGTGCGATCACACCACAGAGAAATACAAAGGCATTATAACATCCTCGTTTTTATTTTCCATTCCTTTCCTAATAATACCTAGCATTCTATTTGCTTTCTTTGCCACCGCAGCACACTGATCACAGGGTTTCAAAGTATTGTCAATAATAACTCTTAGTGGATGAGTAGCCCAGTGGTTAGTGCAGCAGACTTTGATCTGGGGAAACTGGGTTTGATTCCCACTGCAGCTCCTTGTGACTCTGGGCAAGTCCCCTATCCCTCCATTGTTCCAGGTACAAATAAGCACCTGCATATACTATGCAAACAGTTTTGAATGTACTTGCAAACCCCCCCAGAAAAGTGGTATATCAAGTCCCATTCCCTTTTCCTGGTCAGTGACTCCTAATGCGGAACCTTGCATCACGTAGGTATAATTCAGGTTTCTCTTTCCCACATGCATCACTTTACACTTACTAAAATTAAACGTCATCTGTCATTTGGATGCCTAGTCTCCTAGTCTCATAAGGTCCTCTTGTAATTTTTCACAATGCTCTTGCGATTTAACAACTTTGAATAACTTTGTGTAGTCGGCAAATTTAATTACCTCATTAGTTATTCCCATATCTAGATCATTTATAAATATGTTTAAAAAGCAGTGGTCCCAGCACAGACCCCTACAGAACCCCACTATCAACCCCTCTCCATTGAGAATACTGACCAAGTAACTCTACTCTCTGTTTTCTATCCTTTTAAAGGTTTTTAATCCATAATAGAACACTACCTCCTATCCCATGACTTTCCAATTTCCTCTGGAGTTTTTCATGAGGTACTTTGTCAAATGCCTTTTGAAAATCCAGATATACAATATCGACCGGCTCACCTTTATCCACATGTTTGTTCAGCCCTTCAAAGAAATGTAGTAGATTGGTGAGGCAAGATTCCCCTTCACTAAATCTATGTTGGTTTTGTCTCATTAATCCATGCTTTTGAATATGCTGTGTAATTTAGTTCTTTATAATAGTCTCTACCATTTTGCCCGGCACCGACGTCAGGCTCACTGGTCTGTAATTTCCTGGATCACCTCTGGAACCCTTTTTAAAAATCGACGTTACATTGGCCACCCTCTAATCTTCTGGTACCATGCTTGGTTTTAAGGATAAATTACATACTACTAACAAAAGATCTGCAAGTTCATTTTTCAATTCTATCAATAGTCTGAGATTTATACATCCGGTCCTGGTAACATAGTAACGTAGAGGGGCATATCTCTAAGGATGGCGCCGTGAAAGGGCGTGGAAACCCGCATTATCAGAACAAGATGGGCGTCCATCTTTCGTTTCGATAATACGGTCGGGGACGGTCAAATCTCAACATTTGGGTCGACCTTAGAGATGGGTGACCTCGGTTTTCGCCGATAATGGAAACCAAAGACGTCTATCTCAAAAACGGCCAAATCCAAGCCCTTTGGTCGTGGGAGGAGCCAGCATTTGTAGTGTACTGGTCCCTCTCACATGCCAGGTCACCAACCGGGCACCCTAGGGGGCACTGCAGTGGACTTCACAAATTGCTCCCAGGCGCATAGCTCCCTTACTTTGGGTGCTGAGCCCCCCTCCAACCCCCACCCCCCAGGTCCGCCTGCCTGAAGTACACTGCACCCATTACAACTGCTCCAGGGACCTGTATACTGCTGCGATGGACCTGAGTATGGCATTTGAGGCTGACAAAAAATTATTTTTAAAGTTGTTTTTTATGGTGGGAGGGGGTTAGTGACCACTGGGGGAGTAAGGGGAGGTCATCCCCGATTCCCTCTGGTGGTCATCTGGTCAGTTCAGGAACACCCTTCTTTTTTCCATCTCTTAATCACGTCCCAGTCCCGCCTTCGCTACCCTGCCGACACGCCCCCGTGAACTTTGGCCGTCCCCATGACGGAAAGCAGTTGAGGACGGCCAAAATTGGCTTTCAATTATGCTGATTTGGGCGGCCTTGCAAGAAGGACACCCATCTCACGGTTTGTGTCAAAAGATGGGCGTCCTTCTCTTTTGAAAATAAGCGTGATAGTAACATAGTAGATGACGGCAGAGAAAGACCTGCACGGTCCATTCAGTCTGCCCAACAAGATAAACTCAAATGTGCTACTTTATGTGTATACCTGACCTTGATTTGTATCTGTCATTTTCAGGGCACAGACCGTAGACTTCTGCCCAGCACTAGCCCTACCTCCCAACCACTAGCCCTGCCTCCCATCACCGGCTCTGCCACCCAATCTCCGCGAAGCTTCTCAGGATCCCTTCCTTCTGAACAGGATTCCTTTATGTTTATCCCACACATTTTTGAATTTCGTTATCTTTTTCATCTCCACCACCTCTCCATGAAAAAAAACTTCCTGACACTTTTCTTGAGTCTGCCCCCCTTCAATCTCATTTCATGTCCTCTAGTTCTACCACCTTCCCATCTACGGAAAAGGTTCGTTTGCGGATTAATACCTTTCAAATATTTGAACGTCTGTATCATTTCACTCCTGTTTCTCCTTTCCTCCAGGGTATACATGTTCAGGTCATCAAGTCTCTCCTCATACGTCTTCTAACATAAATCCCATACCATTCTTGTAGCTTTTCTTTGCACCGCTTCAATTCTTTTTACATCCTTGGCAAGATACGGCCTCCAAAACTGAACACAATACTCCAGGTGGGGCCTCACCAACGACTTATACAGGGGCATCAACACCTCTTGCTGGTCACACCGCTCTCTATACAGCCTAACAACCTTCTAGCTACGGTCACCGCCTTGTCACACTGTTTCGTCGCCTTCAGATCCTCAGCTACTATCACCCCAAAATCCCTCTCCCCGTCCGTACATATCAAACTCTCACCGCCTAACACATATGTCTCCCGTGGATATCTACTCCCTAAGTGCATCACTTTGCTTTCTTCGCATTGAATTTTAATTGCCAAACCTTAGACCATTCTTCTACCTTCCTCAGATCCTTTTTCATTTTTTCCACTCCCTCCAGGGTGTCCACTCTGTTACAGATCTTAGTATCATCCGCAAAAAGGCAAACTTTACCTTCTAACCCTTCAGCAATGTCACTCACAAATATATTGAACAGAATCGGCTTCAGCACCGATCCCTGAGGCACTCCACTACTCACCTTTCCCTCATCTGAGCAAATTCCATTAACCATCACCCTCTGGCGTCTGTCCGTCAACCAGTTCCTAATCCAGTTCACCACGTCGGGTCCTATCTTCAGCCTGTCAAGTTTATTCAAGAGCCTCCTGTGGGGAACCGTGTCAAAAGCTTTGCTGAAATCTAAGTAGATTACGTCTATAGTAACATACATAGTAACATAATAACATAGTAGATGATGGCAGAAAAAGACCTGCACGGTCCATCCAGTCTGCCCAACAAGATATACACAAAAAGTAGCACATATGCGTTTACCTTACCTTGATTTGTATCTGTCATTTTCAGGGCAGACCGTAGAAGTCTGCCCAGCACTAGCCCCGCCTCCCAACCACCAGCCCCGCCTCCCATCATCGGCTCCACACATCCGTGATTCAATTTTCCGGTCACCCAGTCAAAGAATTCAATGAGATTCGTTTGGCACAATTTACCTTTGGTAAAACCACGTTGTCTCGGATCTTGCAACTTATTGGCTTCCAGGAAATTCACTATCCTTTCCTTCAGCATCGTTTCCATTACTTTTCCAATAACCGAAGTGAGGCTTACCAGCCTGTAGTTTCCAGCTTCTGCCCAATCACCACTTTTGTGAAGAGGGACCACATCCGCTGTTCTCCAATCCCACGGAACCTCTCCCGTCTCCAAGGATTTATTAAACAAATCTTTAAGAGGACATGCCAGAACCTCTCTGAGCTCCCTCAATATCCTGGGGTGGATCCCGTCCGGTCCCATAGCTTTGTCCACCTTTAGATTTTCAAGTTGTTCATACACACCCTCTTCCGTGAACGGTGCTATATCCACTCCATTCTCATATGTACTTTTGCCAGTCAATCGCGGTCCTTCTCCAGGATTTTCTTCTGTGAAAACAGAACAAAAGTATCTATTTAGCAAATTTGCTTTTTCTTCATCATTATCTAAATAGCGGTTCACAGCATCTTTCAGTCTCACAATTCCCTTTTTAGTCTTCCTCCTTTCACTAATATACCTGAAGAAATTTTTGTCACCCCTCCTTACATTTCTAGCCATTTGTTCTTTCGCTTGTGCTTTCGCCAGACATATCTCTCTCTTGGCTTCTTTCAGTTTCATCCAGTATTCCTCTCCGTGTTCCTCTTCTTGAGTTTCTGTATTTCAGGAACGACAACTCTTTAGCTTTTATTTTCTCAGCCACTTGCTTGGAGAACCATATTGGTTTCCTTTTTCTCTTGCTTTTATTTACTCTCCTTACATAAAGGTTTCTGGCCATATTTATAGCTTCTTTCAGCCTGGACCACTGTCCTTCCACTTCCCGTACATCCTCCCAGCCCATCAGCTCCTTCCTTAGGTATTCCCCCATTTTACTAAAGTCAGTATGCTTGAAATCCAGGACTTTGAGTTTTGAGTGGCCGCCCTCCACTTCAGCTGTCAAATCAAACCAGACTGTTTGGTCACTGCTGCCCAGGTGGGCACCCACTCGGACATTTGACACACTATCCCCATTTGTGAGCACCAGATCCAGCATCGCTCCCTCCCTCGTGGGTTCCGTCACCATACCTGATTGCCTCTATACCTGATTGCCTCATCAACTTCTCACAAATGAACTGTAACACTACATCACTCTGTTTCTTATCCCGATAATGAATATTCTATACTTGAATACTAATCTACTTGTTCACTTATGAACATTTAATGCAAGACCAAATTGTATTTCCTCATGCTGGAATGGCGATCGCCATTACAGAATATTTTAAGCCACATTGAGCCTGCAAATAGGTGGGAAAATGTGGGATATAAATGCAATAAATAAATAAATAAATTTGTCTGAGCAGAGCACTTTGAAAAGCATCCACAATCTCTCTACTTCTTTCCGATTCTGCAGATGGAACCTTCCAATCTACATCCGGCAGATTGAAATCTCCCAGCAACAGCACCTCTCTCTTCTTTCCCAAATTTTGAATATCCGTGATTAGATCTTTATCTAGTTCCTCCAATTGTGTTGGAGGTCTGTAGACAACACCCACGTGGATAGAGGTTCTATCATCTCTTTTTAAGGTGATCCATATTGCTTCTTCCTTTCCCCAGGTCCCTGCAATATCATTTCTCACATACAGAGCTACTCCTCCACCTTTACGACCATCTCTATCCTTCCTAAATAGATCATAGGCTGGTATGTTTGCATCCCATTCATGGCAACCACTGAGCCATGTTTCCTTAATTGCAACAACATCTAAGTCTACCTCCAACATTAGGGCTTGAAGGTCATGAACTTTATTGCTTAGACTGCGAGCATTTGTGGTCATCGCTTTCCATCTACATTTCAGTGGAATTTTTATCTTCTGTTTAGTTTCTTGTTTAGTCTCACTTCTTGCTGTGTTGGTAAGAAGTGATTTGCTAAGATTATTGTTTTCATTTCTTTCTTTTCTACTGATGCATCTTGTCTTTAGCTTTAGCTGGGGGTGACCACTTGAAGTGAACTGACTCCATATACCACCCCCGCCTTCTAGTTTAAATGCCCAGAAATATGTTGTCTGAATTTCTCCCCAAGGATTTTTTCTCCTGCCACAGTGAGATGCAGCCCTTCGTTACAGTATAGTCTTTTGTTTTTCCATGTATTGCCCCACCCTCCTATGTACCTAAATCCTTCTTGGTGACACCAGGCTTTGAGCCAGCTATTGAAATTCTCAGTACTTTGCAATCTTTTCTCTCCCTTTCCAAAGGTAGGTAGTACTTCAGAGAAAGCTATTGTTTGTATCAAATGTTTTAACCCCTCTCCCAGCTCCTGAAAAGCTCTGTGCGTGGCAAGTGGGGTATTACTGGACAAGTCATTTGTTCCCAGGTGGATAACAACATCAGTGTTTCACTCCTTAGTTTCTTCTCTGATTACAGAGATTATTTGCTTGGTACTCCTGGTAGCTGATGAGCCTGGAAGGCATTTCACTTTGCATGGCCCCTTGAACTGTGTTTCAAAGTTAATGCCTCTGATAATGGAATCCCCAAGTAGCAACAGTTTCCTGGTATGAGTTTCAACATTACTGATTTGGGGATGTCTTTTCTCTTTGAGTATCTTCATATCTTTTTGTTCCACCTTCATTGTTTCTTCTTCCGCCTCAGTTCTATTTTCAGGAACATCACAGTGCTGTAATGGGGCAAAAGAATTCTGTAGGGGCAACACTTGTGCGGGCAGATGCTTTTGTGTCACATGACATAGTCTGCCTGAGCCTACCATGAACCATCTATTCTTAGGTGTTTTTTTCCTTTGAGGCAGTGGTGAGAAGTTGGTATGAATCTGTGCAGTCCTAGAAGCTGCTTTAAGTGCATCCAATTCCTGCTTTACTTTATTTAGCTCCTTTTTTAAACTAGCAAGCTGAAGACAGATAGGACAAGCCTTAAGTCTACAGATGATTGGCCTTGAAACTAAAGCACCACATTTATTACAGAGAATAAAAGTCATCCTGATTGGTTGAAATGGGTATGAACAGGTGTACTATGATAGGGTTAACAGTCTGCAAGATCGCATGTGTGTGACTGAGGAGTAAAGTTAATGAGTTTTGGCTTGTCTATATATGACTGGAAAACCCTGGGGTGGGTGGGACTATAAGTCCCAGTGAGTCAGCCAAGTGCTGTATCAAAAAAGGTTCTCTATGTATGACCAGAATGCTACAGTCTGATAAAAGAATTTTCACTTGATTTAACTTTCAAATTCCACTAGAATATAACTAGGCAGGGTTAGAAGACAGAGCAGTGCACCACAATACAGATTCACAGGACAAATTAATTAAGCAATAAGCATTAAATTAAGGAGAATATCAGGTAGCTAAACCTATAGCCAAAAAGTTGAGAAATTAGAATAAGATAATCAGAAATCACTTAGCAGTATTTCGGTTCAGGTCCAGCACATGGAATGCTACAAACAAAGTGATCTGCTGCTCTTCAATTTGTCAATTTGCCTCACTACATCTTCCAGGTTTACACAGATTCAGTTTCTCTGACCCGTCAGCATACCATCTCTGGCACCGGTATCTCTCCCACATCTTCCACAGTGAAGACAAAAGCAAAGAATTCATTTAATCTCTCTGCTATGGCTTTGTCTTCCCTGAGTGTCCCTTTTACCCTTCGGTCATCTAGTGGTCCAACCCATTCTTTTGCTGGATTCTTGTTTTTAATATACCTAAAAAAAGATTTTACTATGCATTTTTGCCTCCAACGCAGTTTACTTTTCAAATTCTCTCTTTGCTTTCCTTATGTATCTTGCCATTCTTTAAGCTGTTTCCTATTATTTTCAGTTGGAACCTTCTTCCATGTTCTGAAGGATTTTCTTTTAGCTCTAATAGCTTCCTTCACCTCACTTTTTAACCATGCCTGCTGTTGTTTGTCTTCCTTCCTTCTTTTTTAATACATGGAATATATGTGGCCTGGGCTTCCAGGATAGTATTTTTGAACAGCATTCATGCCTGATGTAAATGTTTGACCTTTGCAGCTGCTCCCCTAATTTTTTTTTCACTGTTCTTCTCATTTTATCATGGTCTCCTTTTTGAAAGTTAAATGCTAATGTATTAGATTTCCAGTGTGTACTTACTCCAAACCTTATATCAAATCTGATCATGTTATGATCACTGTTATCAAGCGGCCCCAATACCATTACCTATTGCACCAGATCATTTGCTCCACTAAGAACTAAGTCTAGAATTGTTCCTCCTCTTGGTGGCTCCTGAACCAGCTACTCCATAAAGCAGTCCTTGATTACATCAAGGAATTTTGCCTCTAGCATGCCCTGATGTTACATTTATCCAGTCAATATCAGGGTAATTGAAATCACCCATTATTACTGTGTTCCCCAGTTTGTTAGCCTCCCTAATTTCTGATAACATTTCTACATCCGCCTATTCATCCTGGCCAGATAGATGGTAGTACACTCCTATCACTATCCTTTTCCCCTTTACACATGGGATTTCAATCCATAGGAATTCCAAGATGTGTTTTCTGTCCTGTAGATTTTTTAGTCTATTCAATTCAAGGCCCTCCTTAACATACAATGCTACCCTTCCACAAATTCGATCGACCCTATATAATTTGTATCCTGCTATGACAGTGTCCCACTGGCTATCCTCTTTCCACCAGGTCTCAGAAATGCCTATTATATCTAATTTTTCATTTAGTACAATATATTCTAACTCCCCCATTTTATTTCTTGGGCTTCTGGCATTTGCATATAGACATTTCAAACTATGTTTGTTGTTCCTATTTCCATCTTGCTTAGCAGTTGACAGTGATAATCTGCAAACTTAAAAATATGTCTGCTTTTTATTACAAGCTATCATAGGCGACCAGCTTCTCCTACATGAGTACGCAGCTATGGAATGCACTACCAACTGACTTGAAAACGATCAACGGCATAACTAACTTTCGTAAATCTTTGAAAACCTATTTCTTCAACAAGGCCTACAATGAGAATCCATAGCTAATTACAACACTTCACCACTTCACCCTATTCTGATATTTATCTTTCTGTAACTTTGCTAAGGCCTTTTTTCTTCATCCAGAATCTTTCTGTAACACCAATTGTATCTATCTCCTGGAATGGTGATGCCATAACAGGTGCTTGTAAGCCACATTGAGCCTGCAAATAGGTGGGAAAATGTGGGGTACAAATGCAATAAATAAATTTAAAGACACCTGATCTACTATGGTCTCTATTGCAACCTCACTATTGAGATGCCCTATCTTCCCTGTTTTGGTGATATATTTGAAAGATACCTTATTCCGAACCATGCGCTTTTGAGTGACTCTCGGCCTTTCCCCTGTCTCTAGCTTAAAAGCTTCTCTATCTCCTTTTTAAATTCTGATGCCAGCAGCCTGGCCCCACCCTGGTTAAGGTGGAGCCCATCCTTTCAGAATAGGCTCCCCCTTCCCCAGAATGTTGCCCAGTTCCTAACAAATCTAAACCCCTCATCCCTGTATCATCATCTCAACCGCGCATTGAGACTCTGGAGCTCTGCCTGTCTTTTGGGACCTTCGCGTGGAACGGGAAGCATTTCTGAAAATGCTACCCTAGAGTATCTGCAATTCAGCTTTCTACCTAGGAGCCTAAATTTGGGTTCCAGAACCTCCCTCCCACATTTTCCTATGTTATTGATAGATACATGTATCAAGACAGCTGGCTCCCCCCAGCACTATCTAAAATCCTATCTAGGTGATGCATGAGGTCCACCACCTTCGCACCAGGCAGGCAAGTCACCAGGCGATCCTCACATCCATCAGCCACCCAGCTATCTACAGGCCTAATAATTGAATCACCAACTATAACAGCCGTCCTAACCCTTCTCTCCTGGGCAGAAGCTCCTGGAGACACATCCTCAGTACTAGAGGATATTGCATCCCCTTGTGGGCTGGTCCTGGCTACAGGATTATTTCCAACTTCACCAGGCTATAGATTATTCTTTGTGGTTGGCTAGAGATGGTACAAGTTGGGCCCAATAGACCAGTTACATCCCTTCCTTCCTACCCCCTCCTTTTCTGTTCTATCGAAAATTGTACTTCTACCCCATTCCTCCTCTTCCATACTTTACTATTTTTTCATTTTAGATTGTAAGCCACCTAGACATGCTTTTTGATGGGCGGGATAGTAAATCTTGAAATAAACTTGAAACTTGATTAAGTGAGATGGGTATTATGGGTAGGGTACTTAGAGCATAAGAACATAAGAGTAGCCATATTGGGTCAGACCAATGGTCCATCTAGCCCAGTATTCTGTTTTTCAAACAGTGGCCAAGCCAGGTCACAAGTACCTGTCAGAAACCCAAATCGTGGCAACACTCCATACTACAAATCCCAGGGCTAGCAGTTGCTTCCCATGTCTTTCTCAATAACAAACTATGGACTTTTCCTCCAGGAATCTGTCCAAACCTTTTTAAAACCCAGATATACTAACCAGTTTGCAGCATTTTTGATAAATAGAATGCTATATAATGTTAGGAAAAATGGAGAAGAATCTACTTTGTGGCCATCAACATGGTGTTCCGCAGGGATCTCCATTGACTACCCAATCCTATATAATAAAACACACCTCCAACATTCTGAAGCTGACTGCATGGCTGAGGCATTCCTGCTCTCTGTATCCATCTCCTGAATTGACATCACGTACTTCCGGGTTCGTCACAAGCAGAAGTAACCAACCACACAAGGTTTCTCGGCTTCAGAATGTTGGAGGTGCATTCTATTAAATAGGATTGGTCAGTTCCTTGAAGCACAGCCAGAGCTCAGCGTCCTGCACAGTAACGCTCAGACACCAGAGAGAGAGGGGGGGCCTGACACCAGAGAGGGGGGCAAGGTATCTCTGTCACACACATACTCTCTCTCTCTCTCACAGTCATTGTCTTTCTCTCTGCCACTCTCACACACTGTCTCTCACACACTCTGTCTCACACTGTATCACATTCACTCTCTATGTGTCACACAGTCACTCATACACTCTCTTGGTCTCATACACTCAGTCTCACAGAGAGTCTGTGTCTCGCACACACTGTATCTGTGTGAAACACACTCTCTCTCTCTCTCTCACACTGTCTCACATATGCACTTGCACACACTCTCATTCTCACACACTGTGAAGGAGAGGACCTGGGGGTAGATAAGATGGAAGTGGAAGAGGAAGAAGGGAGGCGGCTCACGAGCAGACATAGGCAGAACAGAGCCTGGCCTCCATTCCATCCCCAGAGAGCGAGAGAAGTAGTAATGCCCCCTAGAAAAGGGTGGAGGGAAAAAGACTACATTACCCAGCATCCCCCAAGAGAGAGCAGAGAAAGGTTTGTGACCCCTGTAAAATGGAGGAGAGGAAGAGACTACATTTCCCAGCAACCTCGGGGCAAAGCCTGGTACAGAGATTACCTTCCCCAGCAGGAACAGGGGGAGAACTCTAACAAGGAAAGGGGTGGTGCCCCTGCAGGGTAATCAAGGGAAAGAGGAACAGCTGCAAAGTGGGTGGGACGGGGAGCCCATGGAGTATCAAGAAGCTGGGCAGAGAGAAAGAGAGGAGAGTGAGGAAGAGCCTATGGACCTCTCAGCCTGGGCTCACTCCTTAGGTAACAAAATAAGGGACCAGGTAACTTCATGGTATGGTAACTGGGCTAAGAGAGGAAAGAGGAAAGGTCATGTGGGAGAATGGGTCA
This sequence comes from Microcaecilia unicolor, assembly GCF_901765095.1. Taxonomy (NCBI): domain Eukaryota; kingdom Metazoa; phylum Chordata; class Amphibia; order Gymnophiona; family Siphonopidae; genus Microcaecilia; species Microcaecilia unicolor. The sequence continues at coordinate 93,470,701 of NC_044040.1, read as the reverse complement.
GTGCTTAGAGAGAGTGACCCAGATGGGTGGGGCCTTTTCATTTTCCAGAGCTCAGGCTGTGAATGAACTTTGAGTTTAAAGAGTTCTGGTTAAAGAGGGATGAGAGATTTTCTCGGAGTGGGCTGAGCCCAGCAGGAAGAAGGTGGAGTGTGAACTGTGGCTAAAAAGCCTAAAAGAAGCTGAAGGGGTTTGAGCTGTGTGCTGAAGCCTCAAGAACTGTGTTTGTTTGTTTTTTTGAACTGCTTGCAGTGTTTTGCCCCCTCCCAAGGGAGAGGGGGGGAGAAAGAAGACCCAGGGCTATAAAACTGTCTAAAAGAAGCCCAGCTGGGTGCTGGAAGCCTGGGAGTTAAAAGTTGTTTTTTTTTTCTCTTGCTGTGTTTGTACCCCTGAGAGGAGCAACAGGGGGAATTGTGAGGTTTTTTGTTGATTCAAGTATTGTGTCTTTTTGCACTGCTGGACTGTTGGATCCCAAGCAAAATAAAGAACTTGTTACTTTTGCTTTGAAGGGATTTTTTTGAGCCCTGCCCTGTGGACTGCAGTGAACCAGGAGGTTGGGCAGCAAGGGTGAAGGGGAGATCCCGAGGACCCTCAGGCGGAGGGGAGGATCATTTTCACAAGTGGTGGCAGTGGTGGGATCCACAGCGGACGTCCACGCAGAAGGCAGACGGACCCAAGGGGAGCCGAAGCCCGTCGAGGGGGCCAACGCTGAGAGCAGCGCAGACTCATCTCTACTTCTGGTAAGCGCATACGGGAGCAGGGGTGGAGTGGAGGTGAGCGGGAAGTGGCCGCGGGGCACAGGTGTTAAGCTATTGCACTTGGAGAGTTTTTTTTTTGTGCCCTCTTTGTAGGTGACGGCAGCAGCACCCACGATGGATCCTAAGGAGATTTTCGCCTGGATGACCCTGCAATTCCAAAAGCAGCATGAATTGGCGGAAAAGATGATCGGGGAGGCCCTAGCGGCTATTCGAGCCCAGCAGCAGCCGGTAATGGACTTGTTCCAGGAGTTCCTGCAGAGGGAGGCACACGCCCAGAGAGCCATGAGTGGGTCAAGAGACCGGGACTTGACTGTTGATGGGACAAGCATGGTAGGACCTTATCACATGAACTGGCTCACCTGGGGTAAACTGACAGAAAAGGACAATGTCGATGACTTTTTGTGTGCTTTTGAGAGAATGGCGGTGGCCGCTAAATGGCCCCAAGAACAATGGGCCATTCGTTTAGCCCCCTCTCTATCAGGGGAGGCACTAGCTGCTTTCCGTGGACTATCGCCCATAGATGCTGGGGATTACCGTAGGGTGAGAGAGGCCATCAGGGATAGGTATGGGCTTAGTGCTCAGGCCTATCGGAAGCAATTTAGAGCCCTAGCTTGGGGGAAAGGGGAGTCTCCCAAGGGCCTAGCCACGAAATTGATGGACCTAGCAAAGAAGTGGCTAGAGCCGGAGGGACGGACGGTGGGAGATATCCTACAGGAAATAGTGTTAGAACAATTCCTGCAAGCCTTACCCGAGGAAGTAAGGGTATTGGTGGTACGGAGGGGGTGTCGTACCCTGGAGGAAGCTGTGGGGAGCCTAGAATGCGGTATGGAAGCCCAGGAGTGGGGTAAGGTGGGGAAAGACCAAAAGGGAGGGGAAGCAAGTGGTAGCTTTCCTGAGGGGCTGGGGCTGTCATCCTCAATTCCAGAGGGGTGTCTGAGGAGCCTCGGACCCCTCTCTCCCCGTTTTAAGGGCCAAACTCAGGGAAGGGTCACGAAGGGGGCCGGGTTGTCTCAAAAGCGCCTCTGCTACCATTGTGGAGGGAGAGGGCATTTCCAAACTAGGTGTCCTGGTCGAGCGGGGTGGATCTCCCGGGTCTCTCCCAGTGCCCAATATAGTTATACCCAGGAGGTAGAGGTGGAGGGCATCCCGGTGAAGGCTCTGTTGGACTCCGGGGCGGACCAGTCAATGATGTCAAGAGGCTTGTGGGAAAAGATAAGGGATACCAGAGGGCCGGACAGGGAGACTGGTGCCGGGCAGGTGGGGATCCAGTGTATCCATGGGGCCAGCAGTCCGTACAGGTTGCGCTGGGTGAGCATTAGGGGTCCCACGGGGAAGATAAAGCTCGCCATAGCGGTTTTGCCCAGATTGCCCCAAGAGTTGATTTTGGGCAGGGATTGGCCGCCGTTCGCAGAATGTATAAAGAGTAAGAAGGTTATGGTGGCCACCCAAGCGCCGGCACGAGAGCGCCAGGCATCTGAGCCCAATTTGGATCAAATTTTCCCTTTTCAAGGTGAGGGGCTAGGGGAGCCCGGGAGGATTTGTAAGGCGAGGGCAGACAATAGGGCGGAGGAAGACCTGAGTCCCCAGATAGATGAGAGTTTTCGGCCAGGGGTACCGTAGAAGGGCCCCTCTGCCCAAAGGAGAGTGAAATACCCGGGGTATACGGTAGGACAAGGTGAAGTCAGGCCGCTGAGTGACAAGGTCCAGAGTGTCCAGGAGTTTCCCCGGCCTAGCACTAAGAAGCAGCTAAGGGGGTTCCTGGGGCTCATAGGGTATTACAGACGGTTTATCCCCCATTTCTCTACCCTATCAGCACCCCTTATTGACATGCTGAAGGGCAAGAAGCCCAATCAATTGAAGTGGGAGGATGAAGGGGCCCGGGCGATAGAAACACTCAGGAGGGCTCTGTGTCAGGAACCCGTGTTAAAAGTGGTTGATTTTGGGAAAAGCTTTATCCTGCAGACAGATGCTTCCGGGGTAGGGCTGGGAGCGGTATTGTCCCAGGATCATGAGGGGGAAGAGCATCCAGTGTTGTACCTGAGTAGAAAGCTCTTCCCACATGAAATTCACTATTCCACAATTGAAAAAGAGTGTTTGGCCATTAGGTGGGCAGTCCAGACCTGTCAGGTATACTTGGAGGGAAGAGAGTTTAAGTTGGTCACCGATCATGCACCTTTAAAATGGCTTAATCAAATGAAGAACAATAACTCTCGCCTCATGCGGTGGTACCTGGCTCTGCAGCCGTTCCGCTATTCGGTAGAGCATCGACCGGGCAGTGCCCTGAGCAATGTCGATGCTTTATCCCGAATGGGAGAGGAGGATACAGCACCTAGGGTTCAGGAGAGGGGCTATCTCTTAAGGGGTGGGGTATGTGAAGGAGAGGACCTGGGGGTAGATAAGATGGAAGTGGAAGAGGAAGAAGGGAGGCGGCTCACGAGCAGACATAGGCAGAACAGAGCCTGGCCTCCATTCCATCCCCAGAGAGCGAGAGAAGTAGTAATGCCCTCTAGAAAAGGGTGGAGGGAAAAAGACTACATTACCCAGCATCCCCCGAGAGAGAGCAGAGAAAGGTTTGTGACCCCTGTAAAATGGAGGAGAGGAAGAGACTACATTTCCCAGCAACCTCGGGGCAAAGCCTGGTACAGAGATTACCTTCCCCAGCAGGAACAGAGGGAGAACTCTAACAAGGAAAGGGTGGTGCCCCTGCAGGGTAATCAAGGGAAAGAGGAACAGCTGCAAAGTGGGTGGGACGGGGAGCCCATGGAGTATCAAGAAGCTGGGCAGAGAGAAAGAGAGGAGAGCGAGGAATAGACTATGGACCTCTCAGCCTGGGCTCACTCCTTAGGTAACAAAATAAGGGACCAGGTAACTTCATGGTATGGTAACTGGGCTAAGAGAGGAAAGAGGAAAGGTCATGTGGGAGAATGGGTCAGTGCTTAGAGAGAGTGACCCAGATGGGTGGGGCCTTTTCATTTTCCAGAGCTCAGGCTGTGAATGAACTTTGAGTTTAAAGAGTTCTGGTTGAAGAGGGATGAGAGGTTTTCTCGGAGTGGGATGAGCCCAGCAGGAAGAAGGTGGAGTGTGAACTGTGGCTAAAAAGCCTAAAAGAAGCTGAAGGGGTTTGAGCTGTGTGCTGAAGCCTCAAGAACTGTGTTTGTTTGTTTTTTTGGAACTGCTTGCAGTGTTTTGCCCCCTCCCAAGGGAGAGGGGGGGAGAAAGAAGACCCAGGGCTATAAAACTGTCTAAAAGGAGCCCAGCTGGATGCTGGAAGCCTGGGAGTTAAAAGTTGTTTTTTTTTTTCTCTTGCTGTGTTTGTACCCCTGAGAGGAGCAACAGGGGGAATTGTGAGGTTTTTTGTTGATTCAAGTATTGTGTCTTTTTGCACTGCTGGACTGTTGGATCCCAAGCAAAATAAAGAACTTGTTACGTTTGCTTTGAAGGGATTTTTTTGAGCCCTGCCCTGTGGACTGCAGTGAACCAGGAGGTTGGGCAGCAAGGGTGAAGGGGAGATCCCGAGGACCCTCAGGCGGAGGGGAGGATCATTTTCACAACACACACTCTCTCTCTCACAGACACTCGCACCCAGACTCACTCTCTCTCTCACACACACACACTCGCACATTCACTCTCTCTCACACACACAGTCACTCTCACATACATTCTCTCAAACATACACACTCTGAGGAAAATCTTGCTAGCGCCCGTTTCATTTGTGTCAGAAACGGGCCTTTTTTACTAGTTGTTTAATATATATCTGAGTTCTTTGGGTAGGTATTTAGTTGAGCAAAATATTTTTCCTCTATTCTGTACGGATGACATATTCATCCTTTGTCCAGAACAAAAAACTTTTGAAGATACTCTTCTTTTTGTGAAGTGTTTTATTACCATAGTGCAGTGGCTCTCAAACCTGGTCCTGGAGGCACCCCAGGTCAGCCAGGTTTTCAGGATATCCACAATGAATATTCATGAGAGAGAATTGCAAGCAGTGGAGGCAGTGTCCCCAGTGCCCAATCCCAGTGCTAGAAAATGCATTTTTATTTTCTAGCACTGGGGAGTTGCTGGCAATATTGTGTGCTGCCTGTTTACTGCCAGGTTAGTGCCGGAGCCCTTACCACCAGTGGTATAAGGTGGCCTCAGCGCATGGCATCGCGGGCTACCTTTTATTCACCATTTGGTAAAAAGGCCCCTAAATTATTGTGTTTTGGAGATTTTCAAACCATTTCTCTAACGTTATTTTGTTTTCAGGGGAAACACTCAGATTTGAATGTAAATCTAAAGTGCTAGAAGTGATCCTGGATTCAAAATTGACTTTTAAATTTCAGATTAATGAGCTTATAAAGAAGTTCTTTTTTCAATTTACGTCATCTAAGAGCTGTAAGATCATCTTTAAATCCTGCAAGCTTTAGAATCATTACTCAGGCCTTCTTGACTCCTCATTTGAATGATTACAATTACATAAGTACATAAGTATTGCCATACTGGGAAAGACCAAAGGTCCATCAAGCCCACTGTTTCCAACAGTGGCCAATCCAGATCACAAATACCTGGCAAGATCCCAAAAAAGTGCAGAACATTTTATACTGCTTATCCCAGAAATAGTGGATTTTCCCCAAGTCCATTTATTTATTTATTGCATTTGTATCCCACATTTTCCCACCTATTTGCAGGCTCAATGTGGCTTACAGAGATCTGTTATGGCAACGCCATTCCAGGATATCAGATACAATTGGTGATGCAAAGAGATTAGGATGGGAAAGAAGATCTAAGAAAATAGATATAGAAAGATGACTTTCAACTGGGGTTGATTGCTGAGGTAGTATAGTTAAGCTATGGGTCCTCTTTGTAGGCCTTGTTGATAACATATTTCTAACAATAGCTCTGCAAGCTCATTTTTCAGTTCTATCAGTACTCTGGGATGAATACCATCCGGTCCAGGAGATTTGCTACTTTTCAGTTTGTAGAACTGCCCCATTACATCCTCAAGGTTTACAGAGAATTCATTAAGTTTCTCCAACTCGTCAGCTTCAAATACCATTTCCGGCACCAGTATCACTCCCGTATCTTCCTCTGTGAAGACCAAAGCAAATAATTCATTTAATCTCTCCGCTACGGCTCTGTCTTTCCTGATTGCCCCTTTTACTCCTCGGTCATCTAGCGGTTCAACCGATTCTTTTGCCGGCTTCCTGCTTTTAATATACCTAAAACAAATTCTTACTATGTGTTTTTGTCTCCAACGCAATCTTTTTTTCGAAGTCCCTCTTTGCCTTTCTTATCAGCGCTTTGCATTTGACTTGACATTCCTTATTCCGTTTCTTATTATTTTCAGTTGGTTCCTTCTTTCATTTTCTGAAGGATTTTCTTTTAGCTCTAATAGCTTCCTTCACCTCACTTTTTAACCACGCCGGCTGTTGTTTGGTCTTCCGTCCTCGTTTTTTAATATGAGGAATATATTTGGCCTGGGCTTCCAGGATGGTGTTTTTGAACAGCATCCATGCCTGATGTAAATTTTTGACCCTCGCAGTCGCTCCTCTAAGTTTTCTTTTCACAGTTCTTCTCATTTTATCATAGTCTTCTTTTTTAAAGTTAAACACTAACGTATTTGATTTCCTATTCAGCTTATTTTCGAAAGAGAAAGACGCCCATATTTCGACCCAAATCGGGAGATGGGCATCTTTCTCCCGCGGGCGCCCAAATCAGTATAATCGCAAGCCAATTTTGGGCGTCTCCAACTGCAATCTGTCGCGGAAACAGCCAAAGTTGATTGGGGCATGTCAGAGGCGTGGTGAAGGCGGGACTGGGGTGTGTTTATCGGCCGAGGAGAGATGGGCGTCCTCGGCCGATAATTGAAAAAAGAAAGGCGTTTTTAGCGTGAATTTGGGTCACTTTTTTGGACCCTTTTTTTTCACGAACAAGTCCCCAAAAAGTGCCCTAAATGACCATATGACCACCGGAGGGAATCGGGGATGACCACCCCTGACTCCCCCAGTGGTCACTTACCCCCTCCCACCCAAAACAAACAACTTTAAAAACTTTTTTTTCAAGCCTGTATGCCAGCCTCAAATGTCATACCCAGCTCCATCACAGCATTATGCAGATCCCTGGAGCAGTTGCTAGTGGGTACAGTGGACTTCACCCAGGTGGACCCAGGCCCATCCCCCCCTACCTGTTACACTTGTGGTGGTAAATGGGAGCCCTCCAAACCACCCCCAAAACCCACTGTACCCACATCTAGGTGCCCCCCCCTTCAGCCATAAGTGCTATGGTAATTGTGTACAGTTGTGGGCAGTGGGTTTTGGGGGGATTTGGGGGGCTCAGCACCCAAGGGAAGGGAGCTATGGACTTCAGAGGTAGTTAACTTTTTTTTTTAATTGTTACAAGTGCCCCCTAGGGTGCCCGATTGGTGTCCTGGCATGTGAGGGGGACCAGTGCACTACGAATCCTGGCCCCTCCCATGACCCAATGCCTTGGATTTGTTCGTTTTTGAGCTGGGCGCCTTTGGTTTCCATTATTGCTGAAAAACAAAACCGCCCACCTCAAATCCGCACAAATTCGATGCATTTGGCTGGCACAAACCGTATTATTGGAAAAAAGATGGACGCCCATTTTTTTTTTAAATACGGTTTGTCCCGCCCCTTTACGTACCCATTCTCGGAGTTAGACGCCCATGGAGATGGACGTTCGATTATGCCTCTCTATGTATACTTACTTCAAAGCTAATATCAAATCCGATCATATTATGATCACCATTATTAAGCGGCCCCAGCACCATTACCTCCCGCACCAGATCATGTGCTCCACTAAGGACTAGGTCTAGAATTTTTCCTTCCCTCGTTGGCTCCTGTACCAGCTGCTCCATAAAGCTGTCCTTGATTTTACCTCCCTAGCGTGTCCCGATGTTACATTTACCCAGTCAATATTGGGGTAATTGAAATCAATAATACTGTCACCTCCTACCCGTATGCAACGTATTTGTTGGAAACCATTAATGTAACAATAAAGTGGAGAAAAAAAGACCTCAGGTTACTCGGCTGATCCTCGTTTTCAAAGGACAAGCCTTTTGTATAATGAGGAGGCCTTATCAGTCATGGGTCTCAAAAAAAACTCCACTCAATAATTTGTAAAATTCTAGTTCCAACAAACAGATGCATGAGAGACTCTATACCCCAGGAAGAGGCCATTCTGGTTTTGGAACAAATTTTGGAATCTAGACCTCGTCCTCAGTTAATTCCCACCGAATTCATTATTGAATTAATTCGTATCACCTTATCCAGAAATTATTTTACATGGAATCAAAGATTCTATTTTCAGAAAACAGGGGTCTCTATGGGAGCGGCTTGTTCTCCTACCATCGCTAATCTTTTCATGGAATATTTTGAAAATCGGTGGATTTACACTTCTGAATTATTTGTGCATGCCATATGCTGGTTCCGCTATATAGATGACATCTTTATGGCTTGGAGAGGGACATTGGATCAGTTAAACACATTTGTACAAGAATTAAACACATGTCACAACACGATTAAATTTGAAGTTAAACATAGTGTTTCATCGATTGCTTTTTTAGACGTGGATGTACATCTAGACCAACTCCACGTGAATACCTCTGTACACATCAAACCCACTGACAGAAACACGACTTTACAGTATACCAGCATGCATCCGTATCATTGCAGGACCAACATCCCTTTTGCACAGTTTCTTCGATATAGAAGAATCTGTTCTTCACGAGAGGGTTATGTACAACAAGCCACCCAATTACAATCTAAATTAGTAGATCGAGGTTATCCTAAACAATTGGTGGCCAAGGCCAAGAAAAGAGCTGGAAATAATCATAGAGATTGGTTGTTACACCCTCCACCGAAAATTCAAGAGAGTGAAGAATTATTGACATTTGTCACACGTTTCAATGTTCATTCTAATAAAATGATCAAAATTGTTAAACGCCATTTATCGTTGTTACAAGTCCATCCCTGTCTTCAGGATTTACGGGTGATTTTCGCCTTCCAACGCAACAGTAACTTTAACGATATGTTATGTCCTGCGGATGTTTGGAATAGAGACACCGCGGGACGAAGAGACGAGGGGGGCCATGGCCCATGTGGACATTGTTCTGTGTGTGATATTATGATACAATCTTGTACGTTTACGGATCCCCAGTTAAAGAAAACGTATACGCTTTATGCCAACACTAACTGTGCTTCATCGCATGTAATATATGTCATTACATGCCCGTGTGATTTATGTTATGTAGGTCAAACCTCACGGAATTTAAGAACTCGGTTAATTGAACACCGACATTGCATACATACGGGTAAAGTGCATGAGCCCATGGTCACACATTGCTTGAAATATCAACATCAATTTTCGGCGTTAAAGTGCATTGCATTAGAACAAATTAAAATAACAGAAAGGAAGGGAGACATCAGACGCATGTTAAGACAAAGAGAACAACGTTGGATATTTAATTTACAGACGGTCATTCCCAAAGGTTTAAATGTGGCGATTGAGTGGAAAGCGTTTCTTTGATCAGCGCTCCGTCTGATTGGATGGAAATGAAATGACGTCAGACGCTGAGTATTTAAACCTTTCATGGGTATGGAGAAGCTGTCCGCCATTTTCTGTTCCAGTGAGATTGGAGACGGAGATTTTTTACATGCTTGGGATTGTGTACAGTGTGAAAGATTCCCCTGAAGCAGCTACTATATCTAGCGAAACAGGGCTTCCCTGTCGGGACCTTTCGAATGTTAAAAGAATATTTTGAATACGGCTGGACTTTCTAAGCATTCTTATATGAAGATAAGTACTTTTGCCAAGCTTGAATGTATTTATAAACAGAGTCTCTCATGCATCTGTTTGTTGGAACTAGAATTTTACAAATTATTGAGTGGAGTTTTTTTTGAGACCCATGACTGATAAGGCCTCCTCATTATACAAAAGGCTTGTCCTTTGAAAACGAGGATCAGCCGAGTAACCTGAGGTCTTTTTTTCTCCACTTTATTGTTACATTAATGGTTTCCAACAAATACGTTGCATACGGGTAGGAGGTGACAGTATTATTGATAACAGATCCTACTTATTCCGAAATATTACGGTAATTGAAATCACCCATTATTATTGTGTTGCCCAGTTTGTTTGCATCCCTAATTTCCTTTAACATTTCTGCATCCGTCTGTTCATCCTGGCCAGGCGGATGGTAGTACACTCCTATCACTATCCTTTTCCCCTTTACACATGGAATTTCAATCCACAGTGATTCCAAGACGTGTTTTGTTTCTTGCAGAATTTTCAATCTATTTGATTCAAGGCTCTCGTTAATATACTCTCGCGTCCGTCGCTCCTTTCGGCTCCTCCGCCGCGGGGGGCGGGAGCCGGCGTCCACCGCGGCAAGGGTCGGCGGGGAGCCGGGGCCCGCTGCGGTGATGGCCGTTCCGGCCAAGGCCAGAGGCCGGCGATTGCGGCCGCCGGTCTCTTGGTCGCCGGCTGTGGGGGCTATATTTGCGCCGCTGAAGGAGGCGGCGCTGAGGCGCGATGGACGGCGTCTTCTTCTCTCCCGGGCGCGAGGGCCCGGAGCTCCGCCTCTGAGGTGCTGGATTGGGAGGCCAGGTTGGTGGTCCCGCCTGGGGAATCGGACAGAGCCAATCAGAAAGGCTCTGTCGATAACCAGGTCCGGATTGGTCGGCTGTACCTACGGGGGCGGGGCGGCTGTTGCTGAACAGTATTTAAGGAAGGGGACTGAGCTAGAACATTGCTTCAGGTTCTGTTCCCGAGGCCAGTCTCCGTTGGTTCCTGTGCTCCGTTGTTTTCCTTGTTCTTCCGGTTTTGACTTTTGGACTGTTCCTGGTTTTCCCTGCTAGCCGCCTGCCTCGACCTCTTGCCTGATCTTGACTACGCTGTTAGCTGCCGGCCCTGAACTATTGCCTGTCTGTGGATGTCCTCATTCTCCATCTGCCCTCTGCTCTCCTGGTCCCTGTCCGGGTCAGTTCGGCACCCCGCGGTTCCTGAAGTCCCGTTGACCGCCTGCAGCTGGGGGCTCAACCCTTGGTGAACGGTGGTCGCCGCGGGTGAAGACTTGGGGTTGCACGGCTGTCCTTTGAGGTCCCTCGGGGCCTCGCGGGACCTAAGGGCTCACCTACCTTGCAGAGAAGACAGGAACCTGAAGCCATGAGCTCGCCTACGCAACCCGATCTACGGGACCTGGCTAAAGTTCTCCAGCAGCAGCAGGAGCAGTTGAACGCCCTGTCGGGGGCCCTACAAAACGTATGCTCTCAGCTATCCTCGGTCCAGGTACAGAACCAGGCCGCTGCAGTCCACCAGGTCGCCGCAGCGGCTCCCCGTCCGGGAGGGTCCTTCCCGGGACCTCGGTTCCCTGAGCCTGCACAATTTGATGGGGTTCCCGGAAGCTGCCGGGGTTTCCTCAACCAGTGCAACTTATACTTCAAGATGCAACCAGAGGCTTTTGCATCAGACCAGATAAAAGTGGCCTATGTTATTTTCTTGCTTACGGGATGGGCCCTGGCCTGGGCGTCCCCGTTATGTGAACAACAGGATCCGCTCTTGGACAACTATGCGGAGTTTCAACGCCGCTTCCGCATGGTATTTGACCTTCCAGGAAGGCCGTCTTCCGCCGTGTCCGAGTTGCTGCGGATTCAACAGGGCGAAGGGACCGTGGCAGACTATGCTATTCGGTTTCGGACTTTGGCAACCGAGTTGCGCTGGAATCGGGAGTCCTTATCTGCCATCTTCCTGGAGGGACTTCAGGATCGAATCAAGGATGAGCTGGCTGGCCGGGAGGTCCCGGGGCAATTGGATGCCCTGATCTCGCTCTGTGTCCGGGTAGATACCTGTTTCCAGGAGAGGGCTAGAGCCCGAGCCGACCGGCGGAAGGGACCCAGGGGTGTGCCTCGGTCTAGTCAGGGACCGTCCCCCCGCCGTGGCTCCCGAGAACCTAGGGAGACTTCTGAAAAACGTATGGTTATCGGCCGCCAACGACTGACTCCGTCGGAAAGGACTCAACGTCTGCGGGGCGGTCTTTGCCTGTATTGCGGCGAGGCTGGTCATTTCATTCGCACTTGCCCCACACGGCCGGGAAACGCCACTCCCAAGGCGCCCTAAGGGGAGGGGTCTTGGGGCACTCTACTCCCCTACCCATCTGATAACTCTTCCGGTAACTTTGCGGTGGCAGGAGACGATGGTTCACACCCGTGCTCTCTTGGATTCCGGGGCCGGAGGAAATTTCATTTGCCAGGAACTCTTGCGGCAGATGGGATGGCCCACACTGCCCTACCGACCTGCTCTGCAAGTGACATCCATCCAGGGTACAGCGTTACCCCAGCCTATCACAGAGGTGACTCCATTTTTGGGGCGTCAGGTGGGGGAGGATCACCGTGAGGAGGCTCAATTTCTGATCTTACCCCACACCATTCATCCTGTGGTACTGGGCCTGCCCTGGTTACGGCGCCACACCCCTGTCATAGATTGGACTTTAGGGAAGATTCAGGCCTGGGGTGGCGCCTGCACTGAGGCCTGTTTGAAGGGCCAGGAATCCAGCTGTCCCGCGGTAGTAGCTACCCCTAGAACTGTGTTAGCCTGTCAAGCCGCTCTGCCAGAGGAGTACTGGGAGTTCGCGGATGTGTTTAGTCCCGTGGAAGCGGATGTACTACTGCCACATCGATCCTTTGATTGTGCTATTAATTTGTTGGCTGACAAGATGCCACCTCGGGGCCGTCTCTATACACTGTCCCGAGAGGAATGAAGGTTATGCAAGCCTATATCCGGGAGAATCTCCAGAAAGGGTTCATCCGTCCCTCCACGTCCCCTGCCGGGGCAGGATTCTTTTTTGTGACCAAAAAAGATGGCTCCTTGAGGCCCTGTATTGACTACCGGGGCCTAAATGTCATCACCGTGAAGGACCGATACCCTCTGCCCCTTATTCCAGAGTTGTTTGATCGGCTGCAGGGGGCCCAGATCTTCACCAAGTTGGATCTCCGTGGGGCCTACAACTTGGTCCGTATCCGGCAGGGGGACGAATGGAAAACTGCATTTAATACGCACGAGGGGCACTTCGAGTATCGGGTGATGCCCTTCGGCCTGTGCAACGCTCCCGCAGTGTTCCAGAGGTTCATAAATTTTGCCCTTGAGGACCTGCTGTATGCTACGGTAATTGTTTACATGGATGACATCCTGATCTTTTCCAAACATCCCCTGGAGCATGTGACCCACGTTCGAACTGTTCTTCAGCGCCTACGACAATTCCGCTTGTTTGCCAAGCTCAGCAAATGCTCCTTTCATCAGCAGTCTCTGCCTTTTCTGGGACATATTCTGTTACCGGGAGGTCTGCAAATGGATCCAGATAAACTTTGCGCTATCCGGGAGTGGCCTCAACCCCAGGGCCTGAAGGCGTTGCAATGGTTCCTGGGGTTTGCGAATTACTACCGTCAATTTATTCCTCACTATTTGCAACTGACAGCTCCTTTGACAGCGCTCACTAAGAAGCATGCGGATGTCCGAAACTGGCCAGCTGAGGCGCGAGCAGCATTTGGTCTATTGAAGAAAGCCTTTGAATCTGCTCCCATCCTTCAGGCTCCGGATCCTGACAAGCCTTTTGTGGTAGAGGTGGACGCTTCTGCTTTGGGCGCCGGGGCAGTCCTCTCCCAAATTAACGCCAAGGGCCGGCGTCAACCTTGCTTCTTCTTCTCCCGTAAGTTCTCCCCAGCGGAACGCAATTATACTGTGGGAGACAGAGAACTGCTAGCCTTGAAGATAGCTCTGCAAGAGTGGAGACATTTGCTGGAGGGGGCAGAGCACCGGTTTACGGTGATTACGGACCATAAGAATCTCTTGTATCTGCAGGAGGCCCAAAGGCTGAATCCGCGGCAAGCCCGCTGGTCGCTGTTTTTCGCCAGGTTCCGGTTTCAACTGGTATTCCGGTCAGCTGCCCAGAATACCCCTGCGGACTCCCTCTCCCAAGCCTTTGAAGCTTCAGAGGACATTAAAGAGCCTCATCCTATGTTGGATCCAGTCTGCCTCAGTGCGGCCCCGGGAGGGGTCACCCTGTTGCGGAAGCTTGTGCCTCCACAGGACCGGGGAAAGGTAATGCGTTGGGGACATTCTTCTGTATGGGCCGGACATTTTGGGTTCCAAAAGACCCTTCGTCTGATTTCTCGACAGTACCAGTGGCCTCACATGAGGCAAGATATCCTTCGGTTTGTCACAACCTGCCCTACCTGTGCCCGGACCAAGTCTGTGGTAGGGCACCCCTGGGGAGACCTGCAGCCTTTGCCCATTCCTGCAGCTCCCTGGGAGGAATTGTCTATGGATTTCATTACGGACCTTTCCCGCTCCCAGGGGCACACCGTGATTTGGGTTGTGGTAGACCGGTTCTCCCGTATTGCACATTTTGTTCCCTTGCCTGGCGGACCTGCAGGAAGTCTGGAATATGGCCTGAGAACAACTACAAAGAGTGGCCGCCAAGTACAAGTCGTTTGCTGACCGACACCGGCGTCCCGCCCCGGTGTTGCAACCGGGGCAAAAGGTATGGCTAAGCACTAAATACCTAAGGCTCCGGGTACCCTCTCGGAGGTTGGGGCCACGGTACATCAGGCCGTTTGCTATCCAGTTTTGGATCGGAGCGGTGACATACCGCCTGCGGCTACCTAGTACTCTGCGGGTTCATAATACCTTCCATATTTCTCTGCTGAAGAGCTTCCGGGGGTCCAAATGGCAACCATAGAATAAAGAGTCTGTTGTTCCGGAGGCTGACCCCGATCCCGAATATGAGGTTGAAGAAATCATTGAATCCAAGAGGTGTCGGGGAAAGCTGCTCTACCTGTTATCATGGAAGCATCTCGGTCCTGAAGACAATTCCTGGGAACCGGCTACCAATGTACATGCTCCAGAGTTGGTAAGGGCCTTCCATGATCGATATCCTCATAAACCTGGTCCCAGGAGGAGGGGGGCATCCGGGGAGGATACTGTCGCGTCCGTTGCTCCTTTCGGCTCCTCCGCCGCGGGGGCGGGAGCTGGCATCCACCGCGGCGAGGGTCGGTGGTCCGGAGGCCGCGGCGGGGAGCCAGGGCCCGCCGCGGTGATGGCCGTTCCGGCCAAGGCCAGAGGCTGGCGATTGCGGCCGCCGGTCTCTTGGTCGCCGGCTGTGGGGGCTATATTTGCGCCGCTGAAGGAGGCGGCGCCGAGGCGCGATGGACGGCGTCTTCTTCTCTCCCGGGCGCGAGGGCCCGGAGCTCCACCTCTGAGGTGCTGGATTGGGAGGCCAGGTTGGTGGTCCCGCCTGGGGAATCGGACAGAGCCAATCAGAAAGGCTCTGTCGATAACCAGGTCCGGATTGGTCGGCTGTACCTACGGGGGCGGGGCGGCTGATACTGAACAGTATTTAAGGAAGGGGACTGAGCTAGAACATTGCTTCAGGTTCTGTTCCCGAGGCCAGTCTCTGTTGGTTCCTGTGCTCCGTTGTTTTCCTTGTTCTTCCGGTTTTGACTTTTGGACTGTTCCTGGTTTTCCCTGCTAGCCGCCTGCCTCGACCTCTTGCCTGATCTTGACTACGCTGTTAGCTGCCGGCCCTGAACTATTGCCTGTCTGTGGATGTCCTCATTCTCCATCTGCCCTCTGCTCTCCTGGTCCCTGTCCGGGTCAGTTCGGCACCCCGCGGTTCCTGAAGTCCCGTTGACCGCCTGCAGCTGGGGGCTCAACCCTTGGTGAACGGCGGTCGCCGCGGGTGAAGACTTGGGGTTGCACGGCTGTCCTTTGAGGTCCCTCGGGGCCTCGTGGGACCTAAGGGCTCACCTACCTTGCAGACAAGACATATACAATGCTACCCCCTCCACCAATTCGATCCACCCTATCAGTACGATATAATTTGTACCCCGGTATGACAGTGTCCCACTGGTTATCCTCCTTCCACCAGGTCTCAGAGATGCCTATTATATCTAATTTTTCATTTAGTGCAATATATTCTAACTCACCCATCTTATTTCTTAGGCTCCTGCCATTCGCATATAGACATTTCAAACTATGTTTGTTGTTCCTATTTACATCGTGCTCAGTACTTGACAGTATTAATTTGCAATCTTTTGTCTGATTTTTATTTTTATTTAAGAACACCTGATCTACTATGGTCTCTTTTGCAACCTCACTATCAGGATACCCTATCTTCCTTGTTTTGGTGATTTCTTTGAAAGATACCTTATCCCGAACCATGCGCTTTTGAGTGACTGTCGGCCTTCCCCCCATTTCTAGTTTAAAAGCTGCTCTATCTCCTTTTTAAATGCTGATGCCAGCAGCCTGGTCCCACCCTGGTTAAGGTGGAGCCCATCCTTTCAGAATAGGCTCCCCCTTCCCCAGAATGTTGCCCTTGTATTGTTCTATTACATCAAAATTACATAGGAACAAAGTAACATGGAATGGCATTTTCAAAAGAAACGTCTAAGTTGTGATTTGGAAGTCTTTGTAAAACGTCCAAATCCAGAGGCGGGGAAAAGCGTATTTTCGAAAAAAGATGGACATCCATCTTTGTTTCGAAAATACCAAGGACGTCCTTAGATTTGGATATCTTTGACTTTTGGCGATTTTCAAAACCAAAGACGTCCAAGTCAAAAACGTCCAAATGCAAGCCAGCAAGAAAAGGGTACCAAAAAAAACAATAAAAATTAAAATTTTGAGATGATGTTGATTGTTCAAGTTATTGATGTATGGAGGGTCAGGAATATGGTGCACAAAAATAGTCAAAAGGCACGGGCAATGCAGAAGTCTAATGTGCAGAAATGAAAAACTCATAACTAGTCCAGGTGATGGAAGTATCTTCTGAAATCACGGTCGCTGTCTGTTGTAACAGAGAGCTCATACGTAAAGTGCCATGTAGGTTCTGAAAAAGATGAGCCTGCAAACATATTTAATACAGTAGAATATTTAAGAGCATAACCAAGTAGGTCTAAATTAATGACATCATTTGGACTAGTTATGAGTTTTAAATTTCTGCACATTAGTCTTCTGCTTTGACTATGATTATTTCCTAAGCTACCCTTCTTTCTGAATCATCTAACTTGTAAGTCCTGCTGGCCTCCTGCATCTGAGGGCCCAACCCTTGGTGAATGGTAGTCATCGCAGGTGAAGATTCCATACCTACTGGCGATAGATTGCAACGCATTGCCCGTGCCTTTTGACTATTTTTGTGCACCATATTCCTGACCCTCCATACATCAATAACTTGAACAATCAACATCATCTCAAAATTTTAATTTTTATTGTTTTTTTTTGTACCCTTTTCTTTTGTTCCATATACTTAACTATTGTTATTTGATCATCTCTTAGTAGTAATTACCAATCTGTCTTGCACATTATGCAAGCCAGAAGTGGGGATATATTCTGCAAATCCCAATTCCTAGTATTAAGACAATAAAATATTTTTTTTTTCAGGCCCAAACGATGTTAGATCCCCCAAGGTTGTGGCAATAATCTTTACACCTTGCAATCTACTGGACCACAAGTCTTGAGTCCATGTGAAAGATATACGGGTTTACTCAGCTGTAGAACCAGATGTTACCGGCCCAACCATCTCAAGACCAACCACTTCCTTCAGCTGGTCAGCAGCGACTGTCACTTCTACTGATTCCTTGCCCAAGTCGCTGTGAAAATCCAGTCCTGTTAGATCTTCCAGATCTCCGTCCAGATTCTTCAGTGCTTCCACCACCTCAACCATGATCGAGGAAAGAGAATTCAGAACCAACTGATACTTAATTTGAGATTTACTGTTGCTGTTTATGGACATTATAGATTCATATTTTGTTTTATTTTCAGTTTAGCAGTAATCCTGTCTATATATTGAAAAGGTTTTATTTTTATTTTCCTATTATTTCCTTTATTGTTCTTATTGTTTTTCTAAGAGTTTCCCTGTTATTTCTGTTTATGTAATTCAAATTGATATTGCTTCAATCAGGATAACACCAGAACCTATAATACTATGGCATAACAGAGTAGATATTTATAGACTCAGTTGCATGTCTTTCTGTAGGTTTGACCAAGCTCCAAGTGGGGTTATAGTAAGGGATATATACGTACCCTGGGATGGGGAAACCCCATGCTCCCCCATCGTTATGCCCTTAGTATAATTTTCCAAAGTTCTTCTCCTGTACAGTTTCACAATTATAAATATACATGGGATTGACCCATAGAATTGTTGCTACCACCTTGTATAATGCAACTTTATGACTACTATTTGCTTCTTAGTGCTCATAATTGCATGGCTATGACGGTAAAGTTAGGCCCAAGAATTCCAACCTGCTTAGGGATTCTGGATACCTGTAAACTAAGACAGCCTACAATCAGAGTACTAATCATATATTTGTTGATCCCATAATCGAAACCACTATTCCTTCCCAAGACCACTGAGATAGATACATTAGATTATCTCCCCATGCACTATGCAACAGATACAATGGAAACCATAGCAAGACCTGTAACTATATAGTAGTATGATACACCTAGGATTGCTACTATCAACAAATGAATATTGAATAGGCTCATCAATGCTAATCCATATATAACCTGCGAGGCTATGTACAATCTGCTCACATTGATAGCTACACTTATTTCATGGAACTATGCTTGCAAAATCAATAGGATAAGCCTGATGGATTTTGTAGATGAACCCATAGGTCTGTCCCATTCATAAAACCTTTCTTAGCACAGGTTTGAGCAAGTCTCAAGAGGGGTGGCATCATGATTGAGGCCCAAGGGATTGGGTAATATAAAGGGAATTCCATACGCCCCAAATAATATATCACCTGAGAATGAAGTTTCCTATCTTGCACCATACCTTCTAGCAATTTGTAAGACCAAAACTCGCCCTCTCGTTTGATAGCTTGCCATCTTCTGGAATGGATGAAGACAAGCTTGACGAGCTTTGTGTCACCCCCCCCCCCCCCCCAGATGGGGGGAAAAGTGGGGAATGTATAATTATGGTACAGCCAAAGACCCCCCCCCCCCCCCACTGGAATGGTGGCGGGCCCAGTCATAGAGCTCAGGCCATTACAGACCTTGGCTGAGTCAGAAATCTGATGGCTGACATAACTGGGAGCTTACTGGAAAAGTATGGCCTAGTTTGTAGCCCGGATTGAGGCCTAAATAAGCTAAATTAGGAAAAGTTAGGTCAATAGATATGGAAACAAAATGGAGGATTTCAGCACAAGATGGAAGCCGTATCTGTTACAAAGTGGAATTTTCTCTAATGTAAGTTAGAAAAACAAGTTGAGAAATGAGTGAGTCATGCCAGGTGCAAAGAAAATAGGGAACTAGCTGTCCAAGAGGGGAGGGAGACTTTCCTGTGAGCAGGATTGTGGTCAGCCATGGTGTGAGAAAGGAAAGGTGTAGCTGGATGCAGGGTCTTGCTTAAGATTTGTGGTCAAGCAAGCTAAAGACAAAACCATGTTAGCAAGATAAAAGCTACTCATTAGTATGAGCCAATCAGTGGTAACCATGATATTAGCATAGATCCAATCAGGTATATCTATTGTCATATTATCCATATCCTAAGGGCACTTATAAAAATCAGAGTATTTCCTGGTTTGAGCTAGAGAGAAGGGTTGGCACTCTCTCTCTCCAAGGGAAACCAATGTGTCCAGCAGAATTGACAAATTACCTAATTGCTTTCCCTTGTAAAACCTTTAATTGGTAAAAGAAATTATAAAAGATTAGGAACTAATTAACACCTGTTTGCAGCCGGATTATTATATTCCTATAACTAATTGATTGTACGTGCCTGTTGTCAATCACTGATTTGACTTGTATCTTGGCAAATAAACTCCTCATCCCAAATGATGTTCTGTGGACTTCACTTTATGATCAGAGGCTGTAAGTATAAATGCTTTTGCTGTATCAGGCTATCTTTCGCTGCATTGTATAACCTGTGACCTAAATCCAGTTTGTCATAAGGCTGGTATCTTTTCCTTAGACCTAACATCTCTCTGAGTGGCAATTCCTTTTAGAACTTCACAACTTCTTGATTACCCCAGTACTAGTGCAATTTAGAGATGGAGTCAGATTTAAGGTCACTCCAGCCTTCTTGGGGGTCTCTGGACCCCTCAAATTAAAACACATCCTAGGGGGGGGGGCACTGCAGTGGACTTCTTAAAAGGTTCCAAGGTATATAGCTCCCTTACCTTGTGTGCTGAGCCCCCCAAAAAAACCCTCCAAAACCCACTACCCACAACTGTACACCACTACCATAGCCCTTACGGGTGACAAGAGGGCACCTATATGTGGGTATAGAGGGTTTCTGGTGGGTTTGGGGGGGCTCACTGTTTCCTCCACAAATGTAACAGGTAGGGGGGTATGGGCCTGGGTCTGCCTGTCTGAAGTGCAATGCACCCACTAAAACTGCTCAAGGGACCTGCATGCGCTGTCATGGACCTGAGTATGACATCTGAGGCTGGCATGTAATATTTTTAATGATGTTTTTTGAGGGTGGGAGGGGATTAGTGACCACTTAGGGAGTAAGGAGAGATCATTCCCGATTCCCTCCGGTGGTCATCTGGTCATTTCAGGCACCTTTTTGTGCCTTATTCGTAATAAAAACACATCCGGGTGAAAACGTCCAAGTTGTAGTCATGGACATCTCTGCTTTTTTCGATTATGGGTCAAAGACGTCCAAGTCTTAGGAACGCCCAAGTCCCGGCTTCACCACACCACTGACATGCCCCCTTGAAATTTGCACATCCTTGTGATGGACCAGTTAGAGACGTCCAAAATCGGGTTTCAGTTATACAGATTTGGACATCACTGAGAGATGGACGTCCAAGTACCAATTTATGTCGGAAAATGGACATCCATCTCTTTCGAAAATGAGCCTGATAGTAACATAGTAAATGACGGTAGATAAAGACCTGTACGGTCCATCCAGTATGCCCAACAAGATAAACTCATTTTACATGGTATGTAATACTTTATACCTGAGTTTAATTTGTTCTTGCCTTTCTCAGGGCACATACCACAGAAGTCTGATAAGCACTATTCTTGTACTAAGTTCTGAAGCTAACGTCGAAACCCCTTAAAATTTATACTCTGGCCCATCCATATCTATTCAAGCACGATCAGGGCATAGACCATAGAAGTCTGCCCAGCACCGGTTTCGCATCCCAATTACCGGCATTGCCACATAATCTCCGCTAAAATTCCATGGATCCATTCCTTCTAAACAGGATTCCTTTGTTTTTATCCCACGCATATTTGAATTCTATTACCGTTTTCATCTCCACCATCTCCCGCAGGAGGACATTCCACGTATCCACCACCCTCTGTGAAAAAATACTTCCTGACATTACTCCTGAGTCTGCCCCCCTTCAACCTCAAGTCATGTCCTCTAGTTCTACCACCTTCTCATCTCCGAAAAAGGTTAGTTTGTGGATTAACACCTTTCAAATATTTGAGCATCTGTATCATGTCACCCCAGTTTCTCCTTTCCTCCAAGGTATACATGTTCAGGTCAGTAAGTCTCTCCTCATATGGTCTGCAATGCAAATCCCATACCATTTTTTTTAGCTTTTCTTTGCACCGCTTCCTGTCTTTTTACATCTTTAGCAAGATACAGCCTCCAAAACTGAACACAATACTTCAAATGGAGCCTCACCAGGGCATCAACACCTCCTTTCTTCTGTTGGTTATACCCCTCTCTATGCAGCTGTCACATCCTTCACTCCCTCCGGCTGCTCCTCTGCGGGAAGCAAGGGCCGGGAGGAAGGACCCGCAGCCAGAGAGGGCTTACCCGACGGTTTCCCGGATGGGCGCCGGTTCCGGGTGCAGTCGGGGCCGAGCCGGTGTCCATTGCGGCGATGGCCGGCCTTCTTGAGGCCGCGGCTAAGAGCCGGGGCTCGCCGCGGCGATGGCCGCCCTGTCCAGGGCCGAGCCCGTGGGCCAACGATCGCGGCTTCCGGGCTCTCGGTCGCCGGCTACGGGGTCCATGCTTGCGCCAGCGGGGAGGATGGCGCCGAGATGCGATGGCCAGCGTCTTCTTCACATTCGGGCGCGGGAACCCGAAGCTCCGCCTCAGAGGAACCAGATTGGGATGCCGGTTCTGTAGCCCCGCCTGGGAGGCCGGACGGAACCAACCTGAGGGATCTCGTCAGTAGCCGGGTTCCGATTGGCTGGCCATGCCGGCTGGGGCTGGGCGGTTGTAGGCTGACAGTATTTAAGGAGCGGGGCTGAAACAGGACGTTGCTTCAGGTTCTGTTTCCCAAGGCCAGTCTTTGTGTGTTCTTGTTTTCAGTGCGTTCCCTTGCTCTCCTGGTTTGACCTTTGGACTGTTTCTGGACTACTCTGTTAGCTGCCTGCCCTGACCTGTTGCCTGTTTTTGGACTACTCCGATTTCCACCTGCCCTCCCCGCTCCCGATGCTGGGTCAGTTCATCAACCCCGCGGTTCCGGAAGTCCCGTTGGCCGCCTGCAGCTGGGGGCTCAACCCCCGGTGAACGGCGGTCGCCGCGGGTGAAGACTTGGGGTTGCACGGCTGTCCTCTGAGGTCCTTCGGGGCCTTGCGGGACCTAAGGGCTCACCTTCTTTCTAGACAAGACAGCAGCCTAGCATCCTTTTGGCCATGGCCATCGCCTTGTCACATTGTTTCTTTCACCTTTAGATCCTCAGACACCAACACCCTGAGTCGAGCTTACTAAGCCCTCCCTTCCTATCCGATATTTCTCTTTTGGGTTTCTGCACCCCAAGTGCATCACTCTACACTTCTTGGCATTAAATTTTAACTACAAAATTACCAGAAATCCAGACTAGTACATCCCTAAACAAAAAAATTGTTTTTTTTATTTTTAATATGCAAATAGTGCTCAGTATCTGGGCTGTCACTCGAACTGACTGGCAGTTGATTATAGTGTTAAGCCCGTCCAGCCATCATCGCACCAGCTGCCTCCTACCCTGTCTAATGACCTGAACTGGAGCTATAATCAATTACAGCCCCCACAGTGCTAATGACATATGGGCTTAATGGATTAGAGTCACTTATCTTATTGAAACGATGGCTGTAGGCTTCTCAGCGTTCGGTGGTAGCCAACGAAGATCGTGAATGTAAATATAAGGTGAAAAAAACATAAGGTGAAAAAAGTGATTAAAACAAGAATGTTGATGCTGTTGCTCCATTACGACTGTCTTGGGAAAAGGATCTACGTTTTGATGCGTCTGACTTTGACTGGTACACCTTTTGGGTTCATTCGATGCGTCCTACTAAATCAGAAGCGATATCCCAATCCTCATATTTTCTTTTCCACAGAGCCTACTGGACCCCTGCTAGAGTAGCACGGATCACTAAGAGTGTTGACTTTAAATATGCTGGTCCTGTCAAGAAAAGGATGGATCCCTAGCACATATGGTCTTTTTCTGTAAGAACGTTAACTCATTTGGGCTAAAATGTGTCTTATTTTTCATTTGCCTGGGTCTACAGTGCTCTCTTACGAAGTTGTGATTTTGTGAGCCTCTTCTCCTAACATCTCTATCCTAGAATCCGATAAGAAGCTGTTCAATATATTGTTAGCTGTTGCTTTACACTTAATTGTTTCAAACTGGAAAAATAATGTGAATCTAAATTATAATGAATGGTGGAGTTACGTGTGTGTGATTAGAAAATATGAAACAATTCTGGCCCATAAACACCGGAGAGTTAAGTCTGTCTTAAAGACTTGGGCTCGTTTAGATTTATTTTGTCAAGATCCTAATAGCACTAACTGACCACTGTATAACTGCTGATTGTCTAAGGGTATTGTCATGGAATGCTGATAATGTTCTGTTTTTTCATTTATGCTTATTTTATTTGCCATGGATTGTTATCTTTTGATTTTTCCTGTTTTATGTTTTGGAAAACCTTAATAAAAATATGAAACATTAAAAAAAAAAAACAAGAATTCTCTTGTCAGAGCTTCAGTTCCATATCAATACTGTTGTTTCTTGTTCCCAAGTGTAAAGATCTCAGTGAGGGGACACAGATTAAGTTATCTGAAGATGATAAGAGTATGGGAAGGGGCATAAGGAACCAGGAGCTTGCACAAGCTAGCCATATTTTCCTCTTCACTTCTTTGAGTTTAATCCAATAATCTTTTCCATGATCCTCTCCTTGCGTTCTTTTCTATTTTGCTCTAATTTTTTCAGCTACTTGTTTGGAGAACCATATAGACTTCCTGCTTCTCTTGTTTTTGTTTAATTTCCTCGCATAAAGATCAGTTGCCATATTTATAGCAGCCTTTAGCTTGTACCATTGTTTTTCCACATCTCCTATGCCTTCCCATTCCAACAGCTCTTTCTTCAGGTATTCCCCCATTTTATCAAAATCAGTATGTCTGAAATTCAAGTGCGTCCGCACTTCACCTTCGCCCTTTTATCAAACCATATAGTGTGATGATCAGTATTGCAAAGGTGGGCACCCACCCAGATATTGGAAACACTTCCTCCATTCATGAGCACTAGATCCAGCATCAACCCTTCCCTCGTGGGTTCTGTCACCATTTGTCTGAGCAAGGCACTTTGACAGGCATCCACAATCTCCCTACTTCTTTCCGATTCTGCAGACGAGACGTTCTGATCCACATCAGACAAATTGAAATCTCCCAACAGTAGCACCAACCCTTTCATACCAATCTTTTGAATATCTTTTCTGTGTGTGCTGGAGGTCTGTAGATAACCCTCGTTTGGATACAGGTTCCATTTTCTCTTTCCAGGATGATCCATAAAGTTTCTTCCTTTCCCCAGGTTCCCTGCATTTCAGCCGCTCTGATATTGTCTCTCATATACAGCGCCACTCCTCCACCCCTTCGGCCCTCTCTATCCTTCCTAAAAAGATTATACCCAGTACGGTCACATCCCATTCATGGGAATCATTGAACCATGTCTCCATAATAGCAACGTCTTCTTCAAACATCAAGTCTTGAATCTTTTCACTTAGACTACGAGCATTTGTGCTCACTGCCTTCCGTATGCTTAGTGAGTTTAGGTGGTTTTCTATATTTACATGACCTTTCCCTCTGCCATCATGTTTATTCTGGGGGTGACTTTCTGAAATCCCTTGTTTCCTTTTGCCACCCCCACCCTCTAGTTTAAATGTCTAGAAACATACTGTCTGAATTTCTCCCAAGGATCCTTTTTCTTTTTTTTTTTATGTTAATAATTTACAAATTATTCAACAACACATCTTGATACAAAAAAGATGAATATTACTATTCCAAATTCCAAATTCTGAGGAAATAAAGAAAAATTAAAAAAAAGGAGAGAGAAAAAAATGGAAATTATCTAACTTTTTATATTAATCATCTTTAGTCCACAATTATAAGGAGATTCCAGGATTACTACTATTAAATTACGGAGTCGATGTAATTACTACTCTTGGTTGTGCAGAAGGGGTCACAACTATCTTGGAATCCAAGAGAGAACTAAGTTGTTTAGGATCAAAAAATACATATTTAACTGAATTTAATTTCATTACACATTTGCAAGGAAAGTTCAGCCAGAAAAGACTGCCCAATTGTATAACTCTTGGGCATAATTTAAGAAACTCTTGATGCCTCTTTTGGGTCGCTTTAGAAACAACCAGAAACATTCTAACTTTACAATTCAAAAAGAGCTGATCTTTATGAAGGAAAAATTGTTTCAATATCCAGTCTCTATCAGGTTGTAATACAAATGTCACTATAAGTGTTGCTGGTGTTAAACCCAAGTTCCCATCTTCAAGTGTCTGTGTTAAATTCAAATTCAAAGTCTCAAAAGGTATTCCAGTCCCAACATTAGCTAATTGGTCCGTCTCCTTTTTTGTATAAGGTAACAAATAATAACTTTTAGAGACCAGAGGATATACTTGTTCGGGTATCTTCAGAACTTCAGTCAAATATTTTTTGAAAGTTATAAGAGGAGCAATTGAAACCTGTTTGGGACCCAAGGATCCTTTTTCCCCATCACCGAAAGATGTAGGAAACTGCAGTTGTTGCAGAATACATCTGCAAGGTTGATTTTCATGCTAGGAAAATTTCCATTTTTGAACAAAATTACACTGGCTTAAAGTAGAATCAGATCTTCATTTTCAAATTGCCTGTATGACTTATAAGAGCTTTTATGGACTTAATTCTGAAAATAAAGTGCAACTTTTATTATTTCCTATTAATAGGCCGAATTTGAGAAATGAACAGATTGAACTTAGATTTTCCATCAGTGAAAAAGATGTTAAAAGTTGATTTGAGAAAGATCTTTTGTATATCAAAGTGCCAAAATTTGGAATAATATTCCTTAGCACCTTTGTCAGATTTCATCTTACCTTCTTACCTCTCAGCTGAGGAAAAGGCTTACCAGGGGTTAGGCCGAAGCCAGCATTCCTCCCCCTGAGGGTCGCCTGATCCACGCCTGTTCTTGGTCCCCTCCTCTTTTCTATCTACATTTCTTCCCTTGGTTCATTAATCTCATCCCATGGCTTTTCCTATCATCTCTATGCTGATGACTCCCAAATCTACCTTTCTACACCTGATATCTCACCTTGCATCCAAATCAAAGTTTCAGCGTGCTTGTCTGACATTGCTGTCTGGATGTCTCAACGCTACCTGAAATTAAATATGACCAAAACCGAGCTTCTCATTCCCCCCCCCCCCCAAAACCCACCTCCCTCCTCCCCCAGTTTTCTATTTCTGTTGATGGCTCTCTCATTCTCCCTGTCTCCTCAGCTCGAAACCTTGGGGTTATCTTTGACTCTTCTCTCTCCTTCTCTGCTCACATCCAGCAGATCGCCAAGACCTGTCGTTTCTTTCTTTACAACATCCGTAAAATCCGTCCCTTTCTTTCTGAGCACTCTACCAAAACCCTCATCCATACCCTTGTCACCTCTCGTTTGGACCACTGTAATCTGCTTCTTGCTGGTCTCCCACTTAGTCACCTCTCCCCTCTCCAGTCGGTTCAAAACTCTGCTGCCCGTCTCGTCTTCCACCAGGGTCGCTTTACTCATACTACCCCTCTCCTCAAGTCGCTTCACTGGCTCCCTATCCATTTTTGCATCCTGTTCAAACTTCTTCTGCTAACCTATAAATGTACTCACTCTGCTGCTCCCCAGTATCTCTCCACACTTGTCCTTCCCTACACCCCTTCCCGTGCACTCCGTTCCTTGGATAAATCCTTCTTATCTGTTCCCTTCTCCGCTACTGCCAACTCCAGACTTCGCTCCTTCTGTCTTGCTGCGCCCTATGCCTGGAATAGACTTCCTGAGCCTCTACGTCTTGCCCCATCCTTGACCATCTTTAAATCTAGATTGAAAGCCCACCTCTTTAACATTGCTTTTGACTCGTAACCACTTGTATCCACTTGCCTCCACCTACCCTCCTCTCCTCTTTCCTCTACACATTAATTGATTTGTTTGCTTTTTTGTCTACTAGATTGTAAGCTCTTTGAGCAGAGACTGTCTTTCTTCTATGTTTGTGCAGTGCTGCATACGCTTTGTAACGCTATAGAAATGCTAAATAGTAGTAGCAGTAGTAGTAGTTTTTCAAAAAGCACTAAAAATGTATCTATTTCTAAATACATGAGTGTAAATTCTATGTGATTTTTAATATGGAAGATTGTTGTAAGTCCCTTCATACATGAAGTTTCCTTTCTTTTGTAATCTGCCTTGCATAAAGTTAAAGGTGGAATATAAGCTGCATAATATAATACAATATACTTCCAGCTGAAAAACAGAACAGGTCAGACTGCTACAGATCCCAACACAGAAAGAATACCATACTTTGGTCATATGCACAAAACACAGCCAGACCCTCAACAATTGTTTCATATCAGTAATACAGATATTTATTTATTTATATCCCACATTTTCACACCTATTTGCAGGCTCAATGTGACTTACATTGTTCCATCATGGTGATCGCCATTTCCGGAGTGAAGATACAAGTACTATTACATTAAGGAACTTGAATTTTACATTTTAATTGCTTAGGAGGGGCTAAACTGAGCAGCCTTGTGGTCTTATCTCCTGGCTGAAGGAAACTCACACAGCTAGGACTTGTGCTGGCTAAATCCCTGGTTATCCCTAACCTTTGGCTGTGTTTTCTCTGGGCATCTCTTCCTTCTTTCCTTGTCTATCATTGTCACTGCATTTCTATCTTTCCTAAAAAGAAAAAAAGAAAAAGAAAAAAAAAAAAACCTCTTGGCTCTGAAAATAGTGTGATCTGACTGTTTCATTCGGCTCTGCATATAGTGTGCTCTGTTTTAATCTGCTCTGCATATAGTGTGCTCTGTTTAATCTGCTCTGCCTGTTGTAATTTGAATGTTGTTGTTTCTAACTGGTTTATTGATATCTGTAAATCTGAAAAGGAGATTTCAGATTTCAAAACTGCTAGCAAGTATTAGAACTTTTTTCCTTTCCTAACAGTGTGCTCCCCCCCCCCCCCCCCCCCCACACCCCATTCTCACCTGGTCCTTCTGCAGACATTTTAATTGCTTAGGAGGGGCTAAACTGAGCAGCCCGTGGTCTTATCTCCTGGCTGAATGAAACTCACACAGCTAAGACTTGTGCTTGCTAAATCCCTGGTTATCCCTATCCTTTGGCTGTGTTTTCTCTGGGCATCTCTTCCTTCTTTCCTTGTCTATCATTGTCACTACATTTCTATCTTTCCTAAAAAGAAAAAAAAGAAGAAAAAACAAAAAACCTCTTGGCTCTGAAAATAGTGTGATCTGCTCTGTTTAATCTGCTCTGCCTGTTGTGATTTGATTGTTGTTGTTTCTAACTGGTTTATTGATATCTGTAAATCTGAAAAGGAGATTTCAGATTTCAAAACTGCTAGCAAGTATTAGAACTTTTTTCCTTTCCTGGAGATAGGTTTTAAAACAAACACATTCCACAGGTCATAAAGGTGGAGGAGTAGCTCTATATGTGAGAAATGATATCACGGCGACCGAAAGGACAGGGACCTGGGGAAAGGAAGAAGCGATATGGATCACCTTAAAAAGAAAGGATAGAACCTCTATACACGTGGGTGTTGTCTACAGACCTCCGAAACAATTGGAGGAATTAGATAAAGACCTGATCGCAGATATTCAAAAGTTGGGAAATAAGAGAGAGGTGCTGTTGCTGGGAGATTTCAATCTGCCGGATGTAGATTGGAAGGTTCCGTCTGCAGAATCGGAAAGAAGTAGAGAGATCGTGGATGCTTTACAAAGCGGTTTGCTCAGACAAATGTTGACAGAACCCACGAGGGAGGGAGCGACGCTGGATCTGGTGCTCACAAATGGGGATAGCGTGTCAAATATCCGAGTGGGTGCCCACCTGGGCAGCAGTGACCATCAAACGGTTTGGTTTGATATTACAGCTAAAGTGGAGAGCGGCCACTCAAAACTCAAAGTTCTGGATTTCAAGCGTGCTGACTTTAGTAAAATGGGGGAATACCTGAGGAAGGAGATGATGGGCTGGGAGGAAATACGAGAAGTGGAAGGACAGTGGTCCAGGCTGAAAGAAGCTATAAATAGGGCCACGAACCTTTATGTAAGGAAAGTAAATAAAAGCAAGAGAAAAAGGAAACCGATATAGTTCTCCAAGCAAGTGGCTGAGAAAATAAAGGCTAAAGAGTTGGCGTTCCAGAAATACACAAAAACTCAAGAAAAGGAACAGAAGGAGGAATACTGGATGAAACTGAAAGAAGCCAAGAGAGAGATACGTCTGGCGAAAGCAGAAGAACAAATGGCTAGAAATGTAAGGAGGGGTGACAAAAATTTCTTCAGGTATATAAGTGAAAGGAGAATGATTAAAAAGGGAATTGTGAGACTAAAAGATACTGCGAACCGCTATGTGGATAATGATGAAGAAAAAGCAAATTTGCTAAATAGTTACTTTTGTTCTGTTTTCACAGAAGAAAATCCTGGAGAAGGACCGCGATGGACTGGAAAAAGTACAAATGAGATTGATGTGGATAGAGCACCGTTCATGGAAGAGAGTGTGTATGAACAACTTGAAAAGCTAAAGGTGGACAAAGCCATGGGACCGGACGGGATCCACCCCAGGAAATTGAGGGAGCTCAGAGAGGTTCTGGCGGGTCCTCTTAAAGATTTGTTTAATATATCCTTGCAGACGGGAGAGGTTCCGAGGGATTGGAGAACGGCGGAGGTGGTCCCTCTTCACAAGAGTGGTGATAGGGAAGAAGCTGGAAACTACAGGCCGGTAAGCCTCACATCGATTATTGGAAAAGTAATGGAAGCGATGCTGAAGGAAAGGATAGTGAATTTCCTGGAAGCCAATAAGTTGCAAGATCCGAGACAACATGGTTTTACCAAAGGGAAATCGTGCCAAACGAATCTCATTGAGTTCTTTGATTGGGTGACTGGAGAATTGAATCAGGGACGAGCTATGGACGTAATCTACTTAGATTTCAGCAAAGCTTTTGACACGGTTCCCCACAGGAGGCTCTTAAATAAACTGGATGGGATGAAGATAGGACCAGAAGTGGTGAACTGGATTAGGAACTGGTTGACGGACAGAAGCCAGAGGGTGGTGGTGAATGGAATTCGCTCGGATGAGGGAAAGGTGAGTGGTGGTGTGCCTCAAGGATCGGTGCTGGGACCGATTCTGTTCAATATATTTGTGAGTGACATTGCCAAAGGGTTAGAAGGTAAAGTTTGCCTATTTGCGGATGATACTAAGATCTGTAACAGAGTGGACACCCTGGAGGGAGTGGAAAAAATGAAAAAGGATCTGAGGAAGGTAGAAGAATGGTCTAAGGTTTGGCAATTAAAATTCAATGCGAAGAAATGCAATAAAATTCAATGCGAAGAAATGCAAAGTGATGCACTTAGGGAATAGAAATCCTCGGGAGACGTATGTGTTAGGCGGGGAGAATCTGATAGGTACGGACGGGGAGAGGGATCTTGGGGTGATAGTATCTGAGGATCTGAAGGCGACGAAACAGTGTACAAGGCAGTAGCCATAGCTAGAAGGTTGTTAGGCTGTATAGAGAGAGGTGTGACCAGCAGAAGAAAGGAGGTGTTGATGCCCCTGTATAAGTCGTTGGTGAGGCCCCACCTAGAGTATTGTGTTCAGTTTTGGAGGCCGTACTTTGCAAAGGATGTAAAAAGAATTGAAGCGGTGCAAAGAAAAGCTACGAGAATGGTAAGGGATTTGCGTTACAAGACGTATGAGGAGAGACTTGATGACCTGAACATGTATACTCTGGAAGAAAGGAGAAACAGAGGTGATATGATACAGATGTTCAAATATTTGAAAAATATTAATCCGCAAACGAACCTTTTCCAGAGGTGCGAAGGCGGTAGAACGAGAGGACATGAAATGAGATTGAAGGGGGACAGACTCAAGAAAAATGTCAGGAAGTATTTTTTTCATGGAAAGAGTAGTGGATGCTTGGAATGCCCTCCCGTGGGAGGTGGTGGAAATGAAAACGGTAACAGAATTCAAACACGCGTGGGATAAACATAAAGGAATCCTGTTCAGAAGGAATGGATCCTAAGGAGCTTAGCCGAGATTGGGTGGCAGAGCCGGTGGCGGAAGGCGGGGATAGTGCTGGGCAGACTTATATGGTCTGTGCCAGAGCTGGTGGCGGGAGGCGGGGCTGGTGATTGGGAGGCGGGGATAGTGCTGTGCAGACAGACACGGTCTGTGCCCTGAAAAGGACAGGTACAAATCAAGGTAAGGTATACACAAAAAGTAGCACATATGAGTTATCTTGTTGGGCAGACTGGATGGACCATGCAGGTCTTTTTCTGCCGTCATTTACTATGTTACTATGTTACTATATGAATGACGATAGTAGATTAAGCAATCAAGTATAAGGAGTTCACATTTGGAATAAGAGATAGGGTGGTATTGCGTTAAAGTTAATTCGTGGTGAATGGACCTTGGTGTTCAAGTATGGAGAGTTAGGTTTTATCCAGTTCAGGCTTGAGTGTTGTTGTCTGGTAATTAGGATGAATCATTGTGGTATGCCTTGTTGAACAAGCTGATCTTCAGTGATCTCCAAAAGTTAGGTCAGATATTTTTTTCACGGCGAGTGGTAATGCATTCCATAGCTGCGTGCTTACGTAGGAGAAGCTGGATGCGTACATTAATTTGTATTTTAGTCCTTTGCAGCTGGGGTAGTGGAGGTTCAGGAATGTGTGAGCTGATCTTTTAGTGTTTCTGGGTGGTAAGTCTATGAGGTCTGACATGTAGACCGGGGCCTCTCCGTAAATGATTTTGTGAATCAGTGTGCAGATTTTGAACATAATTCGTTCTTTAAGTGGTAGCCAGTGTAGTTTTTCTCTTAGGGGTTTGGCACTTTCGTATTTCGTTTTTCCAAATATGAGCTGTATTTTGGGCTGTTTGGAGCTTCTTGATGATTTGTTCTTTACATCCGGCATAGAGTGCACTATAGTAATCTAGGTGACTTAGCACCATTGATTGTACTAGACTGCTAAATATTTCCCTTGAGAAGAAAGGTTTTACTCTTTTGAGTTTATGGAGGCAAAAACTGAACTGGAAACCTCAAGAAGTCAGACTCAACATATACATCAATACTACAGGAAAAAAACTGAAATGTAAGAAAGATATCAGAGATGCACTTTTGCAAAAGCTGACATATTCCAATTAATAAAATTCAGAATAAAATATTTTTTTTCTACCTTTGTTTTCTGAGCATTTTATTTTTCCATTTGCTTTGGTCCCAGTGTCTCTTTTCTGCTTTTCTCTGTTTTCTTTCTAATTCTCTTGCCAGAGTCTCATATCCACATCACATTTCTTCTCTCTCCATGTCCACCATCCATCTTCCCTGTGTTCCTTATATATGCTGTCCAGCATCTCCTCTCTATATCCCTGTCTCTATCCTCCTCCCAGGTTCAGAATCTGCATTCTCAGTGTCCCTATCCCTCCTCCTGTAACCAGCATTGTGCCTCTATGCCCCTGTCCCTATGCTTCTCTATGCCCAGCATCTTTTCTCTGTGCCCCTGTCCCCATGCTTCTCTATGCCCAGCATCTTTTCTCTGTGTCCCTATCCCATCCCTTTTCTAGCTTATCACCTCTATCTTACCCTCCTCCCACACCTCCCAACCCAGGGCCAACATCTCTTCCTGTGTCTCCTCTGTCCTTCCCTCCACAGTCCAGCATCGCTCTCTCTCCCTTCCTCCCTCTACTGGTCCAGCATTTCTTCTCTCTTCCATTTCCCTTGTCCAGTTTCGCTCTCTTTCCCTCTGCTCTCCCCCCTCATGGGTCCAACACATCTCTCTCCCACTCTCTTCCCTCGCATTCATGGAGACCAGTATCACTCTCCCTTCTTCTCATCCATTATCCCTCCCTCGTCTGCTCTTTCCTTCCCCCCAGGTTGGCATCTATCCCTCTCCTCCCCCACCGGTTTGGCATCACTCCCTCTCCTTCTCCCTCCTTCCCCTCTGATGGGTCTGGCATCACTCCCCCACCCTCTTCCAGGTCTGCCACCTCTTTCTCTCTCCCACAACCCAATATCCGGTATCTCCTCCTTTATCCCAATCCCTAGTGTATAGCACCCCCCATACTCCTACCATATATCTGGTATCTCTCTCCCTCCCATCTACAGTCCTTCAAAAGCAGTAAATCATCAGCAAGGAAGACATGTTGCTTCCACTGGCCTCAGAGCCTTCTCTATGCTTTATTCTGCTCGCAGGAAGATGCATCGGGGAGACAGGATGCAGCAGAGGGAAAGCCCCAAGGCATCTGGAAGTGTCTTCCTTGTGGCCGGCAACTCACTGGTTTGGAGGACAGCCACATGGTGGGGAGAGAGGTAGAAGTGAAGGAGAGATGCTGTCAGATCCATGGGAGTCGGGGGTGGGGAGGAGAGGTAGTGGGAGGGAGGGAATGGAGTGGGACAGCCAGACTATGGGGGCAGGGAACCTGAGGCCATTAAAAAATGGCTTTTATGTTGCCAGTTTTATAGCTCTGCTGGCAGCCAGCCTGGCCATTCAAAAATCAGCAAGGCCAGCTGAAAACTGGCCAGTTTTTTTTTTTTTTGTTACATTTGTACCCCGCACTTTCCCACTCATGGCAGGCTCAATGTGGTGGGCAATGGAGGGTTAAGTGACTTTCCCAGAGTCACAAGGAGCTGCCTGTGCCGGGAATTGAACTCAGTTCCTCAGGACCAAAGTCCACCACCCTAACCACTAGGCCACTCCTCCACTCCATAGTTGGCAATTCTATGTCTAAGCCAGTGAAAGAGAACAAGTGGGGTCCTAAAGGCCTATATCCTTCTTAAATCAGGATATAAATATTCTGGCTTCTATGTTAGTGAAATGCCTGGGTACACTCACCAAGTAATATAGTGCCTCAACAAATATATTAAAAGTAATGAGGGCATTGCAAGAGGGTTCTGGACAATCTTTAACAAAAATTTTTGAACCAGAGTGAATTGGAGATGGCGAGACGTGAAGAGCTTGGACTGTCTTTAATTGTGGAAATATTCCCCTGAAGCAGCTATATTGTAGCGAAACAGGGTGACCCTGTCGGGACTTTATGGAAGTGAGGAGTACATTACATGTGAGGCTGGATTCATAATATAAAGTTAGACAATTCTTCAGCTGAGATAAGTACTCTTGCCAAGCTTTGGGAAATGTGTTATTTATGTCTCCTTTACAAGTGTTTGTAGAGTACATGGCTAAGCTAGTGTGAAAATGGTTTTTTTTGAAGACACATGACTGATATGGTTCCCTCATTATACAAAAGGCGTGTCCTTTGACAAAGAGGTGTTTCCGAGTGATCTGATGTCTTTTTTTCTCCACTTTTTTTATTTTATTTTCACCTTGGGAGCGCCATTGTTACTTTCAAACACGTTATACATAAGGTAGGAAGGTGTGATTTTGCTTGATTTTAATTACCCCCATATAGACTGGGTTAATGTAACATCAGGGCATGCTAGGGAGGTAAACTTCCTCAATGAAATAAAGGACAGTTTTACGGAGCAGTTGGTACAGGAGCCGACGAAAGAAGGAAAAATTCTAGACTTAGTCATTTGTGGAGCGTATGATCTGGTACAGGAGGTAGCGGTTCGGGGGCCGCTTGACAACAGTGATCATAACATGATCGCCTTTGAAATTTGCTTTCAAAAAGGTAAAAATAGGAAGTCAAATATGTTGGCGTTTAACTTTAAAAAAGGAAGCTATGATAAAATGAGAAGAACAGTAAAAGGAAAAGAGGAGCGACTTAGAGGGTAAGAAACCTACAACAGGCATGGATGCTGTTCAAAAACACCGCCCTGGAGGCCCAGGCCGAACATATTCCACGTATCAGAAAAGGAGGACGGAAAACCAAACGACAACCGGCGTGGTTAAAAAGTGAGGTAAAGGAGGCTATTGGAGCTAAAAAGGAATCCTTCAGAAAATGGAAGAAGGACCCAAATGAGGAAAATAAGAAGCGGCATAAGGAATGTCAAGTCAGATGCAAAGCGCTGATAAGAAAGGCAAAGAGGGATTTTGAAAGAAAGATAGCGTTGGAGGTGAAAACTGATAGTAAACATTTTTTAGATACATTAAAAGCAGGAAACCGGCAAAAGAATCGGTTGGCCCGCTGGATGACCGAGGTGTAAAAGTGGCGATCAATGAAGACAGAGAAATATCAGAAAAACTAAATGAGTTCTTTGCTTCGGTCTTCATTAGGGAAGATTTGGGTGGGATACCGGTGCCGGACAGGGTATTCGTAGCTGAAGGGTTGGAAAAACTTACTGAAATATCTGTAAATCTGGAAGATGTAATGGAGCAGTTCTGCAAACTGAAGAGTAGCAAATCTCCTGGACTGGATGGTATTCACCCTAGGGTACTGATAGAACTAAAAAATGAGCTGGCAGAGCTACTGTTATTGATTTGTAATTTATCCTTAAAATCGAGCATGGTACCGGAAGATTGGAGGGTGGCCAATGTAACGCCGATATTTAAAAAAGGTTCCAGAGGAGACCCAGGAAATTATAGACCGGTGAGTTTGATGTCGGTGCCGGGCAAAATACTAGAGACTATAATCAAGAACAAAATTACAGAGCACATTCAAAAGCATGGACTAATGGGACAAAGTCAACATGGATTTAGTGAAAGGAAGTCTTGCCTCACCAATCTGCTGCATTTGTTTGAAGGGGTAAACAAACATGTGGACAAAGGTGAGCCGGTTGATATTGCGTATCTAGATTTTCAGAAGACATTTGATAAGGTCCCTCATGAAAGACTACAGAGGAAATTAGAGGGACATGGGATCGGGACATGTGGATTAAAACTGGTTGAAAGATAGGAAACAGAGAGTAGGATTACAAGGTCAATATTCGCAATGGAGAAGGGTAGTTAGTGGGGTCCCTCAGGGATCGGTGCTGGGACCTCTGCTTTTTAACATAATCATAAATGACCTAGAGATGGGGGTAACTAATGAGGTAATCAAATTTGCCGATGACACAAAGTTATTCAAAGTAGTCAAATCATGGGAAGATTGTGAAAAACTACAAGAGGACCTTACGAGATTGGGAGACTGGGCATCTAAATGGCAGATGACATTTAATGTGAACAAGTGCAAAGTGATGCATGTGGGAAAGAGGAACCCAAACTATAACTACGTCATGCAAGGTTCAGCATTGGGAGTCACGGACCGAGAAAGGGATCTAGGTGTCATCGTTGATGATACATTGAAAACTTCTGCTCAATGTGCTGCTGTGGCTAGGAAAGCAAATAGAATGTTGGGTATCATTAGGAAAGGGATTGAAAACAAAAATAAGGATATTATTCTGCCATTGCATCGCTCCATGGTGCGACCGTACCTCGAGTATTGTGTTCAATTCTGGTCGCCACACCTCAAAAAAGACATAGTGGAATTGGAAAAGGTGCAAAGAAGGGCGACAAAGATGATACAGGGGATGGTACGACTTCCCTATCAGGATAGGCTGAAGAGGCTGGGGCTCTTCAGCTTGGAGAAAAGGCGGCTGAGGGGAGATATGATAGAGGTCTATAAGATGATGAGTGGAATGGAACGGGTTGATGTGGAGCATCTGTTTACGCTTTCCAAAAATACTAGGACAAGGGGGCATGTGATGAAGCTGCAGTGTGGTAAATTTAAAACGAATAGGAGGAAATATTTCTTCACTCAACACGTAGTTAAACTCTGGAATTCGCTGCCAGAAAAGGTGGTTAAGGCGGTTAACTTAGCAGACTTCAAAAAAGGGTTGGACAGCTTCCTGGAGGAAAAAGCCAAAGAATGTTATTGAATGGACAAGGGAATAATACAGTATTTCTAGGATGGGCGGGACAAATTGCTTGTTCTTTTGGCCGCTGTCAGTGACAGGGTGCTGGGCTCAATGGACCCTTGGTCTGTCCCAGCATGGCGATGCTTATGTACTTATGATATTCAGTTCCAGGCCTTGTCTAGGCACTGGCACTGAATATCAGGGATATTGTTGGGTGGGCTGGGTGCCCGGTACTTATGTAGACCCAGCCGATATGTGGCCCTGGCTGAATATTGGGCCAGCTGGCCCGCATAACGTTTTCTTTCTTTACTAAAGCTCCCCGAGCCCCATCAAACCCCCCACCCACCAATGTCCCCTTCTTTCTCTCCCCCTTCCCAGCCCGCATCAAGACACCCCCGCCCCCCAGCCGTGCAGGCAGACCCTCCCTCTGGGCCTACCTATATCCCTGGTGGTCTAACAGAGTCGTTGAGGGCAAAAGCGCAGTCCCCTCGCTCCTGTCCTTTGCTGCGCTGGTCTAAAATGGCTGCTTTGACTTCTTACAGCAGCTTACAGTACTTTGTGTAGTACCATAACCATTTTAGACTGGCGTCACAAGAAGCAGGAGTGAGGGAGCTGTGCTCCTGCCCTCAACAACCCTGCTGGACCACCAAGTTACAGGTAGGCCCAGAGGGAGGGCCTGCCTGCATAGCTGGGGGAGGACCATGGCGGGGGGTATTGATGTGGGTTGGGAGGGGAGAGAGAAGAAGGGGACATTGATGGGGTGGGTTGAGGGGCTCAGGGGATTTATGTGCTGAGCGTTATAGTGTAGAAATTGGTTTAAATTGTTTACCTTACTGCTGGGAGAGCAGGGGGGTTGGCTGGAGATGTCCTGGGTTGTCAGGGAGATATTTAGCTAGGATAAATTCCTGCACATGAACAATTCATACCAAGGAGACCTGCACTGACACCTGAAATGTTAAAAGTGCTAAAAATAAGTTTTTTAAGTATTTGCATTAACTCTAATTGCAGAATTTAGGTGCTTAGAAATGGGATTGGTATGCTATGTACTCAAATTTGCTCAAGCCATATGCAAATTAGTCCATTTTTGGGAGGTTCTCATTTGCATATTTATGTGTAAAAAGTGATGGAAATGTGTAAAGTCTTAATGTTAGGGCATGGCTCTGATCCAAAATGTGAAGTTTGATCCAAAAACGAAGGGTTTATCTAGTGTTTTTGATTAAAAATTCCCATTAGAGTGTCTGTATGTTAATCTGCATTCAAATAGAGCTCTCTGATTGGATGATCAGCTCCTGTTAGAAAATCTGCCCGGTAACAGAGAGAAGAGAGCAACTGAAGAAGATATGGCCAAGAGAGGACCTGCACCTTTGAGCTTGGTGTGTAAGAATTGAAAGAAAAAAATGTTGTTTGATCTAAGTTGACTGAAATTATAAAAGAGTGCCTGATTATGTGGTAAATGAGAAAATATGAGTGAAAAGAGATTGGTGGAGATTTACAAGTTTGAGGTTTCTCTACT
This sequence comes from Microcaecilia unicolor, assembly GCF_901765095.1. Lineage (NCBI taxonomy): Eukaryota > Metazoa > Chordata > Amphibia > Gymnophiona > Siphonopidae > Microcaecilia > Microcaecilia unicolor. The sequence continues at coordinate 93,432,258 of NC_044040.1, read as the reverse complement.
GAGAAAAGGATCTGAATATTTCAGGATTACTTGAAGTTTATGAAGAATAGAAAAGGGAGAATTTCTGTTAAGAGTGTTTAAATCCTATAAGCTATATAAAGGCTAAGTAGATTTAAGTGCCTGTAAGCAAGGAAACCTTAATATTTGATCTGAAATAAATATTTGACCTGAAATAAATATTTGATCTGAAATAAATATTTGATCTGAATTATATTCTTTGGTGAAAAGGAGATAAGTTAGAAAAGGAATCTTTGGAAACTAAGAGGACTTTGCTCACATTTTGAATTAGCCAGATTAGTAAACTTACTGAGTAGAGAGGGGAGTGAATCTATGAATGTGTGTGTGTGGAAGAGATCCAGCAGTGGGCTTCAAGATCTCAGCAGCTTGGAAGAAAAAAAAAAGAGTTGCTCTTTAGATAGTCAGGGGTAAAGTTATAAGAAAGCTACTTAGGAAATTAGAACTGAGGAAAATCAAATTGATTCCATTCACAGGAATTCATATTCACCTTTATGCCTTCATCCGGTATTATCTTTTAAGGATGATGTTTTATTTTATGTTCACTCTGTCTCTTGTGAGCTGAGCACAGTTAGTTTCCTCGGCTGGCACGACTACATATCAGAGGCATTTTGATACTGTGTAAAGTCTTACCACAGACAGGGTGTTCCTTAACCCCTCAGTGTAACAAAATATTTTTAACACGCATTAGAACTTTATAATTCACCCAAATCTATTTTATACACATTAGTCCATAGGTTGATATGTGTTAAATCAATTCTGGGTCATACAAAAGAGGCAATTCTATAACTGGGCACCTCCATATAGGCACCTGAGGGCATGCGGTAGCAGGCTTTTTTAGGTTCCTGGTTTCTATTATAGAATACTATGCAACCTAGTATTAATGCACCTAACATTTACGCCCATACTTATACCAGCCATAGAGCTGGTGTAAGTATAGCTGCCTAAATGTGGCAGGGATACTTACAATATTCTGTAATTTGTGCATGCAAGTGCGAGCCCTCCCTGTCTCCGTGTCCCATTAATGCTTCTCCCCGGGTCAACTCTCTTGCAAATACCCACTTTGTAAGTTAAGCGGGTAGTCACAGAATAGTGTATAGGGTGATCATTGACATTTATGTGCATACAATTACTTCACAAGCATATATGTGGTGACTAAATTATAGTGACTTCTGCTTTCTCATATTTTCTTAATTTTTAAAATTTTATTTATTGGAGGAAAAAGCCTCTGTATGTCCTTGGTCATAAATATACTTCTTGTGACCCAATGGACTCCAATTCTTCTCTGGCTAAAAACCTCTATTCTTTTTAAAACCGAGCAGAATATCATATAACTATAGGCTGCAATCTACATGCTTGTGAAGTAATTTGATGTGTTTAGAGTGGTGAATTTTATGAGCATATGTGCATACATGCATATGTAGATGTCAGTATTCTGTAATTTTTGCCAAAATGCACATGTAAATGTAGATGACGATCCCCTGGAGGCAAGATGGCATCCAGAGCAGACGCTTGACGTGCTGCTCTTCCTTTTGAGAGTGCTCCCTAGACACTACCAACCCCAGACAGCTTTTTGCTGATATGGGGAAGAGGAAAGTTGCTCAGAAGGCTTGCCCACCAATCTCTGAAGCTCTGAGGCATCTGGTACAGACCACCTTTGAGGGAGCACTGACACGAAGGGTTGAAACTGCACAACCAACTTTGGGAGGATTGCCGAGTATATCAGCCGACCTTAGTGCAGATTGGGTTTCTCTGAGCCTGGATCTAAGGCCAAGTCTCCTGCAGCCCATAACAGCTTTGGCAGAAGAGGCTGGTGTGGTATCTCATTCCCATGAGGTTGGTGAGAATCACACTAGTAGAGGGGCAGCCGAACAGGAACCTTTGGGGACAGACTCGGCAGCAAGAAGATCAGTGCTGCAAACTGTGAGAGTGGAGAAGAAACCTTCCGGAGGTAACAGAGCTCTGCTGGTAGATATTGTGCAACTGGCCACAGAAACTTTAGACTCCCTGGGCCAAGCTATTAGTGCCATGGACTCTAATCAGTTGCATTTAAAACTGATTTTGGGACTATAGTTACCAAGGTAGAAGATCACAGAGTATTGTTAGCTTCTCATGGGGAACAATTGGAGAAACAAGCTGAACAGATAAATGAATTGAAACAGATAGAATTGACTTTGTTGAAAGAAAGATCCTTGACTGCTCAGAAGTTTAGAGAGTATGGAGAATCAATCAATAAAGAATAACCTGAGATTCTTGAAATTTTCCAGGTCTTTGATTGTATCTACGCTTGAAATGGTAAGTAAATACTTCCGTGAGATATGACTCCCTATAGAGAATACTCCACCTCTAGTGAGAACCCAATATTTGACTCTTGGAGGAAATCCTGGAAGTTCAACTCTGGTTGGGGCAAAGGGAGATTTTTTTGGAAAGTTCACTGGAGGTTGTAACATCTAGATTGACTCTACTTGTGACTTTTGCTTTGGAACATGATAGAGACTATGTTTTGAAATAATATTTCCGTCATATTAAGGAACAGTTTTTGGGTTCAAATGTATGTATATTTCCTGATTTGTCTCAAGTAACACAAAAGTGCAGGAAAGAGTTCTTGGCCCTTCGGCTAAGAGTCCTGGCTTTGGGAGCATCATTTATTTTGAAATTTCCAGTGAAATGTATTTATCAGAACAAACATTTCCTATTTTTTGAACCTAAACAGTTGATTACATTTATTGTGGCCAGAGAAGAAATTGGAGTTGTAGTTGACCAGTTGGCCCTGAAGTAAAGCCTGGGGAATGACACGACTGGCTGTGGGTTCTGGTAGTTTATCTCTGCTCCTTTGATCATTTTTAATTTCTTTTGAGTCTTTTATTTTTCCTTTCATGTCTCCAGTATATTGTGGACTAAGGGGCCCTTTTACTAAGTTGAGTAGGCACTTACATACACCCAACACACGTCAATTTGGAGTTACCACCCGGCTACCACATGGCCCTTGCGGTAATTTCATTTTTGACACGTGTCCACTACGTGCGCCGGAAAACGCTTGAGAATCATGCGAAAAACATAACTAAAAAGATGTTCCATTCAATGTGGAAAATAAAAAGAGTTAGACCATATTTTCCAAGGAATATATTCTGCAACCTGGTACAATCATTGGTACGCAGCCACTTGGACTACTGTAACTCACTCTATGCCGGCTGTAAAGAGCAAATACTCAAAAAACTCCAGACAGCTCAAAACACGGCAGCCAGACTAATATTCGGCAAATCAAAATACGAAAGTGCAAAACCCCTACGAGAAAAACTACACTGGCTCCCACTCAAAGAATGCATCACGTTTAAACTCTGTACTTTAGTCCATAAAATCATCCATGGTGACGCCCCAGCCTACATGTCAGACCTTTCCTCAACCTTCATCCACCAAATTGCAAAGGCCTGAAATACAAATCAATGCACGCATCTACCTTTTCCTATATGAGCACGCAGCTCTGGAACGCGTTGCCACGCAACCTGAGAACTGTCTACGAACTGACAAATTTCCACAAACTGTTGAAAACCTATCTCTTCGACAAGATATACAACAAAGATCAACACATGTAACTGTATAATCTTGGACTTTCCAGAAATGTTTCTTAATATCTTTTGCTTTAATACTATCATTTAACCCAAAACTCTGTTAACAATAAATGTATGTTCCCCTCCAATTCCCATATCCACGATGAATTGTAAGCCACATTGAGCCCGCAAAAAAGTTGGGATAATGTGGGATACAAATGCAATAAATAAATAAAATAAGTTTTATTTTCTGGTGCGCAGTAGAAACCGTGTGGTAATTCTCATTCTATGCATGTAGATTACCGAATGGTTACCACGTGAGACCTTACCGCTAAGTCAATGGCTGGTGGTAAAGTCTCAGACCCACAATGGACACGCGCCAATTTTTATTTTGGCACACATCCATTTTTGGCAAACATTTTAAAAAGGCCTTTTCTACAAGCGTGCTGAAAAATGGATCTGCGAGTGCCCAAAACACATCTATACTGCCACAGCCCAATTCTTGGCGCACCTTAGTACAAGGGCCCCTAAATAATGAGAATTTTTTTTTCCTTTTAGTATTTAATTTTGTAATTGTGATTTCCAATCCTTTCAAGAATATGATCATTGTATACTTGATTGGATATGGATAAAACTATAAATTTAAAGAAATGTAGGTCACCAGTTTGTAGAACTGCCCTTCACATTTTTAATGTGCGCTAATGAATGCATATCCCATTGTGATTCCATTTTTGCAGAGAAATAACTCATATACCTGAAGGGAACTTGCCTTGAATTCAGATATGGAAAAGGCAAATAATATGTCCGAAATGCAATCCAGTTAAACTAACCCCTACATATTCCATGTGATATTAAGGATGATCTAAAGATCTGTTTTTAGAATACTCTATTTCAGTTAACATTGAACCTCAGCAATATCTGAAACATTAAGTCAAGAAGCCTTAAAGCCATTTTGTGGTTTTGTTGCCAAAGTGTATATTTTATTTTATTTATTTATTTATTTATTTATTTATTTATTTATTTACGTCAATTTATATAGCATATCTTATTGCAACTGCAAAACAGAACGGTTTACAATTTGTAAAAAAAACAAAGAAAACTGTTTTACTTACGCTTCTCGTGGCCCTTCCTGTGAGAGATCAAAGACCTGACGTGGGTTCAAGTACCACATGAACATCTGCAGAATTTTGGTACCCTGCAAAAATAACAGAGCAGCATATATTTATATTATAGTACAATGAGTGCACATTACCTATAGGAAAGACATTGAACATAAGGGGGGTTTACTCAATCTCCTCCTTTAATGTAGTACATTTTATTCAGTTCAAAACATATCATGAAGGATACAATATTTGTGAAGCTGGCCAGATTTAAGAGCTAAGATTCAGTTGACTCAGGTATAAGATCAGATGGCATGAAGCAGATCTAGGGGACACATCAATGAGGCAGCACATTTCAGGACCAGAGCACTTAAATCAATGATCTTATAATCAAGATACCCAAAAGAAACTTTTCAAATTTCCAGAAATAAAAGACTTTTGAAGCTAAAATGATCAGATACTTTGAGACTGATAAAAAAAGGCTTTAAAATCTAGGTTTTCTATCACATTTTGAGTGCAAAAAAAAAAAAGTACTATTTGTCCAGAGATGCTAAGGGTGAACCATCCCAAAGAGTGAGCTTTACCATGCAAAGGAGTGAGATTGAAGGCCAAAAAGTGAGATTTTTCAGAACGTACATCCAAGGTATAAACCTACATGATTTAAATGTACCACTGCTTTGCAAATTAATCAAGGCAGCATTAAAGATATTTGCTTTTCTTTGGAACCTCTGAAGAACACAGACAATGTGGGGAACAATGTGGATAAAAGTTTTAAGTTATTTGTCTTCTGCCCAATAGTTAAAAGTATGTACATTTGTTTCAGAGCATATGTACTTGCAGTAAAGGGAAAAGGGACAGGGCAAGGACAAGGGGATGCAATAGAGAGGAAAGTGTGCTCAGATTTCTTCTTCCTGGTTGGTCCACTTGTTTACATCTCTAAGGCTTGCCTCTCACTGGTACTGAAGCTCTGATGGGTGAAAAATATTTATTTATTTATTTATTTATTTATTTAGATTTTGCTCACACATTTTCAGTAGTAGCTCGAGTTACATTCAGGTACACTGGATATTTCTCTGTCCCAGGAGGGCTCACAATCTAAATAGTGCTGAAAGAGTGTGACACACTCCTAATTGGCATGCCTGTCATACTTTGATAATTTACACCCCTCCCCCAATCTTCCTCTAACACACACACTCTCTCTCTCTCTCTCTCTCCCCCCCCCCCATCAGACTATCATTGTTTTTGTGAGTCACTTTTATTTTCTAGCATTGACATCTTTTGCTCATTCTGCCCTGACCAAAAGGTTTTTAGTGCCTGAAAAGTTAATCAAGAAATGAATTAAATTAGCTGAAAAGTATTTTTATTACTATTTAAAAATTTACTCAATACTTTTTCTTTGGTGACTCAAGGCAAATTACAATCAAGTACATCAAAGTGAAACAGGTGGGGAATCAGGAGACGAAAGGCAAATTTTGGTTCCAAACAAGGCAACTTTATTGCTAGCAAGTGAACAGCACCGAGTAGTCTCGGGACACTGTGTGTCATAAATCATCTGACACTTACATTTATACTCCCCTACTGGGCCTGCGCATTTGGCCCCTTACACGTCACAACCGACATGCGCAGTAAACATTTGTAGTTCTTACAGTACAAAATTGTAGTCCCAGTACGTACACACGTCATAACACTGAAATGATACTGGCAAGAAAAACGAAACTTAGCAGCTTATTCTTGAACACACAATGCTCCTTTCTAGCACAGGAGATAAGGTTCGTTCGGCTCAGGAATGCAGGGCGGGGTGTCAGCACCCACCAAGGTCGTCTGTTCAGATGGCGTTGCTACATGCAAGCTGGTCTTGTATAGGCCTTGCAAACTACTGTTACAAGCTATATGTCTAATAGCCCTGCATTCTGTCTTTACATTAGTAGACAGCAAACTTCTTTCGTTAGTAAACAGTAAAACTGGATAAGGCACAAATGTCCAGTGCAGTAATAAGGTGTGGCTAAACAGCCAAAAGCAGAGGTAGAGTGCATAAGTATAAGTCCATCAGTAGGCACAAAAGGAAAACATGAGGTTGTCCTGTTGCTCAGTAGTATTCATAGTATTCGAGCAGTATCCGGCGTTCCACTCCTTCATTCCCCCCTTTTGATACTTGAACATCCATTCTGGTGGAGAGTATCACCTCCATGAACCCTGAAAAGGAAAGAAAGGACAAGGATAGTTAGCGAGGGAGGCAACAAGCAAGCCCTAAGCCCTTGCGCAGCCGGTGGTTGCTTCGCCGGGGTTGAGACGGAAGGCCCCTAGTGGAATCCCCCCCCCCTTTGTAGCCGGTCTTAAGCTGGCACAAGGGTACTGGCTCATCAAGTGACTCAGGAGGTGAAACGTGCCCATCAGCCACAAGGTGCTTCATCGTCAGCTTCATCAGACTGGGGGATGGGGGAGTACATCTGGAGAGCCATAAGTTGGGCAGCAGCACGGCGATCAGCGATGCTTTCCATGGTGGAGCGGAAGCACCTGAAAACCAAGGGGAGAGACAAAGGTATTAATAAGCAGGACAACAAGAACAGGCCACCCATGACGAGGAGGCCATGCAGGCTCCCGGAGGTTGGTAGCCAGTTGGTTAGGGAGGAAGTCCAATCCCACGCACTGTTCCAGGTCTGGACGGGGACGTGGGCTAATTTGACCATCCGGTCAGTTATTTCTCTGATGACATGGCTCTGGTCATCAATCTGTAAGCAGCAATTACTGAGGTTAAACTTGCCACACACCCCGCCCTCCTGGGCTAAGAGGTAGTCAAGAGCCAAGCGATTTTGGTAAACTGCGGTAATGAGCTTAGTGTTCTGTCGAGCTAGGATATTGAGGGCAAGGGCCGAATCGTTGGTAAGGATTTCGAGTACGGCCTGTAGGCGAATAATGCGATTTAGCATGTAGATAGGGGTACGGTACCCGTATGTACCATCTTCAGCCCATGTGGCTGGTCCATAGTAATGAATGATGCGTTCAGGCGGCCACTCGTTGTCTTTCCAGTCTCCAATTTGGACTTTGGGCTTGATGTTTGGGAAAGACCGTTTACGTCTGGCAGGGTTATCAGGCCCCTTGTCCACGTATAGGGGGATACCCAAAGTTTCGCCGACTCGCAGGGGCAGAAGGAAAAAACTAGGTTGGACAGTGCCCAAGAGACAGGTACCGTACCAGCGGGCCGGGAGCTGTTCATAGGCCCTGCGTCCGCAGATATAGTAGTAGCCCGCCGGGGCTACCCACTTGAGGGAGGCGTTTCCTCCGTACGTCCATGTCGTGTTCAAGGTGGGTTCTGTCCAGATAGGTTCCGGGGCGGGCAGGTTGTCTGTTTGCCACCAGGTCGTCCGGCTTCCATTATACTGAAGAACCCCCGTGCAAGCGGAATCTCCCACTGGTACAGAGTAACGCTTCGATGGCGCTCGACTAGCGCAAAGGGTACCTATGATATTTGTTCTCAGGGCCCATTCGTACGGCTTCGGCCGCTGGGGAAAGGTAATGTTGGTGGTGTTGAGTGTATCCCATGTTTGCTGTCGAATCTCTCTCGCTTCCCAGGGCCATTGTTCACCCATGTCGGTACCTCCACAGACGAAACAGTTGGCAATTCCCAGGGAGAGGGCAATGTTTTCAGCCAAATTGAGGAACATATTCCGGGCTTCTGGGGAAATGGGGAATTTAGTCTCGGTCTGTTCAGCACGAGCGATTTCATCGAATACGTCTTGGTAGCCGACGACAGTAGTCTGGTAGTGCGTAGGAGGCTTCGTTTCGAGACTCTGATATATGGTAATATATGTCAACGGATCCATTCCTCCGCCGTCAATGCCGAGGCCCCACGTCCCCCTCCATGGCATGTCGTGTCCTCGAATGGGCCAGTCTAGGGACACATAGTTACCAGAACCTCGACGAAACTCGCCCAGGCCGGTACATCCAGCATATCCTCCTCCCGTATAAGCACATACTCGGTCCCAGCCCGAGGCTCGAGTGTCGCCGGCGCATGGGAGCCAAACCCACGGGGAGCAGCATCTCATGTCTGGACTGAAGGGGCAGACATACTTGTGGTCGTTAACATATGCCTTACGCCAACTCTGGCTGCCACACTTGCGAGACCAAGGGTGTTTGTCCATGGCGGCACAGACGTCAAAGGTTAGGGTTGCTACAGTTTGGATGCCACCGACAAGGATGCGAGTGGAATTTATGTAATACAGAATGCCATCTCCCTCGACTCCCGGAGGCCCGGCCACATACGCAGGGAGTCCTACGCTGAGGGTGACATTGTAGTATCTCGGCTAGGTAGGGCTATGGCAGATAGTGAGATTTCCTTGGAGGCACCTGTGGAACTGTTGGAGGCCATTCGGAGTGATGAGGGCACAAGTCGGGAGAAGCCGGCAATCGCCTTCCGGGGGCTGCGTCTGGTGAATGAGGGTGGTGACTAGGTGATATCCTCCCTCTATACGAAGGCGCACGAGGCGCAAACATTCAGTGCAATTCAGGCTCAGGGTGGCAGGATAGCTCGGGACTGCACACAGGAGAAGGAAGATGGTCAGCATTATATATGGGGTGGGAGGTATCCGAGCTTTTGCAGCAAGAAGATAATGAGGCCCACGATGAAGGCTGCGATAAACAGAGAGCAAAAAACGCAGTGGGTCCAGAAGCTGAGTTCCTGTTGCTGGGCAGGCATGAATCTGGTGGTTCACGTCTTTCTTAGAGTCAGCCGTAATGGAGCGTCAGGATGTTGGTGCGCAGTCCAACGCTTCAGGGTGCTGCTAGTGGGAGCAGCAGGTTTCAGTCGGGTCCAATGTATCCACACTGGGCTTCCTGCAATTTTAACAGCGGTTGAGGTCGTTAGGAGAACAAGGGAGGGCCCCTTCCATTTGGGCTTTAGGCAGTCAGATTCATCCCACTCTTTTACCCAGACCTCATCTCCTACCCTGAACCGATGTGTGGGACTGGTGAGAACCAAGGGAGCTACTCTTTCAGTGTATTGCTGGATGTCTTGCACTACCTCATGTAATGCTTTCATCTGTTTCACTAAGGAACTCTCGCCCTGTATCTGCAAGGAGTCGGGAAAAGAGGGTAGTGGTGGTGGCCTAGCATACATCATCTCGTAAGGAGTGAGGCCGGTAGCCTTGGGGGTACACCTAAGATGCAGCAAGGCCAGTGGGAGCAGGTCGGGCCATTTGGCTTTTGCTTCTTGGCATAGCTTGGCTAGCTGGTTCTTCAGGGATCGGTTAGCCCTCTCCACTACTCCACTGCTTTGGGGTCTCCAGGCACAATGCAACTTCCAATCGAGGCCCAGTCTGGTACTGAGCTGTTGTGTTACTTCGCTGGCGAAGGCGGGACCGTTGTCAGAGTTTATTTGCTTGGGGAGACCGTATCTGGGTAGGATTTGATGCAGCAGTAGGGAGGTGACTTCTTTAGCCATTTCCGTTCTAGTAGGCTGGGCTTCAATCCATCCGGTGTAGGTACACACGGCGACGAGGATAGCTTTGTAGCCTCGTGCCGGGGGCATGTGTGTGAAGTCAATCTGGCATACGTGGAAAGGGCTGGTGCCTCGGAGAACATGTCCTGGCATAGGGCCGGGCCCCGTTCGAGGGTTGTTCCGGGCACAAGTTGCGCATCGGCTGGAAGCGTTTTTGGTCCACAGGGATAGTTTGTTGATGTAGTAGGCCTTCTCAAGTAAGCGCCCCAGGGCGTCCCTGCCCAGGTGGGTGCGGTCGTGAGCCTCCTTGGCCACCGTCCAGGCCAAGGCTTCGGGTATCCATATGCGCCCATCCTGTAGTATCCACCAGCCATTGCGTGACTCCAGCCCCTCTTGTTGGGCCCACTCCGTTTCTTGGGGGGTGTAGATAGGGGTCTCCGTAGGGAGCTGGACGACGAGTACAGGGTCAGAAGGGTGAGAGGAGTGGGGGAGCTGACTTGCCCTTTTTGCAGCGTCGTCTGCCCGCTGATTTCCCCGGGCGATAGGGTCCGTTCTCCCGGTGTGGGCCCTACAGTGCATCACAGCCACCTTCTTCGGTTTCCATACTGACTCGAGTAACTGGCAGATCTCAGCGGCATTTGCAAGCCCTTTCCCCTCAGCTGTCAGAAATCCCCTCTCCTTGTACAAGGCTCCATGCACCTGGAGGGTGAGGAAAGCGTATTTGGAGTCGGTGTAAATGTTGACAACTTTTCCTTCAGCCCACAGGAGGGCTTTGGTGAGGGCGATCAGCTCCGCTTTCTGGGCTGACGTTCCGGGCGGGAGGGCCATAGCCTCGATCACATGGTCCTCAGACACGACAGCATAGCCAGCTCTTCGAGTTCCTTCTATCACCTGGCTGCTTCCATCGGTAAAAAGGGTGATGCCCCCTTGCCAGGGTTGGTCCTTCAGGTCAGGTCTGCTCGAGTGCACAATGGCCATTACCTCCTCACAGTCGTGGAGTGGTGATTCAGGGGCCGGAAGGAGGGTGGCGGGATTAAGGTTGGTTGTGTCCAGGATCCGCACCTCCGGATTTTCGCACAGGAGGGCTTGGTATTTGACCAATCGGGAGTTGGTCATCCATCTAGGTCCATGGCTCTCGAGTAGGCCGCGGATGGCGTGGGGTGTGGTTACAAAGAGTGTCTGGCCGAAGGTGAGCTTATTGGCCTCGTGTATCAGCAGACAGGCCGCCGCAATGCTTCGGAGGCAGCCCGGCCATCCTCGTGCCACATTGTCCATGCCCTTGGAGAGGTACGCTACAGGGCGTTGCCAGGTGCCGACCAGTTGGGTGAGGACTCCAAGTGCCAATCCCTTCTTTTCGTCGATGAACAAGTGGAACGGCTTAGTCACATCTGGCAGTCCGATCGCTGGTGGGGCCGCAAGAGCATCCTTAAGGTCCTGAAGGGCTTTCAGTTCGCTTTTCTCCCACTGGAGATCTTGGCCCTCGAGTTCAGGCCCCTTCAGCTTGGCATACAAACTGTGGGTCAGGATAGCAAAATTGATGATCCAAATGCGGCAATATCCAGCGGCTCCGAGGAGTGCCCGCAATTCCTTCTTATTTGCAGGGGTGGGTTGGTCGCGGATGGCTTGGGTTCGGGGGGTACCGAGCCTTCGGGTTCCTTCTCGGAGGCGGAAACCCAGGTATTCGACTTCGATCTCGCATATCTGGGCCTTCTTGCGACTGGCCCGGTACCCCTGGGCTTCCAGGGTTTTCAAGAGGTAAAGGGTAGCTTCTGCACAGTCCGTGTACGTTTCACGGGCCACCAACAGGTCATCCACGTATTGGACGACCGGCCCGTACTCGTCTTGGTACGTTTTCAGGTCCTGGGCAAGCTGGTCACCAAAGAGGGTGGGGGAGTTCTTGAACCCCTGAGGAAGCCGGGTCCATGTATATTGCTGCTTGGTTCCCGTCTGTAAGTCTTCCCACGTGAAGGCAAACAACTTCTGGCTGTCGGCAGCAAGGGGGATGGAGAAGAAGGCGTCCTTCAGATCAATGACACTATACCACTTGGTCTGGGATGGCACTTGGGCTAAGATGGAGTAGGGGTTTGGTACGAGGGCGACTATGTCGGCTACCTGGTTGTTGACTTTCCTCAAGTCCTGGACGGGTCTGTATTCGGATGTTCCTGGCTTCTTAACGGGCAACAATGGGGTATTCCATGCGGATCTGATTGGTTTAAGAACCCCCTGTTGAAGGAGTTTCTGTAGATGGGTGTGCATACTATGCCGGGCTGCATAGGGGACGTGGTATTGTCCTTGGTTGACAACTTGAGCATTCGGTTTGAGCTCAATCCAGATGGGGATAGCGTTAACGGCCAGTCCTCCGGGGTTCACTTCTGCCCATACATCAGGCACTTCATCCATTATGGCTCGCCTCTGCTGGGCAAAAGGGGTATTCTGGTCGTAACGGCAGTCGCCAGGTCCTACAGTTGAGGGAGCGTGTAGTCTCCATTCTTCTCTTACTGGACAGATAAGTGTTACTGGCCGATCTTCAAAGCGAGCTTCCACTTCACCCGTGGTCTTGAACTTCAAGGTGGCCTGGAGCTTACAGAGCAGGTCTCGACCAATCAAGGGGACTGGGCATCCAGGGATGTGTATAAACTGATGAGACACCATCGTCCCTCCGATCTGGACTTGGCGCTCCTTGAGGAGGGGGGCCGCAAGGGATTTCCCGGAGGCTCCCACAATTGGTATAGTTTCTTTCGTGGCTGGGGCTATGGCGGTGGTGATAACAGATCGCTGGGCCCCCGTGTCTAGTAAGGCCTTCATAGACTCTGTCCCCACCCGAATTTCCACCAGAGGGTCAGTGGGGACTCTGCCCTCCCGGTGTCTTCATGCTGTGCTGTCTCGAGTAGCGTCCACAGCCATCTGCCATTCCCTCCGGTCATCCCGTCCTCTATCTCTTCGGCCCCTTCCCCGGCCTCGTCTGGGGGCCCCTGTACGGTCGCCCGTCTCCTCCTCTCTCTGCCGGTCCCATGGTTCCTCTTCTCTCGGGCTGTCCCGTATCTCCTCTGGACAATCAGCCCACCAGTGTCCTTCTTGTCGACAATTTGCACACTGGTTACGTCCTATGGGGGACCGCGTTCCTCTGGTTCTTCTGCCCCTCCCCTTTGGTCTAGACCTCATCCGTTCTTCCAGCACCGTTGCCAACACATCTGCCTTCTCCCGCATCCGCCTGGTCGATTCCTTTCGGGCCTCCGTCTTCTCTTCCTGGTCGCGATATCCGAATACGCGATCAGCTATAGCTTTCAGTTGACTGAGGCTCATCCCTTCGAACCCCTCCGTTCTCTGTAGCTTTCTTCGTATATCCGGTGCTGACTGGCTAACAAAACTCATAACCACGGTTGGGAGGTTCTTAGGGTCTTCGGGATTTATCGGGCTGTGCCTTCTGAATGCCTCCATAAGTCGTTCAAGGAAGTCCCCTGGACTCTCGTCCTTTTGTTGGACTACACTGTGGATTTTCCCCATGTTGGTAACCTTCTGCTTCCCTTTCTTTAAGGCGGTCAGATACGCCTGCTGGTATCGGCGGATAAGGGTTTGGCCTTCAGCGGTTCGGTAGTCCCACGTAGGGGCAGCGATGGGCGCCTCCGTCTCTATTAGGTTCTGTAAGTTGGCATGGGTCGGGTTCGCATCCCGGACGGCTTGCTCCATATTTTGTTGTAAAAGGCGGCGTTCTTCAGTGGTCAGGATGTGGGCGCTCAACTGCCTAAGGTCTCCCCAAGTCGGATTATAACTGTATATAATGCCTTCCACCAGCTCTACCAACTGCTCGGGTTTCTGGTCGTAGGACGGCCCATGGAATTTCCAGTTATACAAGTCGGCACTTGAGAAGGGAACATGGCTATAAACTGTTGATTCAATGGGCTGGCCCCCCCCCCCTTCCACCGGGTTAGGGGTATAGGTGGTAGATTGTCGAACTGGAAATAAGTGGGTGGCTCCCCCTTTCCTACTCGAAGGGAGGGCATTGCGTGGACTCGATTGAGGGAATCGAGTAATGTTCTTCACAACCCGTTTACTCTTCCGTATGGTTGCGGGGCCAGGTGACTCAGGTGAGTCTGGACGGGACATCTCTCCGGCATCCGACTCTGACCCGGAAGCCTCAGCGTTATCCGGGCCCTCCTCCAGGCTCGCGATGTCGGGGTATATCGGGGCATATGGCGGTGGCGCGATGTCATCTTCGTATGCTTCCGCCGTAGCAAGTATCGGGGCTTTTGGAGGCTTCTTTTCGGGCAAACCCTGAACTTTCCCTGGGGTTTTCTTTGGGGGTTTCATTCTAGAAAGTGTGTTAGTCGTACTGGGCGTAGCTCCTGCCTTACCAATGGTAGCAGGGGGCGTGGTCTCAGTGGCTTCAGCGCTAGGGGCGGTAGGCCGTATGGGGGCGGTCCCTGCGGCCTTCAGGACGGCAGCGGTTGCCGAGCTTTGGAGAGCGAAGGCATGGGTCGGCAGGGTTTTAAGTTTAGTTTTCCGGCCCTTTCTCTGCTTTACCAACATGAGGGCGGCCTTTTCTACCTTTCGTTGGGCCCAAGCCGGCGGATCCCGGACTACATCCAACCACGCTTCTATGTATGGAATGTCCTCGGGACAGCCTGGGTTTCCCTCGACTATAACAATATTCATGACCGCCGCCACTTTTTCATACTCGAATGACCCTTCCGGGGGCCATCCAGCAATTCCTAGCCCTGGCCACATAAATTGACATCTCTGTATCATCCCGGCCCTGCTACATTTATCTAGGTCGAACACTTCGCTAAAGTGTTCCGTCATTAAATCTAACGGTGAAGACCCACCCCCGCCCATCCTAACCTGAGTGCCAAAGGACAGGTGACGGACAAAGGGGGAAAGGGGAGGTGGAGGAGTAAGGGGTCTCGTTCCACCAGACACAGAAGGGTCAACACTCGGCCTGACCAGGACGCGGTCGCCCGGCCTGGAACTGCAAGCCCATTCACACACTTTCATACGCCACAAGAAACCCTCCCGTTCGCCGCTCGGTTTCGTCGTCGGAGCCTAGTGAGTTTCGGGACCTAGTCGTATACCAATAGTCCGTATTAGTCACTGGCTAAAAGAGGGTGATCACGCCTCTTCTTCGGTCCTTACTGGGCCGGTCACTACGTAGAGTATACTCGCCTGTCCGCCGGGGTCGCAGGCCGCGCCGTCGTGCGCTTCTCTCTGAAATGGAAAAAGGTGCCTTGTCGGAACCACACAGCCCCCTCTACAGTCAGGCGGAGTTGATCGGCCCTCCTCCGGGAGATGGACGCTGAAATCAGCGGTGGCCACTCACCACCTTCTCAGGTGGGGGTCGATGACCCGATCCGACCGCAGTGGGGGAGGGGAAGAATATAATCCGATTCCCCTTTCTACTTCTGTCCCATCTGGGTCGCCAATGAAACAGGTGGGGAATCAGGAGACGAAAGGCAAATTTTGGTTCCAAACAAGGCAACTTTATTGCTAGCAAGTGAACAGCACCGAGTAGTCTCGGGACACTGTGGGGCTCATTTTCAAAGCACTTAGCCTCCCAAAGTTCCATAGAAACCTATGGAACTTAGCCTCCCAAAGTGCTTTGAAAATATGCCTCATCGTGTCATAAATCATCTGACACTTACATTTATACTCCCCTACTGGGCCTGCGCATTTGGCCCCTTACACGTCACAACCGACATGCGCAGTAAACATTTGTAGTTCTTACAGTACAAAATTGTAGTCCCAGTACGTACACACGTCATAACACTGAAATGATACTGGCAAGAAAAACGAAACTTAGCAGCTTATTCTTGAACACACAATGCTCCTTTCTAGCACAGGAGATAAGGTTCGTTCGGCTCAGGAATGCAGGGCGGGGTGTCAGCACCCACCAAGGTCGTCTGTTCAGATGGCGTTGCTACATGCAAGCTGGTCTTGTATAGGCCTTGCAAACTACTGTTACAAGCTATATGTCTAATAGCCCTGCATTCTGTCTTTACATTAGTAGACAGCAAACTTCTTTCGTTAGTAAACAGTAAAACTGGATAAGGCACAAATGTCCAGTGCAGTAATAAGGTGTGGCTAAACAGCCAAAAGCAGAGGTAGAGTGCATAAGTATAAGTCCATCAGTAGGCACAAAAGGAAAACATGAGGTTGTCCTGTTGCTCAGTAGTATTCATAGTATTCGAGCAGTATCCGGCGTTCCACTCCTTCAAAAGGACTTAACAATCTCAAGGTTGAATCTGACATGCTTTAACAAATTTAAGGCAGATAATTAGTAAATAGGTGCCAGTGAATTAAATATTGCACCTGAAAGTGCAAAAAGGAAAAAGCAATAGAGTTGGAACAAAAAGACATGAAGGTACCCAAAGTGAAAAGACACCCCTAAATCACTAATGTTGAAACACATACCAAAGCAGTGGAATCAAATGCATTTGATTCCACTGCTTTGTTGTTTTTTATCTACTGTTTTGTAAGCAGTTGTATGCCTTTTTGTTTTGAAACACATACCAAGAAATATAGATGGAAAGCGATGGCCACAAATGCTCGTAGTCTAAGCAATAAAGTTCATGACCTTCAAGCCCTGATGGTGGAGGCAGACTTAGATGTTGTTGCAATCACAGAAACATGGCTCAACGGTTCCCACAAATGGGATACAAGCATACCAGGCTATAATCTATTTAGGAAGGATAGAGAGGGTTGTAAAGGTGGAGGAGTAGCTCTGTATGTGAGGAATGATATCATGGCGACTGAAATGACAGGGACCTGGGGAAAAGAAGAAGCGACCTGGGGACCTGGGGAAAAGAAGAAGCGATATGGATCACCTTAAAAAAGAAAGGATAGAACCTCGGTCCAAGTGGGTGTTGTCTACAGACCCCCGACACAATTAGAGGAACTAGATAAAGATCTGATCGCGGATATTCAAAAATTAGGAAAGAAAAAAGAGGTTCTGTTGATGGGAGATTTCAATCTGCCGGATGTAGATTGGAAGGTTCCGTCTAACAAATCAGAAAGAAGTAGAGAGATCGTGGATGCTTTCCAAAGTGCTCTGCTCAGACAGATGGTGACAGAACCCACGAGGGAGGGAGCGATGCTGGATCTGGTGCTCGCAAATGGGGATAGTGTGTCAAATGTCCGAGTGGGTGCACACCTGGGAAGCAGTGACCATCAAACGGTTTGGTTTGATATAACAGCTGAAGTGGAGGGCGGCCACTCTAAACTCAAAGTCCTGGATTTCAAGCGTGCTGACTTTAGTAAAATGGGGGAATACCTGAGGAAGGAGCTGATGGGCTGGGAGGACATACATGAAGTGGAAGGGCAGTGGTCCAGGCTGAAAGAAGTAATAAATAGGGCCACAGGCCTTTATGTAAGGAGAGTAAATAAAAGCAAGAGAAAAAGGAAACCGATGTGGTTCTCCAAGCAAGTGGCTGACAAAATAAAGGCTAAAGAGTTAGCGTTCCAGAAATATAGAAAATCTCAAGAACAGGAACACGGGGAGGAATACTGGATGAAACTGAAAGAAGCTAAGAGAGAGGTACGTCTGGCGAAGGCGCAAGCGGAAGAACAAATGGCTAGAAATGTAAGGAGGGGTGACAAAAATTTCTTCAGATATATTAGTGAAAGAAGAAGGACTAAAAAGGGAATTGTGAGACTAAAAGATACAGCGAACCGCTATGTAGATAATGATGAAGAAAAAGCCAATTTGCTAAATAGATACTTTTGTTTGGTTTTCACTGAAGAAAATCCTGGAGAAGAACTGCGAGGGACTGGCAAAAGTACACCTGAGAATGGAATGGATGGAGCGCCGTTCATGGAAGAGAGTGTGTATCAACAACTTGGAAAGCTAAAGGTGGACAAAGCCATGAGACCGGACGGGATCCACCCCAGAATATTGAGGGAGCTCAGAGAGGTTCTGGCGGGTCCTCTTAAAGATTTGTTTAATAAATCCTTGGAGACGGGAGAGGTTCCAAGGGACTGGAGAACGGCGGAGGTGGTCCCTCTTCACAAAAGTGGTGATAGGGAAGAAGCTGGAAACTACAGGCCGGTAAGCCTCACTTCGGTTATTGGAAAAGTAATGGAAGCCATGCTGAAGGAAAGGATAGTGAATTTCCTAGAAGCCAATAAGTTGCAAGATCCGAGACAACATGGTTTTACCAGAGGGAAATCGTGCCAAACGAATCTCATTGAATTCTTTGATTGGGTAACTGGAGAACTGAATCATCGACATGCTATAGATGTAATCTACTTAGATTTTAGCAAAGCTTTTGACACGGTTCCCCACAGGAGGCTCTTAAATAAACTAGATGGGCTGAAGATAGGTCCCGAAGTGGTGAACTGGATTAGGAACTGGTTGACAGACAGACGACAGAAGGTGGTGGTAAATGGAGTTCGCTCGGAGGAGGGAAAGGTGAGTAGTGGAGTGCCTCAGGGATCAGTGCTGGGGCCGATTCTGTTCAATATATTTGTGAGTGATATTGCCGAAGGGTTAGAAGGTAAAGTTTGCCTATTTGCGGATGATACTAAGATTTGCAACAGAGTGGACACCCGGGAGGGAGTGGAAAGCATGAAAAGGGATCTGAGGAAGCTAGAAGAATGGTCTAAGGTTTGGCAATTAAAATTCAATGCGAAGAAATGCAAAGTGATGCATTTAGGGAGTAGAAACCCATGAGAGACTTATGTGTTAGGCGGGGAGAGTCTGATAGGTACTGAGGGGGAGAGGGATCTTGGGGTGATAGTATCCGAGGATCTGAAGGCGACGAAACAGTGTGACAAGGCGGTGGCCGTAGCGAGAAGGTTGCTAGGCTGTATAGAGAGAGGTGTGATCAGCAGAAGAAAGGAAGTGTTGATGCCCCTGTACAAGTCGTTGGTGAGGCCCCACCTGGAGTATTGTGTTCAGTTTTGGAGGCTGTACCTTGCGAAGGATGTTTAAAAAAATGGAAGCGGTGCAAAGAAAAGCTACGAGAATGGTAAGGGATTTGCGTTCCAAGACGTATGAGCAGAGACTTGCTGACCTGAACATGTATACCCTGGAGGAAAGGAGGAACAGGGGTGATATGATACAGACGTTCAAATACTTGAAAGGTATTAATCCGCAAAAAAATCTTTTCCGGAGATGGGAAGGCGGTAGAACGAGAGGACATGAAATGAGATTGAAGGGGGGCAGACTCAAAAAAGATGTCAGGAAGTATTTTTTCACAGAGAGGGTGGTGGATGCTTGGAATGCCCTCCCGCGGGAGGTGGTGGAGATGAAAACGGTAACGGAATTCAAACATGCGTGGGATGTGCATAAAGGAATCCTGTGCAGTAGGAATGGATCCTCAGAAGCTTAGCCAAAATTGGGTGGCGGAGCAGGTGGGGGAAGAGAGGTTGGTAGTTGGGAGGTGAGGATAGTGGAAGGCAGACTTATACGGTCTGTGCCAGAGCCGGAGGTGGGAGGCGGAACTGGTGGTTGGGAGGCGGGAAATACTGCTGGGCAGACTTGTACGATCTGTGCCCTGAAAAAGGCAGGTACAAATCAAGGTAAGGTATACACATATGAGTTTATCTTGTTGGGCAGACTGGTTGGACCATGCAGGTCTTTTTCTGCCGTCATCTACTATGTTACTATGTTATAATATATGTTAAAACACACATTGTAAATCTTGCCCTAAAATTGTTCTTGAAGTGACTTGCTGAAGGTCACAAGGAGTATCAGCAGGATTTGATCCATTGGCTTCCCTGATTCTCAGTCTGCTCTTCTAAATGGTGGGCTATTTCTTATTTTTTTAAAAATTGTGCTTGTTATGCTTTGCTTTTATTAATCTTTATTTCTATTCGTTAAATAGTACAGTAACACTCAAATTACCTTTCAGGGGAATTTTATATATGGTGCAGAAATTTAGGAGGTACTTGGCACAGAAAAGTGTTCTCATGGAAGCAAGGCACTGAAACGGGGCAGAAACAGCAGATCCTCACAAAACACACTTACGCGCCAAATTTCTAGAATAGTACCTAAGTATTTCCACTTGGATCTGCAAAGGGAGCGTGGCCATGGGAGGGACATGGACAGACATGTGTGCAGTGTTATAGAATAGTGCGGATCCACATCCAATTTGCACGCTGAGATTTATACCTGGTTTCAGTTGGTGTACTCCTCATGCCCAAAGTTCAGCATGTATCCCAGCACTATGTGCTATTCTGTAAAGGGCACTGATACCAGAACGTTCTTTATAGAACATTGTTGGCACTGAAGTTTGAGTGCCATTTACTGAATCCAGTCCTTTATGTACACACACACTTATGTAGCCTCATTGCCCTCTAGAAGGGCTCCAATATCTAATGTTTACAAGACACCAAACCACATTGGGTTTTTAGGGTAACTAACCCCCTAATTCTATAAATAGTGCTCAAAATTCCACAAGCAAATTTGGGCATGTGCCCAATATGTGTGCACAATTTAATTATTTAGGTGGGTCTTTTACTAAGCGGCGGTAAGTCCAACATGGGCTTACCGCTCACTAAACCGGAAGTACCAAAAAGTTACCGCAGCAACCCAGTGATAGTTCCCATTCCCAGCGTGCACCATTTATGGTGCTACAAAAATATTTTTTTGTAGCACCGGTGTTTACCTGGTGGTAATCGCGAAGTGCCACACGCTGCCCGGTTACCGCAGGAGTCTTTACTGCCACCTCAATGGGTGGCGGTAAGTTCTCCCCCATGAAATGGCCGCATCACATGTGCTTCACTTGCAGCATGGCCATTTCTTTAAAAAAAAAAGAAAAACAGCCTTTTACCCACTGCGGTAAAAGGGATCCTCAGCACGCATCAGAAACACACGTTGATGCCAGTGCAGGCCCCCTTTTGTTGCAGCTTAGTAAAAGGACTCCTTAATGAGCCAATTAGCGCCAATAATGAAACTGTAAACCACTTAGGTCTAAGCAGTATATAAATATTTAAATGAATGAATGAACAATTATTGGCGTTAATTGGCAATAATTGGAATTTATGCACACATTTTTATAATCACTATTCTATAAAGATGTGCATGTAAATGTTTCCATGTGGACCCAAAAAGGGGATGTGGCCATGAGAGGGGCATGGGGGTAGGGATGTTTCTATGATTTGCGTGCAGTTATAGAATTCGGGGGATCCATGTCTAATTTAGGCATGGGGATTTACACCAGAGTTCAGTTGGTGTAAATGCTCGTGTGCAAACTGGGCGTGGATCCCAGCACTAAGCACTATTCTATAAATGGCACCCAACTTGGAGCAAGGTTTATAGAATAGCACTTAGCATCCTTTTTTTGGTGTCCAAATTTGGGTGCCATTTTCAGAATTGAGACCTAAATGTGCAGTTTATCCTAATTATCAGAACAAATGTATGTAAGTATGACTCATAAACATTCATGGTGGATATCCTGAAAACCAAGACCACTGGGAATTCTCAGGGGACTAAAATGGTATGTGGAGCCCCATTTTTTATAGCACGCAGAGGTCAGAATTGAGAGGTCCAGATCAGGACATGCTTAATTCTAGTGATATGCTGATGCAGAGTTTTTTCTAAAATTCCCGTAAGGGTGCATGTGTTTGCCAACAGTGGGAGAAGCCATTTTACAAATATACATGTTGAAAAATGAATGGCACAGACAGTTGTCATGTGTATTGGTGCCACCAATACACATGACAGTTTACAAACCTACATTTCTAAGTGCCACCAATTAAGTACTAAGACTGCAACTACATGGGATTAAAAAGAATAATGCCATTAATTCCTTATTTAGGGGTCTGTTTACTAAGCTGCTGGAAAAAGGGCGCTGCGTTAGTGGTGGGAGCTATTTTTCTCACGCACCAGGGATTTATTACTGAACGGGTAAAAAGCCCCTAAAACAAATGGCCATGTGGTAAGATAACTTCTCGCGTGGCAATGCTGTGGGGAGCACTTACCACCCCCCATTGAGGTGGCAGTAAGAGCTCTCATGGTAACCCAGCGGTAACCAGGGAGCGCACGGCGATGCCCAATTACTGCCGGGTTAGCATCACATTATAAAAAAAACTTTTCAGCATGCCAGAAGTGGTGTGCATTCGAAGTGGAACTACCACTGGTGGCCACGTTGAGCAAGTGTTAGTTCCAAGTTAGTGTGCGGGAAGCCTGCGTTGGGTTTACCGACGATTTGAAAAAGGGCCCCTGAAAGCTCTGGCCAAATTGAGCACTTTTGTAAAACCTATGCATGCTTTTGAGCTAGTGTAAAATCTGATGTGCATAAGTACATAAGTAATGCCACACTGGGAAAAGACCAAGGGTCCATCGAGCCCAGCATCCTGTCCACGACAGCGGCCAATCCAGGCCAAGGGCACCTGGCAACCTTCCCAAACGTACAAACATTCTATACATGTTATTCCCGTAATTGTGGATTTTTCCCAAGTCCATTTAGTAGCGGTTTATGGACTTGTCCTTTAGGAAACCATCTAACCAACTTTTAAACTCTGCCAAGCTAACCGCCTTCACCACGTTCTCCGGCAACGAATTCCAGAGTTTAATTACGCGTTGGGTGAAGAAAGGTTTTATCCGATTTGTTTTAAATTTACTACACTGTAGTTTCATCGCATGCCCCCTAGTCCTAGTATTTTTGGAAAGCGTGAACAGACGCTTCACATCCACCTGTTCCACTCCACTTATTATTTTATATACCTCTATCGTCTCCCCTCAGCCGTCTCTTCTCCAAGCTGAAAAGACCTAGTCTCCTTAGTTTTTCTTCATAGGGAAGTCGTCCCATCCCTGCTATCATTTTAGTCGCCCTTCGCTGCACCTTTTCCAATTCCATTATATCTTTCTTGAGATGCGGCGACCAGAATTGAACACAATACTCAAGGTGCGGTCGCACCATGGAGCGATATAACGGCATTATAACATCCTCACACCTGTTTTCCATACCTTTCCTAATAATACCCAACATTCTATTCACTTTCCGAGCCGCAGCAGCACACTGAGCAGAAGGTTTCAGTGTATTATCGACGATGACACCCAGTTCCCTTTCTTGGTCCATAACTCCTAACGTGGAACCTTGCATGACGTAGCTATAATTTGGGTTCTTTTTTCCCACATGCATCACCTTGCACTTGCTCACATTAAACGTCATCTGCCATTTAGCTGCCCAGTCTCCCCGTCTCGTAAGGTCCTTCTGTAATTTTTCACAATCCTGTCGCGAGTTAACGACTTTGAATAACTTTGCGTCATCAGCAAATGTAATTACCTCGCTAGTTACTCCCATCTCTAAATCATTTGTAAATATATTAAAAAGCAGCGGTCCTAGCACAGACTAACTACCCTTCTCCATTGTGAATACTGCCCATTTAACCCCACTCTCTGTTTCCTATCCTTCAACCAGTTTTTAATCCACAATAGGACTTTTCCTCCTATCCCATGACCCTCCAATTTCCTCTGTAGCCTTTCATGTGGTACCTTGTCAAACGCCTTTTGAAAATCCAGATACACAATATCAACCGGCTCCCCTTTGTCCACATGTTTGTTTACTCCTTCAAAGAATTGAAGTAAACTGTTCAGGCAAGATTTCCCCCCACAAAAGCCGTGCTGACTCGGTATCAGTAATCCATGTCCTCGGATGTACTCTGTAATTTTGTTTTTAATAATAGCCTCTACCATTTTCCCCGGCACTGACGTGGACACTTTTCCCCATACACCAGTATTTCCCTTATAAAACGGGGAATACATGTGTAGATTTTAGTCCGGCCCAAGCCAAAACCATGCTCCCTTGAAATACTCTATATGGTGTAGGCATGGCTTGGGTTTGGGAGGGACCAAAAACTAGTCAGTCAATATTCAGCCAGAGATGGCAAGTGTTTTTGTTAAACTCTGTCAGTAGCTTTACTTCTTGCTAAGCCTTCAAATGTTACCCTTGATGCAATTTGGTATGTGCTTTTTGATCTTGAATTATCTTTTTCACAAAAACTGTAGACCTTATCAACACAGATTCAAAATTCCTCAACTCAGGAGGCTAAATTGGAAAACAAATGTTTAGTCGGAGAAAAATACTGATGCAAAAGCTAAAGATATTAAAGTGCTTATGGAGAGACAACAGGTTTTGATTAAAGAAAATACATTGCTGCATAATAGGATTGAAAATATGGATAATCTTCCGAGAACAGAACACTCCGTTTTATAAATTTTCCAAAATTTTCTTCAGTTGCTCCTCTTATTACATTGTAAAGGGGGGGGGGGGGGGGTCCGCTTCCTCCTCTTGGGTGGAGCTGGCAAGCCTGCGGGGCTCCCAGGGTTCCAGGACAGAATACTGCTGATACTGGGACTCAGGGCCAAAGTATTTTATTGTCAAGGCAATTTCATACCAAAAGTCATAATTAATCCTTCATAACAAAAGGTACAGCCCTCTTAATATAGTCTTCAAAGAAAGGTACAGTCCTCATAAGATAATCTTCAAAAGAAAAAAAGGTACAGTCCAGGTCCCAAAATCCCTCAGCAAACGCTCAGGTCTTCTATTAGGGCATTAGCTTTCCCTTCCCCTTCCTTCAGAAGGGTTTAGTAAGAGTTCAGCACACTTCCAATATAGCCCAACAGTTCAGAACAAATCTTCATGGACAGTCTTTGCACATCAAACCAATACCACAAATCACCTGCCTTTTCACAGCACAGAAGGAACCCTGTAAGGAGCAGGGTTGGCAGTTTCTTCCACCTTTCAGCACCACGCCCGGTGTGGCCTCTTCCACTGCCTTCAAGTGCTGGGCAGGGCAACCTTTGAATTCTCCCACTCCATGGTAGCTGGCTCATCTCCCTTAGGCAGCTTTAGTGGCAGGCTACTTCCTTCCTCCACATACTCCATGGAATCTCTCTCCATTCGTCTCCCCTCTCTCCTGGTGACTGGTACCCTCATGATCAAAAGCAAACGCCAGCATTAGAGGCTGTTAGCGCCATACTAGGACCGGCGTTTGCTACCGCCCCATGATTAGAGCCCTCAAGCGCGTGAAACAATGCGCTCGAGGGCTCTTACCGCAAGTAGCATGCAAATGCATGCTAAATGGGGCTTAATGCATTCATCCCCAATGATCAGCGACCAGCGCACCAAAGATTGGGTCGCTGGCCGCGACAAACCCTACGCCAGCTCCGAGCTGGCATTAGGGTTTGCAGATCATTGGGGAGGAATGGTGAGCCCTGTCCAGCATGCATTTGCATGCTGGCAGGCCCCCATTCCCCCCAACGACGCAAAGCAGCCCCCCAATGACAGGGGACTGGAGGACCGGCGGACCTCTGGTCCCCCCCCCCGACAATCCCACCCCCCCCAGGTTCAGGGAGGGCTAGAGATCCGGTGGGTCTCCAGCCCCCCCAAACCCCCAGAAAAAGACTCCCTGGTGGTCTAGTGGCTGCCGGTCAACCCCCTCCCTCCCAGCGAGTGACAGGGGTGGGCGGACCTCCAGCCCACCCCAACTCCCCAACTACCAGAGTTGTCTGCCACCGAATCCATGGTAAAAATAACCCCGAACCCCCTCTCGGCCCCCCTACCTTAGTTGGAGGAGGGACGCAGCCTGCCTCCCTCCTCTTCCTTCGACACTGCAAAATGGCGGCGCCCAGCCCTGCCCAGCACATCTGCACAATTCGCCCGCACTTCTACCCCATGATCAGAGATAATTGCGCTGCTTAAATTTGCATGCATTATCTCTGATCATCAGTGCGGTAAAGCCTCGCGCTATTCCAGCGCTAGTTTAGAGCGCTGTTTGGAACAGCGCGGGACTTTTGATCATCTGCCTGTGAGAGCCTCCAGGAAATCTGCTCTTTCCTTCTCACAGCTGGGGGGAATTACTATACTGATGGTGAAGCCAGGGAAACTGAGCTTCATCCTTCCCTCGCCCTCTATTGGGGAAGGGAATAACAGGCTCACCCTGCCTCAAGCCATTGTTCCCCCTGCTGGGACTGGGAATCCATTCCATCTTTTTAGGACTACTCTCCTCATTCATTCTTGCAAGGACTTCTGGGACCCATAGTTCTGGGCTCAACTGCTTCACTGGGGAATCTCTGGGGTTTGCCTTGTCACAACATTCAAGAGATATTTATCTGAAATATTAAAAATTCCTGAACAGTCATATCCTTCAGTATCTAGAATATATTACTTATATACTACCATTTGTTAAAAAGGAGACTGAACAACCTATTGCTGAAGAAGCAGAAGTAACTTTTGATAATTTAAATTTAACACAGACAATATAAGTTGAAACCTTGGGACTTAAACCAGCAATACTTATAGTGAAATCTGTAAATGAGCTGGATATGAATTAGATTTTGAAAATGTTTTTGTGCCACTGTGCTTATTTTGTTTTTGAATTATAAGATAAGGGCTTTTCCTGATATATCTAGAATGACAAAGAAGAGGCATCCTTGAGTTTTACATTTGGGGGGATTGTTTTGGTTGACTTTTCCTTGCAATTGCATAAGTAAGCTGAATCCTGCTAAATATGTCTTTTTTGATTTAATTACCTTTTGGGAAGCTGGATGTACAGTAAAACTTCCCCCACATTCTGCAGCTCCGTCTACATCTACTCTGTAATTAGATATTAACCAAGAACGAGCTTCTTTCTTTTTTCCTACTACCAGTATTCTTTTTGAATTTTTTTCTGTATTTGTGCCTTGTCTCCCCAGTATGAAGGACTTTAGATAGAGTACGATATTGTTTAATCCTTTATAATGTTTTTCTTCTTGATTTGTTTGTACATGCTACTATCTTTTCCTTCTCAAGATTATTCTTGGAAAATAATTGTAAATTCTTAAATATAAAATTTTAAAAATACTCTGACATTTGCCAGCTAAATAAGCCCCAGATATTCACTGCTGGGTCATTTGCAGGCACTGACACTAAATATCAGGATCTGACCGGACAGCTGGTGGCCCCAAAACCTATGTGGATCCTGGCCAATATTTAGCCAGGACCCACATAAGACAGTTAGTGGGTCCCAGCTGAATATCAGCCAAGACCTGCATACGTTTTGTTCACATACCCAAACCACATTGTACATTGCTCCCCCTCCCACCCACCCCCAAAGTGACTCCAATCCCCCGCCCATCCACCCCTAAAGTGGCTCCTACATCCCTTCCACTGTCAAAGTGGCTCCAATCCTCCATCCCACCCCCTTAAGTGGCTCCAAATCTCCCCTTCCCCCTCCCCTGAAGCAGCTTCAAACACCCTCTCACCCTTCCAGAATTTCCAATCCCCAGAAGGCCCCCTCAGGCCTATGTGAAGTCTCTGGTGGCCTAGTGGTCAGTGGAGCAGAAGCGAACCACATTCACTGCTGCCCCTCTTGGTTCTTGCTTTAAAATGGCCACCGTGACTTCTAGCAGTAGTCTCACAGTACTGCTAGAGGTTGTGGAGGTCATTTTCAAGGAGGAACTGAGAGCAGCAGGAGTGAGTGGGGTTTGTTCCTGCCTCAAGGACCACTAGACCACCAGAGACTGTAAATAGGACTGAGGGGTCTTTTTCGGGCTCAATGAGGGTGACAGGAGGAAGAATCATATGTCCCTAACAAGAATGGAAATGGAGATTAAAGCCACATGGGAGGTGGGAGGGGAGTTTGGAGCTGCTTCAGGGAAGTGGAGGGGGTGATTAGCTTTGGCCCAACTGACAGCTATGGGCATACTGGCCGGTATTCGGGGTCAGCTAGCACACATATAGCTAAGCGACCAAAGAGAACTGCTTTTTATGTGCTCCTATTTGGTCATTTAGCTATGTGGGCACTGAATATTGCTGGTATCCATTTAGCTGCTGGCTCCTCCCTGATTCTGTCCTTGAAACACTCTTCTCCATCCCACTTAAATGGCCTATTAGAGCTGATATTCAGTTGTACTGCTGAGTGAGCAGACACCTCTCCTGGCCACTTAAATCGCTTTGAATACTGGCCAAGAGATAGATTCCTCATTTTATAAAGGGAATACACAAGAAAGAGGAAAAATGTCCATGTCAGCTTTTATATCAACTCAAATCTTTTACAGTATGGCTTTTATTTTAGAAAATTCCATATGGAGAAAATCAGAATATTATAACAATAGCTCCGTAATATAATACAATACCTTCAATAGACCGAACTAAATAAAGTAGAGCAATAACACTATGTTTTACGTATAAATATATAAGTTGGAAACACAGACATTCAGTAATTTTGACATGCAGATGATATTTGCTGTTATCTAAACCCACACTACAGAGTGAGCTGTAATGGCTCAACGACAGCGTTACAGTGATTTTTAAAAATTACTGAATCCAAAGTGAACTTGCTTGCTTCTGTGAGCTAATGTAAAACTCTTAAACCTCTGTTCAAGCAAACATACTGTATGTGTTTAAATGTTGTCCCAATGTGCCCGAAAACCTTTTTTGAACAAATTATAACTCAACAAATTTGTATGGTGTGGGCCTGCTCCTAGCAAGCTGTAATCAGATGAGGTGCTCCGTTTCAACATATGCATCAGGGACTAAAGAGTACTTTTACCACGCTGCGGTAAAAGGATCCCTATGGTGGCATCGGCACATGGGTTTGCCGCGTGCCATTGCCCCCTTTTACTACAGTGGGTAAAATGATGTTAAAAAAAAAAAAGAAATGGCCGTGCGGTAAGATAAGCATTTGCCACATGGCCATCTCCTGGGAGAGCCCTTACCGCCTCCTATTTAGGAGGCGGTAAGGACTCCCACGCTAACCCACTAACTGGTTTTGAGTGCCGGAAATGGTGCGTGGCATAAACCGGCACTGCTGCTGGGCTCCTGTGGTAGCCTGGCAGTAGGGCCAATTTGCCACGTGCCATTGCTATGGTAGCCTTCCTACAGCTTTGTAAAAGGGTCCCGTAATATATTTCAACGGCCACAATGATTGGCCTTGACTTTCACATCTAAAGTGGAGGTCAATCATTGTGGCTTCAAAGTATCAGTTGTATGTCAAAATTACTGAATGTCTCTATTTCCAACTTATAAATTTACACATAAAACATAGTGATATTGGTCTACTCTATTTAATTTAGTTTATTGTATTCTATTAGATTGTGAAGCTATTGTTATTTTATTTAAGAAATACATTCCAGTGTAAATGCCGCTATTTAAATGTGGATCTTATATTATTACCCAACTCTCACTCTATTTTAACATCCTCTTATAAATAACTTCGACAGGTAATATTGTATAGGATCAATCAGATACCTCTGTCACCACCAATCAGGCTATAGTGTGAGCCAGGCACTTTTTATGGTGGGCAGATACTCCTCATTTGATCCTGAGTTTTAATTTTAATTTTCTTAAACAAAACCGTCTTACACTTCATATAATCCTTTAATCCAAATAGTACTTAGCTTAAAATGTAGTAGCACTTCCCTGGTTTTTCTATTTAAAAAAAAAAAACGATCACTCATCTCGGAGACCACTCAATCCAACATGAACTTATGTTTCGCATTTAATGCTGTATCAAGGCATGTCTCCTACAGAACAAAAAGTTGATGATTAGAGAATATCTTAATATCCCAATATCAGATAAACTCTTACAATTATATACCTTTATCAAGCCCGAAGACATTTTCATACTTTTCTCCATGTTTCAAAGATGGCCGCGGCGTTCTAACTACTTATATAGAGTAGTTACTTACCTGTAACAGGTGTTCTCTGAAGACAGCAGGCTGCATATTCTCACAAGTGGCGTCACCCACTTGTGCTGATATTCTCACAAGTGGGTGACGCCACGTCGGCCCCGGAGGATTTTAAAGCAAAATCTAAAAATCTCTTCTACGGCGTTCCGTCGCGCGAGCGAACGCACTGCGCATGTGCGCACACCTCTTCCCGCTCGCCGTGCGGACACGCCCCTCAGTTAAATCCAAAAGATGGAGGAGACAACTCCAAAAGGGGAAGGTGGGAGGGTTTGTGAGAATATGCAGCCTGCTGTCTTCGGAGAACACCTGTTACAGGTAAGTAACTACTCTTTCTCCAAAGACAAGCAGGCTGATATTCTCACAAGTGGGGTATCCCTAGCTTCCAGGCTTACACAACACAACAAACAGTGGTCAATTGAGTCTCGCAACGGCGAGACCAGAATAAAATTGACCTGAAAAGAAGAAATATCTAAATGAGTGTAGCCTGGAACAGAACAAAAATGGGCTTAGGAGGGTTGGAGTTGGATTCTAAACCCCAAAGAAGTTCTGCAGCCCCGACTGCCCAAACCGACTGACGAGTCGGCTATTGCTGAAGGCAGTAGTAAGATGAAAATGTGTGGACTGATGACCACGCCGCAGCTTTGCAGATCTCTTCAATAGTGACTGATCTTAGATGAGCCACCGACTCAGCCATGGCTCTAATTTTGTGAGCCGTGACATGGCCTTCTAGAGTCAGTCCAGCTTGGACAAAAATGAAGGAGATGCACTCTGCTAGCCAAGAAGAAATTATGCAGTTTCCGACAGCAACTGGCATTAAAAGAAATAAACAACTGGGCGGACCGTCCGAGGGAGCTCGTCTGCTCCACGCAAAAAGTACGGAGCTTGCTTTCGCCAGGGCTTGTAAGATGAGGGAGAAAGAATGTTGGCAAGACAACTGACTGGATCAGCTGGTACTCTGATACCAGCGCCAGTAAGAACTTTGTCTGCATGCAGAGAACTACTCTGTTAAGATGAGAAGTAAGGTAAGGCGCTTGAGCTACTAGAGACCGAAGCTCACCGACCTTACGAGTTGAAGGAACAGCCACTAAGGAAAATGACCTTCCAGGTCCAATACTTCAGATGGCAGGAATCCAGTGGCCCGAATTGAGCTTGCAGCAGCTGGATGAAAACGACATTGGGACCCCAAGATACTGGATAAGGAGTGATAGGAACTCTGACCGAAGCATAAGAGCCAACTGTCAAAATTATTGTGGGTGCTAAGCCCAACAGAAATAATCTCCCCTAGACACATACAAGGAATTCTCTCAATATTGGGGGAGAAATAAACCTCTCATGAAGTGGACAGCTAAAGGCTGACCTTTCACACGTTGATGATAAGCTCTATTGCACAAAGATGAATACTGACAGAGTTGGTCTTGAGACCAGACTCAGACAGGTGTAGAAAGAACTCAAGCAAGGTCTGTATAAGACAAGATGCAGGATCTAGGGCCTTGCTGTCACACTAGACGGCAAACCTCTTCCATGAAAAAGAATAACACCTCTTTGTGAAATCTTTTCTGAAAGCAAGCAAGAGTCGGGAGACACTCTGGAAAACTCAACGAAACCCCACTCTCAACATCCAGACCGTGTGAGCCAGAGATTGGAGGTTGGGATGTAGAAGTGCCCCCTCGTTCTGCGTAATGAGAGCTGGAAAACATTCCAACTCCAGAAGAAGAGGGAATCCTATTTGACGCAGCTAGAAAAGAGCAATCAGAATCATGGCTCCACAATCTTGCTTGAGAAACAGCAAAGTCTTTTCCACCAGATGTATGGGAGGATACGCATACAGAAAACCTGTCTCCCAAAGAAGGAGAAAGGCATCCGATGGTAGCCTGCCGTGAACCTGCAGCCTGGAACAGAACTGAGGGACTTTGCGATTGGACTAAGTAGCAAAAAGATCCACTGAGGGGTCTTTCGAACTATAGGCATGCTCAACTGTAGCATTATCCTGCTCAGCCTGTCGGCCAGACTGCTGTTTACGCCAATTAGATAAGTGGCTTGGAGAAAACATGCCGCATTGCGGGCCCACCGCTACATCTGCATGGCATCCTGACTCAGAGGGCAAGATCCAGTACTCCTTTGTTATCGAGTACATCACAACCCGATTGTTTGTTGAATTAAAATAATTTGGTTGGATAGCCAGGAGGGATGCAACCTTCGTCAGCAGCTTTTGACTGAGTAAGATGCCTCAGAATCAAAATAGAGAGAATTAACCACCTCTGAGGGGAATACCGAAGACTGGCGAACAGTTGGGTTACATCCTCTAGATACCCTAAACTTGATACTACTGGGAAGCTAGGATGCACTGAGCGGATGTCATGTGCAAAAGTGCCATGGGAGTTACATGAACTGTGGAAGCCATGTGTCTAGAAGTCTCAATATGTACTGTGCTGTAATCTGTTGAGACGGGCAATCATTGTGTTAAGGGAACACATGCACTCCCAGTCCATGAAGATACGCTGCAACAACAGCCAGGCACTAGGAAAAAAAAAACATACTCTGGATGCAAAGAGAGTATAAGTATCCTGTAAATCCAGAGAGCATAACCAATCGTTTTCCTGAAGTATGGGAAGAAGGATGCCCAGGGAAAGCATCCTGAACCAAATCTGTTTAGGCCCCTTATGTCTATGATGGGACGCAACCCACAAGGAAAGACCTGGAATAGAATCTCAACCCTTCTTGCCCTGGTGGAACGGGCTCGACTGCATTGGCGCTGAGAAAAGCAGAGAGTTCCTCTGCAAGTACTCACTTTTGATGGAAGCTAAAGGATTAAGCTTCCAATGAACAATGTGGAGGGTTTGATTCCAGATTGAGAATGTATCCTAACCGGACTAGTTGAAAAAACCCACCGGTTGGAGGATAAAAGAAGTCACCTTTGGTGGAGAAAATTTAAACTTCCCCCCCGACAGGCAGATTGGCCGGTACGGACATTTTTTTTTTTTAGTGGCTATACTGAATTGGAGCCAGTCAAAAACCCCTCTGGTTCCTGGGGAATAGCTGCAGGGGCCTGATTAGGTGCACGCCGCTGACTAGAACGAGCGTGCTGAGGCATAGCCCGAACCGGCTGTCGAGAAGTAGGAGTATAGGTACGACCCCTTAAGGCACAAGGAAAACTACTCCTCTCTCTAAAGAACTTCCAAGATGAGGAAGTGTATGCACAGCATATCTACAGTTTTCTGCTGAGTCTCCTCTTCCAGGAGAGAGGCACACAGTCATGAGAGTCTGCGCATCACTGTACCTAGAGCAGAAATCTAGGTGTTACATTACAAGTGTCGAAAATGCCCTTGGACAGGAACCTGCGACACACCGTGTGCTACCTGACCACTTGGTGAAAAGGTCTAGCCTACTCCGGTGGGAATGCTCGTAAAGATCTGACAAGACTTGATTTGGGATGCGATCATGCCAGCCTGGTACGCCATTCTCCAAAAGAGGCTAAGGATGTATGCTCTGGCCCCGGGGGCGCCGAAGTAAGTTCTTAGAACTCCTATCTGTTCTGAGTGCAGAAGACTCAGGTGAAGATAGTAGTCCAGGACCTCTAGCATCTGGGCATTGGGATTCACAATCTCCACTGTAATGTCAGATGACCATCATTGAACTGAACTAACTACTCAAACAGAGCAGCTCAGATCCAAACACGTCCGATATGGAGGCTACTATGGGTCGAGAAGTTGCCCCAGTAGGGTGCGAACACCCATACCAGAGGCAGCATCGGTGAAGGAGACCAGGTGAAAAGCTAGATGCCGCAGGAGGCGGTAGCACCCATGGCATCCAATGGTACCCATGGTCCCGAAGCCAAGGACAAAGTCTGGAAATGCAAGAGAATCGAAACCAGACTGCTAGACCATGGCACCGACGGTACCGATGATACACATGGTACCGATGGACCCCGGTACCAATGGTACCCATGGTACTTGGTACCGATGATAGTCATGATATCTGGTATCGATGGTACCCATGATACCTGGTACCGATGGTAGCCATGACATGTGATACCGATGGTACCCATGATATCCGGCACCAACAGCACCGACGGTACCGATGGTACACATGGCACCGACGGTGCTCATGACACCTGGTACCAATGGCACCCATGGCACCGATGGTACCTGGTCATGATATCTGGTATCGATGGTACTCATGTGCCGACGGCATCCATGATACCTGATACCCATGTATCCACGGTACCGACGATACCTGATACTATGGTACCGATGGCACTCATGATACTCGGTACCGATGGGCGATGATACCTGGTACCGATAGTCGATGGTGCCCATGATACCTGGTGCCGATGGTGCCCATGATACCCGGTACCGACAGCACCCATGGCACCGATGACACTCGGCATCGACGGCACCCATGGTACCGATGATACCCGGTGCCGACGGGACCCATGGTACCGATGATACCCGGCACCGACGGGACCCATGACACCGACCATGGTACCAATGTTCTTGGTATCGATACTCCTCGGTACCGACGCACCGATGATATTCGGTACCGACAGTACCCATGGCACCAATGATACTCGGTACCGACGGCACCCATGGCACCGATGATACCCGGTACCGACAGCACCCATGGCACCGATGACACTCGGCATCGACGGCACCCATGGTACCGATAATACCCGGTGCCGACGGGACCCATGGTACCGATGATACCCGGTACCGACGGGACCCATGACACCGACCATGGTACCAATGTTCCTGGTATCGATACTCCGCGGTACCGACGGTACCCATGACACCTGGCACCGATGGTATCCACGGCACCGATGATATCTGGTACCGATGTACCGGTGCATCGACGTCCAATGCCAGGATACCTCCATAACAGAGGGAGCAACGCTCTCGGCACCGACTGATGTCTGAAGCCCGGATACCTCCATAACCGAGGGAGCAAAGCTCTGGGCATCTCCTTTGGGCATCCCTGGCAGAGTAGAATACGTCTCGTCTTTGAGACACTACTTGCGCTTCACAGGGAGATGATCCGGCCCAAGACACATCCGCCGATGCGCCCGAATGACCTGCCAAGCAGGAGGCGCCGAGGCAGGTGGAGACCTATTCGATGCATAACTATACCCAGCGTGCATCGGTCTCTGTCGGACTCCAGAATGATCTCCTTTGGGCATTCCTGGCAGAGTAGAATACGTCTCGTCTTTGAGACACTACTTGCGCTTCACAGGGAGATGATCCGGCCCAAGACACATCCTCCGATGCGCCCGAATGACCTGCATAGCAGGAGGCGCCGAGGCGGGTAGAGACTCACTTCAAAGGTTACACCACTGATATTGTGTCACCAGGTTGCCCATTCAGTGGCTGACCAGGAATGCACCTGCTTAGGTTCCTGGTTTTTCCTGTGACATACACCTTCACCACTTGTGTGGCTTAAAGACAGTGGTGTGCTGGAGCAGGCTCTCACAGCTCTGGAGAGCCATTTGTAAAGTTTTAATAAATGGATCCTAAAAATGTGGGCTTGTTTAGTTTGCTGGCGAGAGAGAGCCCACAGATAACAATATGCCAGCACTTTTATAAGAAAAAAGAAAAAGAGAAGCTTATATGCTTTGTTTTCCTTTCAGGCACAGCCCCTTGTGACTCTGGCAACTACTTAACTTTTCCTTGCCCCAGGTACAAAAAAGTACCTGTATATATAAGCCACAATGAGCCTGCCATG
Source organism: Microcaecilia unicolor (assembly GCF_901765095.1). NCBI lineage: Eukaryota > Metazoa > Chordata > Amphibia > Gymnophiona > Siphonopidae > Microcaecilia > Microcaecilia unicolor. The sequence continues at coordinate 93,396,837 of NC_044040.1, read as the reverse complement.
AAAGGATCAAATGAAAAAATAAAGAACACCCAAAAAGGGTAAAATAAAAAAAGAGATTTTACTCCGAGGACCTGAAGAAAACACGAAGCACTAACGAACTCCGTGTCTCCTCAGACGCGGAAAAAGAAAAACTGAGGGGCGTGTCCGCACGGCGAGCGGGAAGAGGTGTGCGCACATGCACATGCGCAGTGCGTTCGCTCGCGCGACGGAACGCCGTAGAAGAGATTTTTAGATTTTGCTTTAAAATCCTCCGGGGCCGACGTGGCGTCACCCACTTGTGAGAATATCAGCACAAGTGGGTGACGCCACTTGTGAGAATATCAGCCTGCTTGTCTTTGGAGAAAGTGAATTACGTCACCATAATACGTAAGCTCATTTTTTACACCAATCCCAGAGTCCATACTACTAACTCCTCCCCTTTATTTAAATTACTGACATCCACTTGATCTCTCGATTTAACCCATTTGGCTGTACAGAATTTAAAGAAAAAATCCAAGATTGTTCCTTGTAATTTAAAAAGCTTTATATATTTCTATATAAAACAAGGGAAGTGCTACTACATTTTAAGATAAGTACTGTTTGGATTAAAGGATTATATGAAGTTTAAGACGGTTTTGTTTCAGAAAATTAAAATTAAAACTCAGGATCAAATGAGGAGTATCTGCCCACCATAAAAAGTGCCTGGCTCACACTATAGCCTGATTGGTGGTGACAGAGGTATCTGATTGATCCTATACATAGTAACATAGAGGGGCATAATCGAACCTCGCCGGCCAAATAGATCACCGTCGATCTATGTTGGTGGCGGCACTACAGCTGGCCGGAACCGTATTATCGAAAAAGATGGCCGGCCATCTTTTTTTCGATAATACGGTTTAGCCCGGCCAAATTCCTTGGAGTTCGCCGTGTTTGAGATGGCCGGGTTTGTTTTTCAGCGATAATGGAAAGTTATGTCGGCCATCTCAAACCCCTGCCAAATTCAAGGCATTTGGCCTTGGGAGGAGCCAGCATTTTTAGTGCACTGGCCCCTCTGACATGCCAGGACACCAACCAGCCACCCTAGGGGTCACTGCGGTGGACTTCAGAAAAGCTCCCACGTGCATAGCTCCCTTACTTTGGGAGCTGAGCCCCCAACCCCCCCCCCCCCCCAAACCCACTACCCACAAATGTACTGCACCCACTAAAATTGCTCCAGGGACCTGCATACAGCCTCTAGGACTTATTGCTGCTGTATAACTTTGGCACACCAGTTCACACCTGAAGACTAATCTCTCTGAAAAAGTCCTTTCTTGAAATAACCACGTTTACTCACAGTTAACTGCAGATCAGAGGTTGTGCCCCACTGGCAAAGAGTCCCCTGGTACTAAGATTAGCAGTAGGTCAGAGCTGGCACAATGGTGTACAATGCCCTCTTTCAGCACCATTCAAGGTAAGAACTACGTTCTCTAACGTGGGTAACACAGGAAAGGGAACTAAAACTGGCTTACAAAAATGGCCACTTCCGCATGGACTACAACAGGAAACAAAACAGGGCACACTCTGACCCAGTTAGCAGGGGGGGAAAGCACCATGGGAGTAGAGCCCAGTACCCTACACCCACCACAATGCATTGCTAATGTGACTCTGCAGGGCACCTAACAGAAAAGGTGTCACACTCACCCGAGAGCCACATCGCAACCAGGGAAAGGCTGTCGGAGGATACAACACATTCTGCTGTCATGGAGATCGGTACGGCATTTGAGGCTGGCATACAGGCTGGCAAAAAAGGTTTTTAGTTTTATTTTTTTTGTATGGAAGGGGGTTGGTGACCACTGGGGGAGTATGGGGAGGTCATCCCCCATTCCCTCCAGTGGTCATCTGGTCAGTTGGGGCACCTTTTTGAGGCTTGGTCGTGAAAATAAAAGGACCAAGTAAACCTGGCGAAATACTGCTTAACGCCGCTTTTTTTTTTCATTATCGGCGAAAGCCGGCCATCTGGTAGCCACGCCCATGCCCGCCCATGTCCTGCCTTCGCTAATCTACCGACACACCCCCTTGAACTTTCACCGGCGAAGCGAAGGGAAAGCGGCGATGCTGTCAAAAATGCCGCTTTCGATTATACCGATTTCGCTGCTTTTAAGAAATCGCCGGCCATCTCCCGATTTGTGTTGGAAGATAGCCGGCGATCACTTTCGATTATAAGCTGGATAGTAACATAGTAGATGACGGCAGATAGGGCCGTGCCTAGGGTCTCCGGCGCCCCTCTGCAGTTGGCCCCGCGCCGCCCCCCTGAAAACAATCACTACACTACCCGCCCTCTTCTCCCCAGATCTTTTTCTTTTTGTTTAAATTTACCTCTGTCCGGCGGCAGCGTAGCGTTAGTGACAAGGAGGCGGCGCTCCCCCGCCCCGACGTGTCAGTCTTCCCTTCGCTCAGTGTCCCGCCTTCTTCTGACGTCATTTCTGATGTCAGAAGAAGGCGGAACTGAGCGAAGGGAAGACTGACACGTCGGGGCAGGGGAGCGCCGCCTCCTTCTCACTAACGCTACGCTGCCGCCGGACAGAGGTAAATTTAAACAAAAAAAAAAAGGAAAAGGATCTGGGGAGAAGAGGGCAAGGTAAGCATGGTGCGGCGGGGCGCCCTCCTGCCATGCTTACCTCGCTTACCGTGTTGGCACGGCCCTGACGGCAGAAAAAGACCTGCATGGTCCATCTAGTCTGCCGAACAAGATAAACTCATATGTGCTACTTCTTGTGTATACCTTACCTTGATTTGTATCTGCCATTTTCAGGACACAGACCGTACAAGTCTTGCCCAGAACTAGCCCCATTTTCAGGACACAGACCGTAGAAGTCTTGCCCAGAACTAGCCCCACCACCCAAACACCAGCCCCGCCTCCCAATCTCGGCTAAGCTTCTGAGGATCCATTCCTTCTGCACAGGATTCCTTTTTGTTTATCCCACGCATGCTTGAATTCCGCTACCGTTTTCAACTCCACCACCTCCCGCGGGAGGGCATTCCAAGTATCTACAACTCTCTCCGTGAAAAAATACTTCCTGACATTTTTCTTGAGTCTGCCCCCCTTCACTCTCATATCATGTCCTCTCGTTCTACCGCCCTCCCATCTCCGGAAAAGGTTCGTTTGCGGATTAATACCTTTCAAATATTTGAACGTCTGTATCATATCACCCTTGTTTCTCCTTTCCTCCAGGGTATACATGTTCAGGTCCGCAAGTCTCTCCTCATATGTCTTGTAACGCAAATCCCATACCATTCTCGTAGCTTTTCTTTGCACCGCTTCCATTTTTTTTACATCTTTAGCAAGGTACGGCCTCCAGAACTGAACACAATACTCCAGGTGGGGCCTCACCAACGACTTCTGCTGGTCACACCTCTCTCTATACAGCCTAGCAACCTTCTTGCTACGGCCACCGCCTTGTCACACAGTTTCATCGCCTTCAGATCCTCCGATACTATCAACCCAAGATCCCTCTCCCCATCCGTAACTATCAGACTCTCCCCGCCTAACAATACTTCTCCCATGGATTTCTACTCCCTAAGTGCATCACTTTGCATTTGTTCGCATTGAATTTTAATTGCCAAACCTTAGACCATTCTTCTAGTTTCTGCAAATCCTTTTTCATGTTTTCCACTCCCTCCCCGGTGTCCACTCTGTTACAAATCTTAGTATCGTCCGCAAAAAGGCAAACTTTACCTTCTAACCCTTCGGCAATGTCGCTCACAAATATATTGAACAGAATCAGTCCCAGCACCGATCCCTGAGGCACTCCACTACTCACCTTCCCTCCTCTGAGCAAATTCCATTCACCACCACCCTCTGGTTTCTGTCCATCAACCAGTTCCTAATCCAGTTCACCACTTCAGGTCCTACCTTCAGCCTGTCCAGCTTATTCAAGAGCCTCCTGTGGGGAACTGTGTCAAAAGCTTTGCTGAAATCTAAGTAGATTACGTCCATAGCACGTCCTTGATTCAATTCTCCAGTCACCCAGTCAAAGAATTCAATGAGATTCGTTTGACACGATTTCCCTTTGGTAAAACCATGATGTTTCGGATCTTGCAACTTATTGGCTTCCAGGAAATTCACTATTCTGTCCTGTAGCATCGCTTCCATTACTTTTCCAATAACCGAAGTGAGGTTTACCGGCCTGTAGTTTCTAGCTTCTTCCCTATCACCACTTTTGTGAAGAGGGACCACCTCCGCCGTTCTCTATACAATATTACCTGTCAAAGTTATTTATAAGAGGATGTTAAAATACAGTGAGAGTTGGGTAATAATATAAGATCTATGTATAAGAAACCCCCTACATGAAATATAATACTGATACTAGAGTAATTGGATGACTCAAGTAACGGGTATCATGGCTATTTATATGTGGATCATCTTTCTAAAATAATGGCTATATTCTATGTATATTTTGCCCAGCTGTAAATGACTGGGAGGAGTGTCCTAGAAAGGTGGAGGCAGGGAAGCCTGAAACCTCAATAGGAAGTGGCACTCATATTAAAAGAATTTAGGAGAGATTAGGCCAGTTGTTCTAATTGGAAAGAGAATGAACCAAGCTCCCTGAGAGGTGGAGAACTAATAAACAAGGAGGGGTTTGGAGTTAAGAGACTCTTAAAGAGAGCTCTCTAGAAGTAGAAGGAGAAAAGAAGATGAGGAAGAAAGATCCTACTATGCGAGAAACCTCAGCCTGGGAAGCTTGTGGGGGAAGGTTCACAGATGGACAGAAGGAAATGTACTTACCTCGTAGGTGGGGATAAGGTTCCTTTAAAATTTTCAATGCACTTTTGTCTAGAACTTAGAAGAAGAGCTGGGAATGAAGGACAGGACCATATGGTCATGTTGAGTGTTGTTCTGTCCAGAGTGAGGAGGCTACTGTATTAAGGTCAATGTCCTTAGTAGATTGCTATCTGTGTATTTTTGTAGTTTGTTTTTTTTTTTAAACAATATAAGGAGAAAGATCCCCTAGCAACTTTGGTGAAGGAGGCTGCCTAAGAATAAGGGTAGCAGGGAAGGCTAATTTGCATAAGGCTTGGATGTGGTGATAGCCTGTTTTGCATATCCCCCAAAGTCTAATAAAGTATGTTTCTTTTTGAAGTGGAGGAGCCAGAAGGTACCCAAAATAAGAGAGCTTGTTTCTGACCCAAAGAAAGAGGGTACTGAACATAATGAAAATGAAGTTGAATTAACTTGGGGAAATCACCCTGAGTGCAAAAGAGACTAGCAACAACCTTTCCCCTCCATAGCACTACAGAAGTTACCAGACAGGATGTGGGAGATCTCCTCTATATACCTCTTTGTTTACCTAAGCTCCTCCAAGTCTGCTACTCTCAGACTCTTTCCCTCAGTGCTAAGAGCTCTTTGTACCAAGTATACACATATGACCTCTCACCAACTGAGAGATAATCAAACATGTAACACTCAGTGCAAAAGAGTGGCGGATTTTATTTTAAAATGCGCCTATGCAGTTCTCAACCAGTGCGGTATACAGCAGTGAGTTTTTTAAAATTTGCGGTAACTTTTTCCCCTCCTTGTCCTTCCCACCCCACCATTCCATGGCACACCTCCCTCCCCATCCAACACCACTTTTTCTTCCACCCCCACCTCCCCCAGACCATCAAGCCTACTTTGTTTAGCAGCCCCTGCAGCAATAATATGCTGCCTGATTGTGTGGTGTTGGATCCTGCCCTCTGATTGCATGTCCCACCCTCGCATAAACAGGAAGTACTTGTGTCTGAGGCATGGCAGAGGGAAGGATCCAACACCAGCTCAGGCAGAGTGTTATCGCTACAAGGATCGCTAAACAAAGCAGACTTGAAAGTTCAGGGAGTGGTGGAGAGAGAGAGAGAGAGAGAGGGGAAACAGAAAGCAGTGTTGGACTCATGGAGGGGGTTAAAGGGGTGGCGGAGAGACAGAGTGGAAACAGACAGTGGTGCTGGACTCAGGGAGAGGGGTTGAAGGGGGTGGCAGAGAGAGAGAGGGGGGAAACAGAAAGAGGTTCTTAACTCGGGGAGGGGGGTTGAAGAGGGTGGCGGAGAGAGAGAGGGGAAACAGAAAGTGGTGCTGGAGAAGGGGAGGGGGTTGAAGGCGCTAACACAGGAAGTCATGTCAGAGGAGGCGGGGCACAGCAGATGGAACGCTTGTGGGACCAGTCACAGACAGTTTGCTTTACTTGCTGACACTGCCAGTAGCCATAGAAAAACTGGAGGACTGGCGAGGAGGATGAAGAAAGGATGATAGAGATACCAAACCCCGGGGGAGGGGGAGGAAGAGTAAAAGAGATGCCAGACTGTGAGTAAAAGAAGGGAGGATGAGGGATGCAGAATGCAGAGAAGGGGGAAGGAAAGAGGCACAGAGAGGAGATGCTTTACAGGAAAGATATGGACACAGAGGGAATGATGGTGGACATGGAGTGAGAAAAAATTGTCAACTGGAGAAGAGATCTAGAAACAGCAGAATTTGAATGGCACAGGGGCGAGGAGGTACAGAGTAGCAGATGGATGGAACTTGGGGAGGGGGAGAAGGGTAATAGAGCTGAAGATGGGATGGGGGACAGATGAATGGAACTAGGGGGTAGGGGGTGGGGAGAAGGGGAACAGAGCAGAAGATGACTGGGACTGGGTGAGAGAATGAGAGTTGAGGAACAGAGCAGGAAATTATAGATAGAAAAGAAGGAGTGGGGATTTTGAGGGGATAGTGAGTACTTGGCAATTGGTAATCATGAATAGGGATATGTTGATGGGTTGGGAGAATCAGTGACGATCCTAGATCGGCTGCCACCCAGGGCGGATCGCAGCTACACCCCCCCCCCCCCCCACTGGGTGCAGCGGCGTCCGTCCCCCCAGGATGCAGCACGACCCCCCCCCCCCCCCCCCGGGTGCATTCTTAGCTGCTGGGAGCAGCCGCGGGGCTGTCGGCTCCGCTGACTCCCTGCTCCCTCTGCCCCGGAACAGGAAATAATCTGTTCTGGGGCAGAGGGAGCAGGGAACCAGCAGAGCTGGCAGGCACGCGGCTGCTCTCTGCACCCCTACAGCAGCGTGCACCCAGGGCAGACCGCCCTCACCACCCCACCCTCAGTACGCCACTGGGGAGAATGAGTGAGAATGTGAAATGAGAGATAAGAGAAGAGTGATAAGAAAAGGGGATGAAGCTTGTGGAAAGGTTGAGACATAATATGAATGATCTGGAAGACAGGAGAAGATGAGAGGCAATGAAAAGGGATGGAGGTACTGAGGAGGGGTATGAGTCTATGACATGGCTGAGTGAGGGTGGAAATGGGGATAAAAGATTGTGAAAGAGAGGCAATAGGACATGGGGTATAGGATAAGAGACAGAAGAATGGTCTGGAGGCAAGGGAAGAAAAGAGAGACAGAGATGGAGCTGGAGGTGGTGAGCGGATAGCAGGCAGTGGAAGATAGATGACGGTTTAGAGGGTGAGTAGAGAAGATGGGGTGGCAATGGGAATGCTGGAAAGATAATGAGAAGAAAATAAGAAAAGCCAGTAGGTAGATGAGAAGTGAAAAAGCCACTAGAGGGTGAGAGAAAGGGAGGATGAGAGTAAAATCCAACAGGTGGATATAAATTCAGAGAACAGAAAAGTGAATATGTGTGTGTGGGGGGGGGAACATAAAATGAAAGATCAGTGCCAGACAGATGTAAGGAAGGAAAGGAAGAAGACAAGAGGAGGGAGAAGAAATGGAAAGGCCATCCAGGAAAAGAATTTAGGAAAAGACTGGCACATGGAAAGTGGAAAAGAGACTGGGTCTAGCATAATCATTCTACTGACCTATTTATCTAATTTCTTACACAGTAATATGTTAAATTAGACCAAACCCTTACTCTATTTATGACTAGTAAAAAAGGCCCGTTTCTGACTGTAATGAAACGGGTGCTAGCAAGGTTTTCCTCTGAGGGTGTATGTTTGATAGAGTGTGTGTGAGAGTGACTATGTGATAGGGAGAGAGTGAATGTGTGAGTGTGTGTGTTTGACAGAGAGAGTGAGACAGAGTGTGACAGGGTTGATGCTGCTTTAGTGGGAGTGGGTGGCAGGCGGTTTAGAGGTTGGTCAGTGTTGTTGTGATGTGTGGGCTGTTTGTAAGAGTGCTGTTTTGTTTTTTTGTTTTTTTTAAGTTTTGAGGAGAGGTGCAATGAGTGTGTGTGAGGAACTGAGGGGTGGAGGGGTTACCATGGCTGGTGGGTGGGGTGTCAGTGTGAGTGTCCATGTATCTATGTCCTGCATCAGTGTGTGTGTGTGAGTTTGGGGTGGGGGGGGGGGGTGTTAACTGGGATCCTGTATCAGTGAGTGTGTGTCACATAGAGAGTGTGATAGTGTTGGTACTGCTTTACTGGTAGGGGGTGGCAGGGTGGTTGGAGGTTGTTTAGTGTTGCGGGGTTGGTAGGTTTTTGCCTTCAAATCAATGAAAGTATTAAATGTATGCTGGACAGATCATTTAGAGCAGCAATGTTTTTTTTTTTTTTTTTTTAAACACCCTGTTGCCGGTGTAGAAAAAAAAATAGCAGGTTCAGAGAAGCTAAAAGCCTTTTTTTTCCTTTTGGTTTGCAGACAACCAAGAGAAAACTGACTGAACTTAGGATCTGTTGAGCCGTTTCATAATTAATAAGACGAAGCAGCAGAGAGGGCTAGGAGACAGGTCCTATTGATTTGGCAGCGGAGGCTGCTGTAACCTTTTCTATTTATAGCATCCCCACGTCTTGATAAAGACTGGAAATCCTATAAATAGCAAGCACAGATAAGAGAAGTAACAGATCAGGACTTTAAGGCGCAGGAGCCTTGTGCTGGAAAGAGGGCAGGAAGGAGAGAAAAGGAGAAATGGGGGGGAGGGGGAGAGCTGTTTCAGTGTGTTTACATCATAAAACACAGTGGGTTGCAGCCCAATCTACATTTCCCAAATGGATTGAATCCCAGCAACAAATGCCTCTTGGAGCAGGAGTCAGGTGTTGGAGCAGGAGTCAGGTGTTGTCAGCAGAAATGCCTCTCGGAGCAGGAGTTAGAAGTTGTCAGCACTGGAAGGGTCTGGCTGTTTAAGTGACAAAGACACATACAAAGGAGAGAGGCAGAGCGGCTGGGCCGAGTGTTTGCGTGCCCAGAGTTGAATCGCCACGGGAGGGAGTTGATTAAAGCGGTGTGGATGTTTGCTTGCCTATTAAACTGTAAACGTTTTAATGAATAAACATTACCCTGCTTCCCTGAATCTGTGCACTCTGTGCTGTGTGGTAACCCAGGCTGCTGCGAAGGCCAATGACCTAAGAAACAGCAGGGCTTGTTTTCGATCGGCCAGGCTCCAGGCTGTTTGGGTCTGTAGCTTCTCTGTCCGGGGTGTTTCGTAGGACAGTCGCCGGAGTTGCTCGGTCGCCGTTTTGTGCTGTTTTGAATGTGTGGAAATGATGGCAGCGTTGGGGAGGGCTTCCTTGCTTCGTTGAGTGTCTTTGCTCCGCCCTTGATGTCAGACGCAAGGGCGGGGCAGACAGTGATGGCCAAACCAGATATCTCGGGCGCCTCAAGTTCCGGCTTGAGGCTTCAATGGAACGTTGGAGGTGCCTTTTATTATAGAGAGATTATATCTTTTGCAATATAATGTAAGCCACATTGAGCCTGCAAATAGGTGGGAAAATGTGGGGTACAAATGCAGCAAATAAATAATTAGAAAAATAAAATTCCCAGACAACAAAGGTAGAAGATACATTTCTTTTTTTTTTTTTTATTTAATACTTTAAGATGGTCCTGCTTTATAAAAAGTACATTTTTTTCTATTTTTATTTTGCAAAGTACAGGGGACAATACATTTCTGTTTCACTTTTATCAATATTGTCCTGCTTATAGTCTGGATTTCTTGAGTGGAGGGGAAGGGGGGGGGTCTCCATTTCAGTTTTTGTCTGCTTGTTTTTTGTGGTCCCCTATTTTGTTTCAAGTGAGGGTCTGTCCATATTCTACATGTGCAGCTGAGGTGAAGGATTCTGCTAGTGTGTAGTGTGTAGATCTTTAGAGACGGGAGAAGTTCTGCGGGATTGGAGACGAGTCGATGTGGTCCCTCTTCACAAAAGTGGAGACAGGGAAGAAGTGGGAAACTACAGACCAGTAAGTCTCATGTTGGTGGTACAAACAATAATGGAGTACCTGCTGAAAAAAAGGATAGTTAACTTTCTAGAAGCCAACGGATTACAAGATCCGAGGCAACATGGCTTTACCAAAGGAAAATCCTGCCAAACGAATCTCATTGACTTCTTTGACTGGGTGACCAAAGAACTGGATGAAGGACATGCGCTAGATGTAATCTACTTAGATTTCAGCAAAGCCTTTGATATGATCCCCCACAGAAGACTCGTGAATAAGCTGAAAGGGTTGAACTTAGGACCAAAAGTGGTGAACTGGATAGGAAACTGGTTGACCTACAGGCAGTGTTGCCGATTACCCAGTCCTCAAACCCGCCCAAAAAGTTCACACCCCCGCCCCCGCTGTCATCAACCCCGCCCCCGCTGTCATCAACCCCGCCACCGCCGTCATCAACCCCGCCACCGCCGTCATCGACCCCACCCCCACCGTCATCGACTCCACCCCCGCCGTCATCAACCCCGCCCCTGGCATCATCAGCTCCACCCCTGCCATCACCAACCCCGCCCCCGACATCACTAACCATTCCCCCAATGTCACTAACCATGCCCCCCGCAGTGCGAAAAACCGCAGCCGGCAGAGGAAAAAAAACGCCCGCCAAAAAAAAAATAGCCCAAAAAACCTCAACCCGCAGCGGTCAGAAATTTCCCGCAGCGGGTCGTGGAAAACCGCCCAATTGGGTGGGAAAACCGCCCATCTGGCAACCATGCCTACAGGTGGCAGAGAGTTGTGGTAAATGGAATCCGCTTGAAGGAAAGGAAGGTGAGCAGTGGAGTTCTTCAGAGGTTGGTGCTGGGGCCAATTCTGTTTAATATATTTGTGGGAGATATTGCTGCAGGGTTGGAAGGAAAGGTTTGCCTTTTTGTGGATGACACAAAAATAGCCAATAAAGTGGATACCATGGAGGGAGTAGAAACAATGAGAAGGGTTCTCTGAACATTAGAAGAATGGTTGAGTGTCTGACAGTTAAAATCTAATTGATATTAATGGGTTTATTGTTTTTTCTGTTCCTACTTAATTTAAATAAGTATATCCAGAAACCTCCTTTTATATTTCTCTGTTAATCTTATAATTATTCCCGCCTTTCACTGAAGTGTATTCTATAACATTATAATAATAGTGATGGGTGCTCAGTTTTTTGGTGCATTACACAGACCGGAGTCATATTCTCATAATGTCACCAGACCACCATCATAGCACCTTCAGTCCATGCCTACCATCCCTGCATACAAAATACTTTGATGTTTTAACAATTGTGAACACTTCCTTTGTTGTGTGAAACTAGTATATTTAAAGTAATTTTACTTAGCTTGCGCTGTTCACAATGTGAAATGCTTGTTGATATTAACTCCCTTATTCTACTACATTTCTTTGAAAGGGTGAACAAACATGTGGATAAAGGGGAGCCGGTTGATATTGTGTATCTGGATTTTCAGAAGGCGTTTGACAAAGTACCTCATGAAAGACTCCAGAGGAAATTGGAGAGTCATGGGATAGGAGGTAGTGTTATATTGTGGATTAAAAGCTGGTTAAAAGATAGAAAACAGAGAGTAGGGTTAAATGGTCAGTATTCTCACTGGAGAAGGGTAGTTAGTGGGGTTCCCCAGGGCTCTGTGCTGGGACTGCTGCTTTTTAACTTATTTATAAATGACCTAGAGATGGGAGTAACTAGTGAGGTAATTAAATTTGTTGATGACACAAAGTTATTCAAAGTCGTTAAATTGCGGGAGGATTGTGAAAAATTACAAGCGGACCTTACGAGACTGGGAGACTGGGCGTCTAAATGGCAGATGACATTTAATGTGAGCAAGTGCAAAATGATGCATGTGGGAAAGAGGAACCCGAATTATAGCTATGTCATGCAAGGTTCCACGTTAGGAGTCACGGACCAAGAAAGGGATCTAGGTGTCATCGTTGATGATACGTTGAAACCTTCTGCTCAGTGTGCTGCTGCGGCTAAGAAAGCAAATAGAATGTTAGGTATTATTAGGAAAGGAATGGAAAACAAAAATGAGGATGTTATAATGCCTTTGTATCACTCCATGGTGCGACCGCACTTCGAATATTGTGTTCAATTCTGGTCACCGCATCTCAAAAAAGATATAGTGGAATTAGAAAAGGTGCAGGGAAGGGTTATAAAAATGATAAAGGGGATGGGACGACTTCCCTATGAGGAAAGGCTAAAGCGGCTAGGGCTCTTCAGCTTGGAGAAAAGGCGGCTGAGGGGAGATATGATAGAGGTCTATAAAATAATGAGTGGAGTTGAACGGGTAGATGTGAAGCGTCTGTTCACGCTTTCCTAAAAATACTAGGACTAAGGGGCATGCAATGAAGCTACAATGTAGTAAATTTAAAATGAAATGGAGAAAATGTTTCTTCACGCAATGTGTAATTAAACTCTGGAATTCGTTGCCAGAGAATGTGGTAAAGGCGGTTAGCTTAGCGGAATTTAAAAAAGATTTGGAAGGCTTCCTAAAGGAAAAGTCCATAGACCGTTATTAAATGGAAGGGGAAAATCCACTATTTCTGGGATAAGCAGTATTATTATTAGCATTTGTATAGTGCTACTAGACGCACGCAGCGCTGAACACCTGACACAAAGAGGCAGTCCATTTGTACATTTTGGGGATCTTGCCGGGTATCTGTGACCTGGATTGGCCACTGTTGGAAACAGGATGCTGGGCTCGATGGACCTTTGGTCTTTCCCAGTATGGCAATACATATGTACTTATTCCATAGTGAACTGTCTCTTCTTCGCTGTCAAGCTTATGGTTCTCTAAATTTTCTCATTCTCAACACGGTCTATGTTTCACCATTCACTTGCGTCTTCAGGAGAACTTATCTACAAGATAGTGCAATATTATGAATGAAATGAAATCATTATACCCTACTCCCTTATTAGCAAAAACATACACCAATATCTCTATTACATCATCTTATGCTTGTCTGTTTAATAACTTGTTTTAATCTTACTTACAGCTTGTGTGCAAAGGAGCTCAATCTTAACCAAGATCAATAGAGTAGACGTCAGCGCTTGCGCTGTTTGATTTTTATACATCAGTGTTTCTTACTAAGGGGCATGTTTACTAAAGTGCATTAGCGTTTTTAATGCGCCTGTAAATTTAAGGCGTGTTAAACGTTAACATGCCTATACATTTCTATGGGCAAGTTAGCGTTTAACGCACGTATGCCATTTACGTGCATTAAAAACGCTAATGCGCCCATAGCACCACTTAATAAACCTAGCCCTAAGCGCGGGAACTTCTAAACCAATGCTGACTGATCTGTCTCTTTGTTAAGACCACTAGGGGTCACTGTATTCCATTTAAAGATTAACTGCTGCTCTTCCTATATAATAATTCTCACCTCCAACGTTCTATGCATCTGGCTGCCTGTGTCCGTGGCTTTCTTCAGAGTTGGTATGCTAGGCTCCGAAGCCCAGGCTGATCTCACACGCAGCACTGACCAACCGCACGACAGCAGCACGAGGCCCCACCCCTGCCGCCCTTGCCGCCATGCCCCTCCCCCAAGGTCGCCGCCACCGCCGCTCACCCCTCCACCCCCCCCAGGTCGCCATCGCTCCACCCCCTGAGCGCCACCCAGGCCCAGCCACTTTCCCTTCAGGCCCGCCCACCCAACACAGACCTTCCAAGTCTCCCGCGAAACACGCGGCACCAACTCCCATTTCCGGCCACTGCTGCTTCTCCTGATGAGCAGCAGCGGCCGCTACAAAAACAAAAACAGCTGTTTTTAAAAAGCAAGCGCGGCACCGCAGACAGCCATCAGGCATCGGCTGTCAGCTCTGCAGCCGCTCCTCTCGCCTCTCATGTCACTGCCCCTGGAGCAGACCCCGGAGGAACACAGTGATGTGAGAGGCGAGAGGAACGGCTGCAGAGCCGACAGCCAATGCCTGATGGCTGCCTGCGGTGCCGCGCTTGCTTTTTAAAAACAGCTGTTTTTGTTTTTGTAGCAGTCGCTGCTGCTCAACAGGAGAAGCAGCAGTGGCCGGAAATGGGAGCTGGTGCCGTGTGTTTCATGGGAGACTTGGCAGGTCTGTGTTGGGTGGGCGGGCCTGGATGGAAAGAAGGGGATATAGAGAGAGACACGGGATGGAAGAATCGGGAGAGGGGGGTAGACGGGTGGAAGGATGGGGAGAGAAAGAGGGAAAACACATGGAAGGATGGGGACAGAAAGGGGGAGATGGATGAATGGATGCAGAGATAAAGGGGAGAGACTGGAAGGATGTGGAGAGAGAAGGGACACTGAACGGAAAAGGGTAGAGAGATAGAGAGACATGGATAGAAGGAGGGGGAGAGAGACATTAGATGGAAGGATCAGGAGAGAGGGTAGATGGGTGGAAGGATGGGGAGAGAAAGAGGGAAGTCGCTGGATGGAAGGGTACGGGAAAAAAGGAAACACTGGATGGAAGGATGCAGAAAGAAAGAGGGGAGACATTGGGAGGGGGAGGGGGTCCTGAGCCCGGGGAGGGGGTCCTGAGATCAGAGGGGAGGGGTGGTCCTGAGACCAGAGGGGAGGGGGTCCAGAGACCTGAGAGGGGGGAGAGGGAGGGGGAGGGGGTCCTGAGACCAGAGAGGGAGGGGGTCCTGAGACCAGAGGGGGAGAGGGTCCTGAGACCAGAGAGGGAGGGGGGAGGTATTTCTGTCACACACACACACTCTCTCTCTCTCACAGTCAGTGTCTTTCTCTCACATAAGTACATAAGTAATGCCATACTGGGAAAAGACCAAGGGTCCATCGAGCCCAGCATCTTGTCCACGACAGCGGCCAATCCAGGCCAAGGGCACCTGGCAAGCTTCCCAAACGTACAAACATTCTTTACATGTTATTCCTGGGATTTTGGATTTTTCCAAGTCCGTTTAGTAGCGGTTTATGGACTTGTCCTTTAGGAAACCGTCCAACCCCTTTTTAAACTCTGCTAAGCTAACCGCCTTCACCACATTTTCCGGCAATGAATTCCAGAGTTTAATTACACGTTGCGTGAAGAAAAATTTTCTCCGATTTGTTTTAAATTTACTACACTGTAGTTTAATCGCATGCCCCCTAGTCCTAGTATTTTTGGAAAGCGTGAACAGACGCTTCACATCCACCTGTTCCACTCCACTCATTATTTTATATACCTCTATCATGTCTCCCCTCAGCTGTCTCTTCTCCAAACTGAATAGCCCTAGCCTCCTTAATCTTTCTTCATAGGGAAGTCGTCTCATTCCCGCTATCATTTTAGTTGCCCTTCGCTGCACCTTTTCCAATTCTACTATATCTTTCTTGAGATGTGGCGACCAGAATTGAACACAATACTCAAGGTGCGGTCGCACCATGGAGCGATACAACGGCATAATAACATCCTCACACCTGTTTTCCATACCTTTCCTAATAATACCCAGCATTCTATTCGCTTTCCTAGCCGCAGCAGCACACTGAGCAGAAGGTTTCAGCGTGTTATCGACGACGACACCCAGATCCCTTTCTTGGTCCGTAACTCCTAACGTGGAACCTTGCATGACGTAGCTATAATTCGGGTTCTTTTTTCCCACATGCATCACCTTGCACTTGCTCAAATTAAACGTCATCTGCCATTTAGCCGCCCAGTCTCCCAGTCTCGTAAGGTCCTTCTGTAATTTTTCACAATCCTGTTGCGAGTTAACGACTTTGAATAACTTTGTGTCATCAGCAAATTTAATTACCTCGCTAGTTACTCCCATCTCTAAATCATTTATAAATATATTAAAAAGCAGCGGTCCTAGCACAGACCCCTGAGGAACCCCACTAACTACCCTTCTCTATTGTGAATATTGCCCATTTAACCCCACTCTCTGTTTCCTATCCTTCAACCAATTTTTAATCCACAATAGGACATTTCCTCCTATCCCATGACCCTCCAATTTCCTCTGTAGCCTTTCATGAGGTACCTTGTCAAACGCCTTTTGAAAATCCAGATACACAATATCAACCGGCTCCCCTTTGTCCACATGTCTCACACACTGTCTCTCACACACTCTGTGTCTCACACTGTATCACATTCACTCTCTATGTGTCACACAGTCACTCTCAAACACTCTCTCGATCTCATACACTCTCTCAGTCTCACAGAGAGTCTATGTATCGTACACATACTCTCACACTCTATCTGTCTCACACACACACTCTCTCTCACACACTCTCACTCACAGACACACTCACACCCACACTCACTCTCTCTGTCACACACACACACTCACACATTCACTCTCTCTCTCTCACACACACAGTCACTCTCACACATACTCTCTCAAATATACACACTCCGAGGAAAACCTTGCTAGTGCCTGTTTCATTTGTGTCAGAAACGGTCCTTTTTTACTAGTTTTTAAATAAAATAGCAAATATATATGTGTGTTAAAACTATGAATTTTAAATCTTCTTCTCCGTGTATATGTTGCTGCCAATGGTCCACTAGGGGAGCCTCTTTCTTATGCACCCTCAAGTTGCTTAAATGTTCCCCTACTCGCTGTTTTACTTTTCTCTTTGTATGACTGATGTACCATTTGTTGCAGGGGCAAATTATTCCATATATCACTTGTTGTGTGTTGCAATCAGTCACCTGATTTAACTCAAAAGGGTTTTTGGTTACAGGATTAGTGACCTGAGAGGTTTTCCCAAGTATATTTACAATAAATGGAACCATTACGAGGTTTATGCCCCCTTTCTTCCAGCTGCAGTGTACTCTTTGCCTATTTTCTTGAAGCTGTAAGGATTTCCCCTATATTCCGGGCTCTGGTGTAAGCAAATCGGGGTATGTGGTCAAAACCATGGAGAGATAATACTGGCCAATGTTTTTGAATAATATTTCTGATGGGGGCGATCTGCCAAGAGTATGGTAGAATGCATGTTAGCCTATCTTCTTGTTATTTATCAGACTCTGGTGTCTGCAGCAGCCATTGTCTGTGTGCATTCTTAGCCTGCTTATATGCTTTTCTGACAACTTTGTTGGGATATCCTCGTTGCTACAATCGTGTCTGTAATTCTTGAGAATAAAAGTTAAACTTCTCTTGACTCCCACATAGTTTTTTTAATCTCAAAAACTGACATGTGGGGATCCCATCTTTCACTGGTTTTGGGTGAAAACTATTGTAGTGTAATAGCGTGTTAGAATTTGTGGGCTGTCTATACACTGAGGTGTAAAATTCTCCAGTCAGAATTTCTATGTTGATGTCCAAATAATGTATGCTTGATCTGCCCACTGTGGATTCAAACTGTATGTTAATATCACATGAATTTAAATATGAAAGAAATTATTGTAACAGGTCATCGGTGCCAGTCCAAATGATGATAATGTCATCTATAAACCGCTTCCATACCTTGATATATGATTGAAATCTGGAGGGATATAGATACTGGTTCTTCAAAGCTAGCCATGTATAAACACGCAATCGTTGAGGCCACGGCTGCCCCCATGGCTACTCCGTGGGTTTGTATAAAATATGATCCTTCAAAATGGAAATAATTCTGTTGTATTATTATTTTTGCCAACTGGTTGAGTAGATTTAATTTATTTATCGATATGTCTAATTGCTGTAAATGTTGATCCACTAGTATACAGGCTTTGTCTTGGAGAATCTTCGTATACAATGAAACCACATCCAAGGTTATTAATTTGATGGATAGATCTGTGATGACCTCATGATGACGCCACTAGCCAAGACCTTATCCACCCAAGGCCTTAACCCATTTATCTACACTGATGACGTTACATTATATATATATTTATTTATTTATTTAATTGCATTTGTATCCCACATTTTCCCACCTATTTGCGGGCTCAGTGTGCTTACAATACATTGTAAATGATGGAAATACAGTTTCTTACAATACGATGTGAGCAAGTGCAAGGAGATGCATGTGGGAAAAAAGAACCCGAATTATAGCTACGTCATGCAAGGTTCCACGTTAGGAGTTACGGACCAAGAAAGGGATCTGGATGTCGTCGTCATCGATAACACACTGAAACCTTCTGCTCAGTGTGCTGCTGCGGCTAAGAAAGCGAATAGAATGTTGGGTATTATCAGGAAAGGTATGGAAAACAGGTGTGAGGATGTTATAATGCCGTTGTATCGCTCCATGGTGCGACCGCACCTTGAGTATTGTGTTCAATTCTGGTCGCCGCATCTCAAGAAAGATATAGTAGAATTGGAAAAGGTGCAGCGAAGGGCGACTAAAATGATAGCGGGGATGGGACGACATCCCTATGAAGAAAGACTAAGGAGGCTAGGGCTATATAGCTTGGAGAAGAGACGGCTGAGGGGAGACATGATAGAGGTATATAAAATAATGAGTGGAGTGGAACAGGTGGATGTGAAGCGTCTGTTCACGCTTTCCAAAAATACTAGGACTAGGGGGCATGCGATGAAACTACAGTGTAGTAAATTTAAAACAAATTGGAGAAAATTTTTCTTCACCCAACGTGTAATTAAACTCTGGAATTCGTTGCCGGAGAAAGTGGTGAAGGCGGTTAGCTTAGCAGAGTTTAAAAAGGGGTTGGACGGTTTCCTAAAGGACAAGTCCATAAACCGCTACTAAACGGACTTGGAAAACTCCAAAATTCCAGGAATAACATGTATAGAATGTTTGTACGTTTGGGAAGCTTGCCAGGTGCCCTTGGCCTGGATTGGCCGCTGTCGTGGACAGGATGCTGGGCTCGATGGACCCTTGGTCTTTTCCCAGTATGGCATTACTTATCTACTTATGTATGGTTATGGGTTATATTGTGAATAGATTAGGAAGACAGAGTCAGATCAGTCGCCTTTGGGGCGTAGAAACTAAAGGATATGGTGTAGGGGAATTACTACGCTGATCGAATAATAGCAAGTGAGCGATGGGGTAGACAGTTATTATCTGTGGGTAGATATTGAATGTGAGAGAGTACGGGGACGTGGAGTACGTGGGGTGATATCTTGAGGCATCATTATGATGTATATGGGATTTATATGTTTTGATCCTTGCGGTATGTTTTGTCAAAGAGATAGGTCTTCAATCGTTTGCGGAAGTCTGTCAACTCACAGACCGCTCTCAGGCCGCGTGGCAGTGCGTTCCAGAGTTGCGTGCTCTTGTAGGAGAAGGTTGATGCATGTAGTCCTTTATACTTTATACCTTTGCACTTAGGGAAGTGGAGGTTGAGGAAAGTTCTGGATGATCTTTTGGCGTTTCTGGGTGGCAGGTCTACCAAGTCAGACATGTATGCAGGGGCTTCACCGTGAATGATTTTGTGCACTAATGTGCATATTTTAAAGGTGACACGTTCCCTGAGTGGGAGCCAGTGTAGTTTCTCGCGTAATGGTGCTGCGCTTTCGTATTTTGGTTTTCCGAAGATGAGTCTGGCTGCTGTATTCTGGGCTGTCTGAAGTTTTCTCATTATTTGTTCTTTGCAGCCTGCGTATAGTGAGTTGCAGTAATCCAGATGGCTTAATACGAGTGATTGTACCAGGTTGCGGAAGACAGATCTTGGAAAGAATGGTTTTATTCTTTTCAGCTTCCACATGGAGAAGAACATCTTTTTTGTTGTGTTGTTCGCGTGAGTCTCAAGTGTAAGGTGGCGGTCGATTGTTACTCCAAGGATTTTAAAATTTTCTGAAATTGGCAAGTTTAGTTTAGGTGTGTTGATAGTAGTATATTTTGTTGTATTGTATTGGGAGGTTAGTATGAGGCATTGAGTTTTTTCTGCATTCAGTTTCAGTCGGAATGCATCTGCCCAGGTGTTCATGATGTGTAGACTTTGGTTGATTTCGTTAGAGATTTCGTTAATGTTTTGTTTAAAAGGAATATATATCGTTACATCATCGGCATATATGTAAGGGTTAAGGTTATGGTTTGATAGAAGTTTTGCTAGTGGGGTCATCAGTAGGTTGAAAATTGTTGGTGAGAGGGGAGATCCCTGCAGTACTCCGCACTCAGGTGTCCATGCAGCAGATGTGGTTGAATTTGATGTGACTTGGTATGAGCGTGAGGTTAAGAACCCCTTGAACCAATTTAGGACATTGCCTCCGATGCCGAAATATTCAAAAATGTGTAATAGGATTCCGTGGTCAACCATGTCGAAGGCACTTGACATGTCAAATTGTAGGAGGAGTATATTGGAGCCAGTTGCGATCCGTTGCTTAAATTTGGTCAGTAGGGTAGTTAATACTGTCTCTGTGCTGTGATTCGAACGGAATCCTGATTGGGCATCATGCAGTATTGAGAACTTGTCGAGATAACTTGTGAGTTGTTTGGTTACCACTCCTGTTATTTTGGTTATTAGTGGTATGGATGCAACTGGTCTATAGTTAGTTAATTCACTAGCGTTTTTCTTTGTGTCTTTGGGTATTGGGGTGAGTAAGATTTTTCCTTTTTCCTTTGCGAAAAGACCGTTTTGTAGCATGAAATTCAGGTGGTTCGTTAAGTCTAATATGAATTGATGAGGAGCTGATTTCATGAGGTTGCTTGGGCAGATGTCTAGTTTGCATTGGGATTTGGCGAATCTTTTAAGCATTTTAAAGATGAGGTCTTCTGACAGTACTTCGAATTCGGTCCAGATCCTGTCTGCTGGGTGTATTCCGTCTTCAGGGTCTAGACAGTTCAGGAATGTTGTGTATTCGGTAGGGCTGGTGGGTATTCTAAGTCGTAGTTGTGTGATTTTCTCTTTGAAGTATTTCGCGAGGTCATCGACCCCTGGTATTTCTTTGTTATTGTTTGTGACAGGTGTAGTGTCTAGCAGCTTATTTACAAGGTGGAAGAGTTTGTGCGTGTCTTTGTAGTTTGGTCCAATCATAGTTTTGTAGTGTAGTCTTTTAGTCTGTTTTATGGTGTATTTGTATTTCCTCCGAAGTGATTTCCACGCATTCAGTATGTGTTCATCTTTCTTTTTGTACCATGTGCGTTCTAGTTTTCTGACTTGCGTTTTGAGTTCTTTCAGCTCTTCGGTGAACCATGGATTTGATTTTTTCCTGTGCGATGTTCTGGTTTGGATTGGGGCAATTGTGTCTAATATTGTTTTACATATGTTATCCCATTCTAGGAGGAATTGTACGGTGTCAGTGTTTACTGGCCATTCATTTTGGTAGACCTGTTGCCAGAATGATGTAGGGTCTATTTTTCCTCTCATAGTGTATGTTGTTCGTTCGTTTTTGTTGACTGCGTTTCTGTGTGTTTTTCGCCAGAGGAGGGAGACATGTGCTTTATAGTGGTCTGTCCATGGTGTGGGTATCCATCTTGTGTCTGTGAGTAGGATAGTTGAGTCTTGGTCGAATTTGTGTGTGATGATGTCTAGTGTGTGTCCTTTTTCGTGTGTTCAAACATGACTTGGCAGAAATCACCAACAAAATCAAGCTCACCATAAAAACACCATGAAACTCATGGGCTAACGCATTCTAACTAAAACTTAATACAGAAAAAACACACTGTCTCATCATCTCATCACAATACAATACATACAAACCCACAACCATCAACACCCCAGGATACACCCTCCCTATCTCAGACAGCCTGTAAATCCTCGGAGTAACAATTGACCGTAACCTCTCACTTGAGACCCATGCGAAATCCACCATAAAGAAAATGTTTTTCTCAATGTGGAAACTCAAATACGTGAAACCATTCCTCCCGACGGAAATATTTCGAAACCTGATACAAACAATGGTACTAAGCCATGCAGACTACTGTAATGGAATCTATGAGGGATGCAAAGATCAAATCATAAAAAAACTTCAAACCACCCAAAACACAGCAGCCAGGCTTATATTTGGAAAAATGCGTTTTGACAGCGCCAAACCACTCAGAGAAAAACTGCATTGGCTACCAATCAAAGAATGAATCACATTCAAAGTCTGCACGACTGTTCATAAAATCATTTACGGCGAAGCACCTGGATACATGACAGACCTTATTGACCTGCCAACCAGAAATACCACTAAATCTACACGATCATACCTAAACCTCCACTACTCAAGCAACAAAGGACTCAAATATAAATCCACTTATGCATCCAGCTTTTCCTACTTAAGCGCACAACTATGGAACGCACTGCCCAAAATAGTAAAAACTATGCCAGACCACCTTAATTTCCGGAAATCACTAAAAAAGGTCCTGTTCAAAAGAGCATACCCCACCGACCCAACATAAAAATACATGGACAACTGCGACACAATGCAACCAAAGAACGTAAAGGACATTACCTGACTCTTCCTCCCCCCCACTACACTTACCTTACATGTACCTTATCGGGATACAAATGCAACAAATAAATAAATTAATCTCCTGTAATAATTGTATTAAATGTGCCGAATCTCGCAAATAAGACGGTATTTTGGTCACTTGAGGCTGAAGATGGCAATCTAAATACTAAGATAATGCTCATTTAAAGAGTTTCTACACAAGACTATGGGTCTACCTGGGGGGTTTTGTAACATCTTGTATATTTTGGGCACAAAGTCGATCTGTGGTGTTTTAGGATATAGTCTATATAAATAGCAATATTCTCTCATTGACAATGTTCCTATATTGGTTGCTTCCATTAATATTAATTTGATGTTCTCTTGGAACCATTCCTCTGGATTACGGTCTAATCATCTATAGAATTCTTGATCAGATAACTGGTGAAATGCTTCTTTTTTATAATCCTTCATATTTTGTACTACCACCCCACCTCCCTTGTCTCCACACTTGTCTTTCCCTACACCCCTTCCAGTGCACTCCGCTCCATGGATAAATCTTTCTTATCTGTTCCCTTCTCCACTACTGCCAACTCCAGACTTCGCGCCTTCTGTCTCGCTGCACCCTACGCCTGGAATAAACTTCCTGAGCCCCTATGTCTTGCCCCATCCTTGGCCACCTTTAAATCTAGACTGAAAGCCCACCTCTTTAACATTGCTTTTGACTCGTAACCACTTGTAACCACTCGCCTCCACCTACCCTCCTCTCCTCCTTCCTGTACACATTAATTGATTTGATTACTTTATTTTTGTCTATTAGATTGTAAGCTCTTTGAGCAGGGACTGTCTTTCTTCTATGTTTGTGCAGCGCTGCGTACGCCTTGTAGCGCTATAAAAATGCTAAATAGTAGTAGTAGTAGTCTGCCCGGTGTATAATGATACTGTCATCTGCTTGTAGACCTTGTAAAGCTTTCCTTTGTGCTCCTGTCAAATTTTGTGGCACATATTTTAGTCATTGTTCCAAATTAGCCAGATCCCTCAAAACTAAGCGTTGAAATGTGTCTATTATTGGGTCTGAAGGACCCGGAGGTACCCATGTTGATATTTACATACAGTTTGAATCCACAGTGGGCGGATCAAGCATAAATTATTTGGACATCCACATAGAAATTCTGAATGGAGAATTTTACACCTCAGTGTATAGAAAGCACATGGATTCTAACACGCTATTACAATACAATAGTTTCACCCGAAGCCACAGGTCAGTTTTGAGATTAAAAAAACTATGTGGGAGTCAAGAGAAATTTAACTTTTATTCTCAAGAACTACAGACACAATTCCAGCAACGAGGATATCCCAACAAAGTTGTCAGAAAAGTATATAAGCGGGCTAAGAATGCACACAGACAATGGCTGCTGCAGACACCAGAGTTGGATAAATAACAAGAAGATAGGCTAACAAGCATTCTACCATACTCTTGGCAGATTGCCCCCATCAGAAATATTATTCAAAAACATTGGCCAGTATTATCTCTCCATGGTTTTGACCACATACCCCGATTTGCTTACACCAGAGCCCGGAATATAGGGGAAATCCTTACAACTTCAAGGAAACAGACAAAGAATACACTGCAGCTGGAAGAAAGGGGGCATAAACCTTGTAATGGTTGTGTTTATTGTAAATACACTTTGAAAACCTTACAGGGCACTAATCCTGTAACCAAAAACCCTTTGGAATTAAGAGACAGGTGACTGATTGCCACACACAACAAGTGATATATGGAATAATTTGACCCTGCAACAAATGGAACATTGGACATACAAAGAGAAAAGTAAAACAGCGAATAGGGGAACATTTAAGCAACTTAGGGGGCATAAGAAAGAGGCTTCCCTAGTGAACCATTGGCAGCAACATAAACACAGAGAAGAAGATTTAAAATTCATAGTTTTAACACACATAACATTAGCGTATGGAGGAGATATATCTGCCATTTTATTAAAAAAAAGAGCAGCAGTTAATCTGTAAATGGAATACAGTGACCCCTAGTGGTCTTAACAAAGAGATCAGTGAGCATTGGTTTAGAGGTTCCCGCGCTTAGTAAGAAATGCTGACGTATAAAAATCAAACAGCGCAAGTGGCATCTACTCTATTGCTCTCGGTTAAGATTGAGCTCCTTCGCACACAAGCTGTATGTAAGATTAAAACAAGTTATTAAACAGACAAGCATAAGATGTTATAATAGAGATATTGGTGTATGTTTTTGCTAATAAGGGTGCAGGGTATAATAATTTCATTTCATTTATAATATTGCACTATCTTGTAGATAAGTTCTCCTGAAGACACTAGTGAAAGGCGAAACATGGACCATATTGAGAACGAGAAAATTTAGAGAACCATAAGCTTGACAGCGAAGAAGAGACAATTCACTATGGAATAAGGGAGTTAATATCAAAAAGCGTTACACAACACGAATTAGAGACTGGAAAGCAGCAGACCACCTCATTATGAACAGCACAAGCTAAGTAAAATTACTTTAAATATACTAGTTTCACACAACAAAGGAAGTGTTCACGATTGTTAATACATCAAAGTATTTTATATGCAGCGATGGTAGGTATGGGCTGAAGGTGCTATGATAGTGGTCTGGAGACATTATGAGAATATGACTATGGTCGGTGTATTGCACCAAAAAACTGAGCACCGAACACTATTATTATAGACTACACTGCAATGAAAGGCAGGAATAATCAAAAGATTAACGGAGCAATATAAAAGGAGGTTTCTAGATATACTTAGTTAAAATTTAATGCCAAGAAGTGTAGAGTGATGCACTTGGGGTGCAGAAACCCAAAAGAGAGATACTGGATAGGTAGGGGAGAGATTAGGAAGCACGACTCAGGAGAGAGAGACCTAGGGGTGTTGGTGTCCGAGGATCTGAAGGTGAAGAAACAATGTGATAAGGTGACGGCCATGGCCAGAAGGATGCTAGGCTGCATAGAGAGGGATATAACCAGCAGAAGAAAGGAAGTGTTGATGCCCATCTACAAGTCATTGGTGAGGCCCCACTTGGAGTATTAAGTTCAGTTTTGGAGGCCGTATTAAAAAAGGAGGGCGGAAGACCAAACGACAACCGGCATAGTTAAAAAGTGAGGTGAAAGAAGCTATTAGAGTTAAAAGAAAATCTTTCAGAAAATGGAAGAAGGAACGGACTGAAAATAATAAGAAACAGCATAAGGAATGTCAAGTCAAATGCAAAGCGCTGATATGGAAGGCAAAGGTTTGGGAGAGAAACCAGTGCCAGAAATGGTATTCAAATCTGACAAGTTAAAGAAACTGAATGAAATCTCTATAAACCTGGAAGATGTAATGGGGCAATTTGACAAACTGAAGAGTAGCAAATCTTCCGGACCGGATGGTATCCATCCCAGAGTACTGATATAATTGAAAAATGAACTTGCGGAACTATTGTTAGTAATATGTAATTTATCTTTAAAATCGAGTGTGGTACCGGAAGATTGGAGGCTGGCCAATGTAACGCTGATTTTTAAAAAAGGTTCCAGAGGAGATCCAGGAAATTATAGACTGGTGAGCCTGACATCGATGCCAGGCAAAATGGTAGAGACTATTATAAAGAATAAAATTACAGAGCATATTCAAAAGCATGGATTAATGAGACAAAACTAACATGGATTTAGTGAAGGGAAATCTTGCCTCACCAATCTACTACATTTCTTTGAAGGGGTGAACAAACATGTGGATAAAAGCAAGACGATTGATATTGTGTATCTGAATTTTCAAAAGGTGTTTGACAAAGTACCTCATAAAAGACAACAGAATAAATTGGAGAGTCATGGGATAGGAGGTAGTGTCCTATTGTGGATTAAAAACTGGTTAAAGTATAGAAAACAGAGAGCAGGGTTAAATGGTCAGTATTCTCAACGGAGAAGGGAAGATAGTGATGTTCCCCAGGGGTCTGTGCTGAGACTGCTGCTTTTTAACATATTCATAAATGATCTAAAGATGGGAGTAACTAGTGAGGTAATTACATTTGCTGATGACACAAAGTTATTCAAAGTTGTTAAATTGCGAGAGGATTGTGAAAAATTGCAAGAGGACCTTTCAAGACTGAGAGACTGGGCGTCTAAATGGCAAATGACGTTTAACATGAACAAGTGCAAAGTGAACTATAGCTACATAATGCAAGGTTCCACATTAGGAGTTACCGACCAAGAAAGGGATCTCGGCGTCGTTGTTGATGATATGTTGAAACCCCCTGCTCAGTGTGCTGCGGTGGCTAAGAAAGCAAATAGAATGTTAGGTATTATTAGGAAAGGAATGGAAAACAAAAATGAGGATGTTATAATGCCTTTGTGGAACCTTGCAAAAAAGGTGTTTGACAAGGTACCTTATGAAAGGCTACAGAGGAAATTGGAGGGTCATGGGATAGGAGGAAAAGTCCTATTGTGGATTAAAAACTGGTTGAAGGATAGGAAACAGAGAGTGGGGTTAAATGGGCAGTATTCACAATGGAGAAGGGTAGTTAGTGGGGTTCCTCAGGGGTCTGTGCTAGGACCGCTGCTTTTTAATATATTTATAAATGATTTAGAGATGGGAGTAACTAGCAAGGTATTTAAATTTGCTGATGACACAAAGTTATTCAAAGTCGTTAACTCGCAACAGGATTGTGAAAAATTACAGAAGGACCTTACGAGACTGGGCGGCAAAATGGCAGAAGACGTTTAATGTGAGCAAGTGCAAGGTGATGCATGTGGGAAAAAAGAACCTGAATTATAGCTACGTCATGCAAGGTTCCACGTTAGGAGTTACGGACCAAGAAAGGGATCTGGGTGTCGTCGTCGATAATACACTGAAACCTTCTGCTCAGTGTGCTGCTGCGGCTCGGAAAGCGAATAGAATGTTGGGTATTATTAGGAAAGGTATGGAAAACAGGTGTGAGGATGTTATAATGCCGTTATATCGCTCCATGGTGCGACCGCACCTTGAGTATTGTGTTCAATTCTGGTTGCCACATCTCAAGAAAGATATAGTGGAATTGGAAAAGGTGTAGCGAAGGGCAACTAAAATGATAGCGGGGGTGGGACGACTTCCCTATGAAGAAAGACTAAGGAGGCTAGGTCTTTTCAGCTTGGAGAAGAGACGGCTGAGAGGAGACATGATAGAGGTATATAAAATAATGAGTGGAGTGCAACAGGTGGATGTGAAGCGTCAGTTCACGCTTTTCAAAAATACTAGGACTAGGGGGCATGCGATGAAACTACAGTGTAGTACATTTAAAACAAATCGGAGAAAATATTTCTTCACCCAACGCATAATTAAACTCAGAAATTCATTGCCAGAGAATGTGGTGAAGGCGGTTAGCTTGGCAGAGTTTAAAAAGGGGTTAGATGGTTTCCTAAAGGACAAGTCCATAAACCGCTACTAAATGGACTTGGGAAAAATCCACAATTCCGGGAATAACATGTATAGAATGTTTGTACGTTTGGGAAGCTTGCCAGGTGCCCTTGGCCTGGATTGGCCGCTGTCGTGAACAGGATGCTGGGCTCGATGGACCGTTGGTCTTTTCCCAGTGTGGCATTACTTATGTACCTATATGTACTTATGTTTGTTCACCCCTTCAAAGAAATTAAATAGATTGGTGAGGCATGATTTCCCTTCATTTTTTAAAAAATTTTATTTATAACAATTTAATTTTACCAGCACTAAAATAACTTGCCAGAAATACAGACAAAATAATACAAAAATTATTTCAATCAGGTAATTCTATACTCTTCCTTAGACCACAAAATAGGGAGAGTGAAACAAGACAAGGAGATCAATTAAACAACAGTAAACAAAGAAAATGTGGTATTAACCTGATTATCCCCAGTTATTATTTATCTGAATCATTATTCCACATTGATCGTCTGGTTGGCTTCTTCAAACCCAAAATGGTGTACAGTGAAACCTCGGTTTTCGTCGATAATTCATCCGAAAACTATCGACGAACACTGAAACCGATGAAAACCGAGGCAGCAAGCAATTTTTCTTTTAAATGAATAAAAAAGACTAGTGTATAGAATAAATGAACATTTAACATGGCATTTACCTTTCTGAAGACTCTTCTTGGTGTATGGAAGATGGAGAGAGAGGAGCAGAGATTATTGTTTGGAAGGGGGATGCCCCTCTATAAGGACACTATCTGGGGGGTCACTTCCCTTCTTGTTCTTTTGCCACTAGGACCAGCTTCTGGGGGGGGGGGTCACTTCCCTTCTTGTTCTTTTGCCACTAGGACCAGCTTCAGAGTCTGTGGACCCATGCCGCAAAAGAAACGTGTCCAAAGAGGTTTGTTTCTGTCGCCTCTTTGAGATTTGCCTAAAATGGGGCAACACATTATCATTGAACAAGTTGCAGACACAGCTTGCAACAGCTTTGTCTGGTTGATTTTTCTCCACAAACACCTGTACTTTACTCCACATGGAGAGGATGTCCTTAATCTCTGAAGAAGGCACATTCTCTACTGTTTCTTCCTCATTATCCGAAGCAACTTCTTCATCTGCCGTCTGTTGCACTTCTAGTTGAAGGTCTTGCTGCTCTTCAGTGGTGAGTTCTTCTCTGTGGTCATCCACCAACTCTTCCACATCCTCACCACTCACCTCCAAACCCATGGAATTACCTAAATGAACAATTGACTGCACAACATGTGTAGGGTCATCAGGTGAAGGATCTAACCCTTCTAAATTCGAAATTTGGGTCCTAATACCTGCAGGGACTTTAATACAGGCACTCAACCAGCAGCAGCAGTATTGTGGCAAAACGATGAAATTTGGGTCCTAATACCTGCAGGGACTTTGATACAGGCACTAAACCTGCAGCAGCAGTATTGTGGCAAAACGACGAAATTTGGGTCCTAATACCTGCAGGGACTTTGATACAGGCACTCAACCAGCAGCAGCAGTAGTGTGGCAAAACGACGAAATTTGGGTCCTAATATCTGCAGGGACTTTGATACAGGCACTCAACCAGCAGCAGCAGTAGTGTGGCAAAACGACGAAATTTGGGTCTGAAAACAGCAGCAGTGTGATCCTACAACAGGAAACAACGCCCCAGAAGAACGACACGTGAGAACACAAGATTAGCTGCATGGTCACGCTGACGAAATCTGAGGCGATCGACGAAAACTGAGACAAAATTTTCGCAAAAAAAAATCGACGATAACCGAAACCGACGAAATCCGAAGTCAACGAAAATCGAGGTTTCACTGTATTGTCAATTTATTTTGTTGGAAATATACTTATTGTCCAATATTAGTGGAAATAATACACATGATTTCATTTTTTTCTCTTTTAATACCAGGAATTATTTAACAATACAAAACTTGAGTCTCTAATCCAATTCCCACTGATTAAGGTAATCCCAGTTTCACAAGCTTCACTCCTTTTGAATAAATATACTAAAAGGAATCATTTCAGAGGAAAAAACTTTAGGAGTCATACCCGGAACTCTGGGAAAACAACAATCTCGATATTAATCATCTGTAATAATATTCATTTTGTTCAAATTTTTCTGGTCTATTATCATCTTCAAAATCTTAACCATTTCCTACTCCTGTAGAACTTCATTTGCCGTGTCAATTTTTCATTCTCAAAGGATTCGATTAGATTATCCATGTGGCTCACTAATAAGATTATATCAGAAGCAAACTTATTTACTACCACCATTAGGTCCTGGAGTGCCTTCCAGATGATATTCAATGTAACCTCCACAGGAGCCAAAAACTCCAAGCTGATAGCTCTTGCGGGTTTAGGAGTGGCACCGCCGACATGGGTTCAGCTGTAAACGACTTCCGTTTCAGCATACACTCCTAACTCACTCCTCCACTCCTTTGGACATGGTGGTTAAATGATTCGGGAGCGATGAAGTTGTTTCCAGGTCCAAGAGTGTCGATGCTTCTTCGCCGGGACTAATCAAAGGACTCACCAATCCATGATTTCCCTTCATTAAATCCATGTTGGCTTTGTCTCATTAATCCATGCTTTTGAATATGCTCTGTAATTTTGTTCTTTATAAAAGTTTTGCCCCGGCACCGACATCAGGCTCGCCGGTCTATAATTTCCCAGATCGCCTCTGGAACCTTTTTTACAAATTGGCGTTACACTGCCCACCCTCCAATCTTCTGGTACCATGCTTGATTTTAAAGATAAATTGCATATTACTAACAATAGTAGTTCATCTTTAAATTCTATCAGTACTCTGGGATGGATACCATCCGGTTCAGGAGATTTGCTACTCTTCAGTTTCTCTGACTCATCAGCTTTGAATAACATTTCTGGCCTCAGTATCTACTACTACTATTTACTACTATTTAGCATTTCTATAGCGCTACAAGGCGTACGCAGCGCTGCACAAACATAGAAGAAAGACAGTCCCTGCTGAAAGAGTTTACAAATCTTCCTTGGTGAAGACCGAAGCAAGGAATTCATTTAATCTCTCCACTATGACTTTGTCTTCCCTGATCGCCCCTTTTACCCCTTCGGTCATCTAGCGATCCAACTGATTCTTTTGCCGGCTTCCTGCTTTTAATATACCTAAAAAAATTTTTACAATGTGTTTTTGCCTTCAACGCAATCTTTTTTTCAAAGCCCCTCTTTGCCTTCCACATCAGCGCTTTGCATTTGACTTGACATTCTTTATACTGTTTCTTATTATTTTTAGTCGGTTCCATCTTCCATTTTCTGAAGGATTTTCTTTTAGCTCTAATAGCTTCCTTCACCTCACTTTTTAACCATGCCGGCTGCCATTTGTTCTTCCGTCCTCCTTTTTTAATATGCGGAATATATTTGGCCTGGTCTTCCAGGATGGTATTTTTGAGCAGCATCCACGCCTGATGTAAATTTTTGACCCTCATAGCCGCTCCTCTAAGGTTTTTTTTCACCATTCTTCTCATTTTATCATAGTCTCCTTTTTGAAAGTTAAATGCTAACGTATTGGATTTCCTGCGTATACTTACTCCAAAGCTAATGTCAAATCTGATCATATTATGATCACTGTTATCAAGCGGCCCCAGCACCATTACCTCCCGCACCAGATCATGCGCTCCACTAAGGACTAGGTCTAGAATTTTTCCTTCTCTTATCGGCTCCTGTACCATCTGCTCCATTAAGCAATCCTTGATTTTGTCAAGGAATTTTACCTCCATAGCATGCCCCGATGTTACATTTACCCAGTCAATATCAAGGTAATTGAAATCACCCATTATTATTGTGTTGCCCAGTTTGTTAGCGCCCCTAATTTCTTTTAATATTTCTACATTCATTCTGGGGCAAGGGCTGCCTTTGGTGGCCCTTGTCACCAAAAATAAAAAATGCTCAGGACAAATGGGCTCCACATCCTGCAGAGTCACCACATAAACAAAAGCCCATCTGATTTAAACAAAGTTTCTACCGGTGGAAGGAGTGTTCTTGAGGTGATGGTCACAATTAGAATAGTTTTACTTGCAGTTAAGAAGACAGGCTGCCTGCTCTGGCCGGTCCTGGGACCTCTACTACCTCCTGCCTCCTGATGTAACTTCCAGTTTCCTTGTAGGCAGGATGTAGCAGAGGCAGCCTGTGTTAATCATTGTCAGTCACAGTCACTGCACCTGAGTTGCAATACCAGTACTGCCTGCTGCCCAACACCGACCAGCGACTAAGTTACAAAAGTTTGCTCCTCTGACATCAAAACCTGGCTACGCCTCTGCCCCATCTTGGTACTGGACTGCTGCCTGCACCTTAGTATTAGTGAGTTTTATTGTGAGTTGTTAATTAAGTTGCTAATGAAGTAGGAGAATGTAAACTAAAGTCCCTGAAGAGAGCTCAGCAGAGAATGTGGTTCAGTGAGGCCACATAAAACTCCAGAGCAGAGACAAGCCAGGAAAGCCCAAGGAACACAGAAGCATGGAAGGATGACCTTCCATGTGCGGAAGGGACTGCCACTGGCAACTGAGACAAAAAGAACAGCAATGGATCTATTATTTGAACTCTATTTACCCATACAGGTTAAATCAGACAATAGAGTAAAAAGCATTTTTTGGAAAAAAAAATACTTTTTTGTATTTTGATTTTGTCTTTTTATTTAGTTTGTTTTGTTTGTTTTTAGAGGACTGAAGCTATAACTGTGATTGAAGAATTCAAATTGAAAGCATATATATAACAGCAGGAGCCATATTGGATAGTAGTTTGACTGATGATTTTCAAAATTGCCTGAGGCAACAAGCAGTAAAACAGGGGCCCCTTTTGGACTGATATGGG
This sequence comes from Microcaecilia unicolor, assembly GCF_901765095.1. NCBI lineage: Eukaryota > Metazoa > Chordata > Amphibia > Gymnophiona > Siphonopidae > Microcaecilia > Microcaecilia unicolor. The sequence continues at coordinate 93,364,242 of NC_044040.1, read as the reverse complement.
TTTGATTTTGATGATCATGATCAACACAGTGTAGCGCATAGATAAGTGAACTCTTATGTTCATATTGAGGGGCATAATCGACAGGTGCCGGCCATCTACATCGGCGCCACAAACAGCGGTCCCAAACCGTATTATTGAAAAAGATGGTCGGCCATCTTTCGTTTCGATAATACAGTTGAGGCCGGCCAAATGTCAGAGATGGCCGGGGTTGAGATGGCCGGCCTCGGTTTTCGCCGATAATGGAAACTGAGGCCGGCCATCTCAAACCCAGTCAAATCCAAGGCATTTGGTCATGGAAGGGGCCAGCATTTGTAGTGCACTGGTCCCCTTCACATGCCAGGACACCAACCGGGCACCCTAGGGGGCATTTCTAAAAAATAAAAATAGCTCCCAGGTGCATAGCTCCCTTACCTTGGGTGCTGAGCCCCCCAAATCCCCCCCAAAACCCACTCCCTACAACTCTACACCATTACCATAGCCGTTATGGGTGAAGGGGGGCGCCTACATGTGGGTACAGTGGGTTTTGGGGGGGTTGGAGGGCTCCCATTTACCACCACAAGTGTAACAGGTGGGGGGGGGGGGGGGGGAATGGGCCTGGGTCCACCTGCCTGAAGTGCACTGCACCCACTAAAAACTGTTCCAGGGACCTGCATACTGCTGTCAGTGAGCTAGGTATGACATTTCAGGCTGGCATAGAGGCTGGCAAAAAAGTTTTTTTTTTCTTTTTGGGTGGGAGGGGGGGTTGGTGACCACTGGGGGAGTAAGGGGAGGTGATCCCCAATTCCCTCCGGTGGTCATCTGGTCAATTGGGGCACTTTTTTGAGACTTGGTCCTAAAAAAAATGGACCAAGTGAAGCTGGTGAAATGCTCCTCAGAGCCGGCCTTCTTTTTTCCATTATCATCTAAAGCCGGCCATGTCTTAACAACGCCCCCGTCCCGCCTCCTATACCCTTCCGAAATGCCCCCTTTAACTTTGGCTGGCTCTGCGACGGAAAGCAGTTGGAGCAGGCCAAAATTGGCTTTCCATTATACCGATTTCGCCGGCTTCAGGAGATGGCCAGCCATCTCCCGATTTGTGTCGGAAGATGGCCGTCGATCTCCTTTGAAAATAAGCTGGATTGTTGCATTATTAAGTTTTGAAGCACCACTTTGTCCATACTCTACTTGAAGATTAATTTCTTTGGCAGCACTTTATTTTTTAAGAACATTGAGGGGCCCTTTTACTAAGCAGCGCTAAAAGGTGGCTAGCACTATCCCTAGCATGGGTCTTTCCCGCATGCTAAGGCCACTTTTAGCATGGCAGTTCCAGTATTCCCATGAATGGCCACACACTAATTTCCCAATTACCATGTGGCTATTAGCATGTGAGTACTTACCAACACCTATTTTCTAGGCAGCAAGGGCTCACGCGCTAATCCTGAACTAATTGGTTAGCATGCAGTGATGTAGCTGCGCTAACCGATTAATGCAGAACATGCCAACTCTCCGCCTCCAGACACACCCCAGCATTAAAAAATAGGAACTATTTTTAGCACATGGGTATCATGCCAATCCCAAAACTACCACGGGACACCTGAGTGTGCCCTGTGGTAGTTTTTTTTTTACCCCGTAGCTTAGTAAAAGGGCCCCTGAATATGTAATATAGAGAATTTTTGACCAATAACTGAAAAAGAAAACATACTAAATATTTGGGAGAAAAAGAATATTGGGATTGGTTTCTGAGGTCTTTTTTCTCCATACTAAAAATTGAATGTAGATTTTTTTAAAGTATAAAATATTTAGGGCCCTGTTTATTATGCCGCGCTACAGGCACGCTAGCATTTTTAGCGTGCACTCATAGGAATATATGGGTGTCTCTAGCATTTAGCGCACACTAAAAACGCTAGTGAACCTTAGTAAACAGGATCCTTATTTTGTTGGCCATTGTAAAATAAACCAATGACATTAGCAGAATTGGTGACTGTTTTTTGTAAGACTGTTAATTTCCATTTTGTGTTTTTGGTGATTTCAATTACCCCAAAATTCATTGGATAAATATCACATCAAGAAATGCTAGGGAGGCAAAGTTCCTAGATGAAATAAATGATTACTTCATGGAGTATCTGGTTCAGGAATCAGCAAGAGGAAGAACTATTGTAGATCTAGTCTTTTGTGGAATGCAGGACTTGGTGCAAGGTGTAATGATGTTGCCAAGTAGCTGTAAAACTCATATGTGCATTAGCACTATTGAGAAATGACACAAGCTGCTGGAATTCTTCCTCAGTACCATCCCAAACAATGAGAATTAATTGTAAACACTGGCATGTTCTTCAAGTACATGCACCCTTGGAAGATCGTCCCTGTTTCACCTATAAGATAGGGCGTAATTTGGGTGAGATTTTATCCGGTCGAAGGCCGGATTGGCATGAACAGCCGAGACACTTTAAATGCAGGTCCTGCACATATTGTCAGCATGTTTATGAGGGCAACATGATTCGTGTACCCAATAATAGTCATCGGAATTTTTACATGCATAGTAGGACTGATTGCAACTCGGTTGGAGTAGTGTACTGCATATGGTGCCCGTGTGGACTTTTTTATATAGGACATACGAAGAGGAAGATTAAAAACACGCATCGGGGAACACATCAGTAATATTCGTACCTGTAGGAAGGAAGCTCCACTGTCAGAGCATTGGAACGAGTTTCATCATCAGATTACTGATTTGAAATATACTGTGATCCTACAAATCAATCTGCAGAGGGGAGGAGATTTGAGTGACATTCTGACTAAAAAGGAACAACGATTTATTTATATGTGGGACACTGTTTACCCTCGGGGTTTAAACAGAGAAGTTGAATGGTTGTGATGTGTGACAATGTGGGTTTGGCTCCCTTGTGTGTGATGGTCCTTTAAATATGGGTGTTTCAAGCTGCTCTGAGGCCCTTCCCCTTTTGTTATACAGGAACCAATGGGTGGGTTCCTTTGGGTATTTGAACAGAGCAAGGCGTTGTGTAGTTGTTTGCTCTGGAGAGTTGGAGGGAGTGTTCCAGACACTTACCCGCTCGGGGTTAGTGTCCGATATTGAGGTTGATAGTAGAAACTTTTTTGTAAGTATTTTGATTTGAGTTATGAAAGTAGAGAGTATATATAATGAATTATATTCTAGTACATGGTGAAAAAAATTTTTTGGATTACTAATGAACATTCATGTTTACAGTTCCCTTTCTGAGGAAGACATTCGAAACTCAGCTAGAGTTAAAGGGAAAATGATTGAGATGGCGTGAGAATGAAGAGCACGAATGATTTTTTGATGAAATTTTAAATCACCTGCACGAGCACGCTGGGTTCCTAAGGGAAGTGACCTTTTTTATATATTTTTTTTCTCACTGACTATGAGTTTTTCAATCAGTGACGTTGGTGTTAGTGGTATGTGAAAATATAGTAGTCATAGCAAACTGTCTGTGTATTACCATCGGATATTATTTAGAATAGAGTGTGCTCGCATCTATTAATATTTGTGGTGCGATATGAACTATTGTTTATAAGAAAAAATATATATAGTTGATTTAAGTGCGATCTGTACCACATGGGTCTGATATATTAGCAATTGATAGTTGCATTATAAGTAGTAGATGCAGGCGTGTGCGTATACACTTTAAGGAGGCAGAACACAGATTGTGCTATGATGGTTCCATCTACAACACTACCACATGCTTTCCTTAGGGACGCTATGGGTGTAATGGATATGGACTGAGCACAATTTAAAAATGTACACATTATTTAACATTGTTATATTGATTGTTTTATACATAGAGGGTTTATTTGATTTATACCTAATTATTCTTATTTTGTGTTAGTAATATAGGACTTAGGGAGTTTATTTGTAGTTTTCTTCCATTTGATTAGAAGGTCTTGATATTATCATGACCTCCCATTATCCTCCTCCTCCGCTGGCACCTACGGCGCCGGAGACTCCACCACCATATGAGAACCCTTGTTCGGGTTCTACTACGGTTATGACCTGCGGCACTGTCGTGGGTTATTCACAGTTATACCCTTAGATCCCTGTAGAACCCTTACCCACTGATGGGTCTGTTGCACCCGTCTTAGAGAACAAACCTATGATATTAGCAAAGCCCCCATATGTCTAGATTTTGGGCAATGTAAACCTTACTCCGATTCCCACTAATCATGTGGCGCAGACTCCTTTTGAGCCAAATTCAGGTTCGGACCCTGAGCTCTGTATTGAACAATTACACTTGAAGGACAAGATGAAGGACAAAATCACTTCTGGAGCCTTCACCAAAACATCCCTGGGTAACCCAGGTTCCATAAATGGGTCTGAGAGTCCCATAGTCCCAGCCCTATCACTTACTAGTGATTCATCAGACAAAGAGAACCTTTTGGCCGCTCAGAAACAGACTGGCCAGGCTTTTGATCAGGCACAAACTGCGGTCTCACACATTGACCACGATCTTCCCCTGTCGGGGTTTCTCAGAAACCTTGGCCAGAAATGAAAGAACACATTCTACACCATTGCAGGACCTTTGTGAAAAATAACTCGAATAAGGCCAAAGACATGCAGAAATTACAAGCACATCTGATGTCTTTGCAAATACAACAAAAAGAGAGTCCAAAATCTCCCGCAAAAAAATGCCAAATGCACAAAACAACAACAAAAGTGGAAGAAGACCAAAAAAACCAGACTGAAACCACAGATGGTAAGAGCACTATCTGTGGTTTCAGTCTGGTTTTTTTGGTCTTCTTCCGCTTTTGTTGTTGCTTGTGTCTTTGCAAATACAGCAAATTAAAAGCCAGACATGTAATAATTCTAGCACCGGCTCTACTCCAAGTTCTAGTAGGAGTTCTAGCTCCACTTCTACTTGCAGTTCCACCTCTAGTTCTAATGTAAGCACAGATCTAAGCATTGATTCTGACCCCAATACCCTGTACCCAGCCAGAGTTCTTCTAATAGTGGCAATAGCCCTAACTCCTATCTCTAGCTCCTGGGCTGAAACAGAATTGGAAGCCACTTTTTTCCCTGCTTCTGATACACCTCCTCCGCCGGAAGCCACCGCTCTACTGGCACCTCCTCCATGTAATAATTTAACCTGCTTCGAAGCTACTAAATTCAGGAGAAGAAGATAAGTTAGGGGAAATTTTTGAGGGAGACAGAGAATTTTTCAGCTCCCTGAGCATGATGGAAATTGCTATGGGTTTCTCATTGTAGCCAAGTTAGTTACTGTTACTGAGGATAATTGTTCCCTCATATCCCACTTATCCCCCCACCCTTGCCTGCCTCTTTAAACATTCACTTTGAACTCTTGCAAACCAGAACTGTGTAATTTACAGATAGTTCCTGTCAGCATGTCGGCTTTGCTGCTGTAAATTATACTGACAGATTCCCATTGAAGTAGCTTAGTGCAGGCTTCATAGTAACATAGTAACATAGTAGATGACGGCAGAAAAAGACCTGCATGGTCCATCCAGTCTGCCCAAGACAAACTCATATGTGTATACCTTACCTTAAATTTGTACCTGTCCTTTTCAGGGCACAGATCATATAAGTCTGCCCAGCAGTATTTCCCGCCTCCCAACCACCAGTCCCGCCTCCCATCACCGGCTCTGGTACAGACCGTATAAGTCCACCCTCCCCTATCCTCGCCTCCCAACCACCACCCCCTCTTCCCCCCACCTGCTCCGCCACCCAATTTCAGCTAAGCTTCTGAGGATCCATTCCTTCTGCACAGGATTCCTCTATGCATATCACACGCATGTTTCCTACCTCATATTCCCACCAGATCGCAGAGCTAGCTACTGTGTTATATGTTTTGCAACTTAAAGGCTTGCAACAAGATTTGTCTATGGTCACCTAGTTTAAAAGTTTGTAGCCATTAGATTGAAGATTAGGAATTGTCCCATATACACAGGAATTGTCCCATATACATAGAAGCCGACTCTGTGTGGGCTCAGAATCCCCCGAAACTTTAGTAAAGTTACTATCTATGTCTGTATCTATGTACGGCAAGTGGATAGAGACTAATGACCTCTATCCACTCTGATTTTTTTTTGTTTGTCTCTTGTTTCACAAAAATTGTAAAATTTGCTTATATCTTTGTTTTTGTTTGTACTATTCATTATGCTTCCTTTTTCTGCCTTGAATCATTAATAAACTGTTGCTAGAGAAAATTCTTGCTAGCAGCCTTCTCTCTCAATTATGAAAAATAGACACGTTTTGTTTGCCATTTCAGTGTTACTATGTTTGGTGGTTATGGAATTAATGTCTATTGTTTGAAATATGTTAGAGTAAATATCAATCTTTAGCCATGTTCTTTTGTTAATTGACATAGCTATACCAGTGGAATATAGTTGTTAAAGTGACAGTGGACCTCAAATGAGCATAAGTCTATATATTCTGGAGAAAACAATGGATTGTAAGAGAGCCTTTTATGGCACACATGATTTATTTCAGATTATTTTGTGGATTGCCCTATCTTTAGTTACTTGATAAAAGAGTGCTTATATCTGTTTTGTAACTGACTATCCACCTTATAATTGAAAGAGAAAAACGCCTAGATTTCGACCCAAATCTGGAGATAGACGTTTATCTCACAAAAACGAATAAATCGGTATAATGGAAAGCCGATTTTGGACGTTTTCAACTGCACTCCATCGCGGAAGCGTACAAAGTTGACGGGGGGTGTCGGAGGCGTGGCGAAGGTGGAACCCCAGTGAGGAGAGATGGGCGCCTTTCGCCGATAATGGAAAAAAAGTGTGCATTTGTAGCTAGAATTTAGGGCACTTTTCCTGGACCCTGTTTTTTCACAAATAAGGCCCCAAAAAGTGCCCTAAATGACCAGATTACCCCAAGAGGGAATCGGGGATGACCTCCCCTGACTCCCCCAAGTGGTCACTAACCCCCTCCCACCACAAAAAAAGATGTTTCACAACTTTTTATTTTCACCCTCAAATGTCATACCCACCTAGGGTTACCATATGGCTCCAGAAAAAGGAGGACGGATTGAGCCAGCCGGGTTTTACTTCCATTGCTTTCAATGGAAAGCAATTGCGCCAGCCGGGTTTTACTTCCATTGCTTTCAATGGAAAGCAATGGAAGTAAAACCCGGCTGGCACAATCCGTCCTCCTTTTTCTGGAGCCATATGGTAACCCTATACCCACCTCCCTGGCAGCAGTATGCAGGTCCCTGGAGCAGTTGTTAGGGGGTGCAGTGGACTTCAGGCAGGTGGACCCAGGCCCATCCCCCCCTACCTGTTACAATTGTGCTGCTTAATGCTTAGTCGTCCAACCCCCCCAAACCCACTGTACCCACATGTAGGTGCCCCCCTTCACCCCTTAGGGCTATAGTAATGGTGTAGACTTGTGGGCAGTGGGTTTTGAGGGGGATTTGGGGGGCTCAACACACAAGGGAAGGGTGCTATGCACCTGGGAGCTCTTTGACCTTTTTTTTTGTTTTTGTAAAAGTGCCCCCTAGGGTGCCCGGTTGGTGTCCTGGCATGTGAGGGGGACCAGTGCACTACGAATCCTGGCCCCTCCCACGAACAAATGCCTTGGATTTATTCGTTTTTGAGCTGGGCGCTTTCATTTTCCATTATCACTGAAAAACAAAAACGCCCAGCTCACAAATTGTCGAATAAAACATGGACGTCTATTTTTTTTTCAAAAATACAGATCCCAGTCCCTAAGTGGCTGTATAACTTGCAAGTGCTTCCTTTGTTCTTAACTCAGCAGGAAAAGCAGAATTTATATAAAACTAGTAAAAAAAAGGCCCATTTCTGACACAAATCAAACGGGCGCTAGCAAGGTTTTCCTCGGAGTGTGTATGTTTGAGAGAGTATGTGTGAGAGTGACTGTGTGAGAGAGAGAGAGAGTGAATGTGCGAGTGTGTTTGTGTGTGACAGAGAGAGAGTGAGATTGGGTGCGAGTGTGTCAGTGAGAGACAGACTGTGTGTGTGAGAATGAGAGTGTGTGCCATGGGCCCCCCTCCTTCCCTGTTCTAGAGTCCCCCTCCCTCCGAGTTCCAGGGTAGTCCCCTCCCTCCGAGTTCCAGAGGACCGAGTTTCAGGTTCCCCCCTCCCTCCCTCTGAGTTTCAGGGTCCCCCTCTCTCCCTCCCTCCCAGTGCCAGGATCCCCCTCCCTCGTCCCTCCCTCCCAGTTCCAGGGTCGTCGTCTCTCCCTTCCTCCCTCCCTCCCTCCTTTCCGGTTCCAGCACCCCTCCCTACGAATTGTAGAAGTCATCTTCACTTACAAAGTCGGGGTTATGGCGGCCGTCAGAAGTGGTAAAAGGCGTGCAGGCTTGGCCCTTCTCTCTCTCTCAGCTCTGGCCCCGCCCTTATTTCCTGTTTCCGCAAGGGCAGGACCACAGCTGAGAGAGAGTGAAGGGCCGAGCCTGCACGCCTTTTACCGCTGCTGCTGGCCACCATAAACCCGACTTGGTAAGTGAAGATGACTTTTAAAATTTGGAGGGAGGGGACCTGGAACTGGAAGGGAGGGAGGGAGGAAGGGAGGGACGATGACACCCTCATGCGTGTGACGTCGCATTCCGTGGCCTGGCAACTCTGCAGCGTTCCCTTCCAGTGACTGGTCACTGCTGTTTGTGACGAACCCGGAAGTACGTGACGTCAATTCAGGAGATGGATACAGCAGGAGCACAAATGCTTCAAGGTTTTATTTTCACAGAGTCAGCTTCAGAACGTTGGATGTGCTTTTTATTATATAGGATGATTACAAAATTTTTGTGGAGGGGCTCAGACATATTTACCCCGCCCTCAGGGAGGTTTGGGAGTCCTGGATGTTAAGCTCTTTTCTGTGGCTAGTTGTCTGAGACATATTACAGATTGGTTTAGGGGCACCACATTTTTTTTCAAGTATAGCTACAGAACAGAGTCTCTTGGAGCCCTATCATTTTAGTTTTTTGCTTCATGCACCCTCTTTAGTAAATGCTGCAAAAAACAGAAGAAACCAGCCTTCGCACACAACACAACAAAAGGCAAAACAGCGAAGATGACTAACAAAAACAAAAAATAAATATAAAATATAAAAATATAAAAATAATAAAATGTATATAAAAATTGAAAAATATATACTTTATTAACCATAGAAGAGTAGGGAGAAAGGGACTCGACACAGCTGTGTTTCGGCCATTCAGGCCTGCGTCAGGAGTCTTCTCACCATGTGATGGTTGCTTATTCTATCCAAATATCAAAGGATTTTATATATCTCTTATCAAATATTGTAGCGCTAAAATACACTCAAAATAATGTGGAGCAGAGAAGCTCAGAGCAGCTTCTCATACCTCCGGTATGACCGTCCTAAGTGTGCAGGTCCAGGTACACACCTGGGTCACAAGTTCTGGTTATGCCCAATAGTATACCGATTTTGGAGAACGCTTTGTGCACGTGTCACAATTTTGGCACCTAAATTGGTCACCCAGGCCTCTCTTATTATTTGACTCATTCCATTTGCGAGGAACAGTGCCGGCTGGGATGAAAGACTTTCTCAAGTGAGCAGTCATTGTGGGGAAGAAGACAATTCTAAAAGTGTGGCTTTCTCCAATCCCTCCGACTGTTCAGCATTGGAGAGTGTCCATGATCACTATGAGTGCACTTGAAAGTAAAGACATTGGAGACTTGGCTTCTGCTCGAGGTGATAAATATCTTCGATTATGGACTCCCTTCTGGGATACTCTGACACCACTGGACAGAAGCCGAATATTGAATGGTTAAATCATAACACCATATTGTGATTAAGGGTTTATTGTAGGGATGGTAGGGTGGGGGGGGGGGGGTGATATTGGGGAGAAAATACTGTTTCTTTTGATAATATGTGGTTGTTGTCAATATTTTATGTTCTCAAGGTTATTTGTTGTTCCAACAATAAACAAATATTTTTTAAAAAGGCAGCGAACAAACAGCAGGGTTAAATGGTCAGCTGAATACTGGAGTGCCGTAAGAAGCTATAGTGGGACTGTTTCGTTTTAACATATTTATAAATAATCTAGAAATGGGAACGATGAGTGAGGTGATCAAATTTGCAGATGATACAGATCTATTAAAAGATGTTAAATGGCATGCGGACTGCGAGAAATTACAGGAAGACCTTGGGGCTGGAAGACTGGGCATCCAACTGCAGATTAAATTTAATGTGGTCAAGTGCAAAGTGAGGCAAACTGGGAAGAATAACCCAAATTATAGCTATATAATGCTAGGTTCCATATTAGGAGTCACCACGGCGGAAAAGTATTTAGGTGCCATCATGGATAATATGCCAAAATCTTCTGCTCAGTGTACAGCAGCAGCTAAGAAAGCAAATAGAATGTTAGGAATTATCAGGAAATATAGAATAAAAAATATTGTAATGCCTCTGTATCGCTCCATGGTGAGACTGTATCTTGTGTGCAGTTCTGGTTTCCATATCTCAAAAAAAATGTGCAGCACCATTTTAAATAGGTCACGGAACTGGGAATATAGACATTTTTGCCAAAATGTCTAGAGCATATGACATATTCTACAAATGAAGAACTGAATGTTTAAAGCCTATTGTAAAATTGGCTTATCTCCGCCCCCTGACCAAGACATCTAGAGGGCCATCAAAACTGTAAAGCATATCAACATTTCTCAAAATGTGAGAATGTGAAACAAGTGTACCCAAGGGTGCACATGAAATAGAAAACATCCCCAGTAGCCTACACCAGCATGCTCTGTCCTCACAGGACCAGTGTCTGTGAGGTCACTGCAATGTCCCATGAGTCCATGAAGTGCCTGCAGGGAAAAATGTCTAGCACTGCCTGCGATGGCAGTACAAACAGTATAATGCTAGGTGCAAAATGTATAACATCACCCACTGGTACAAGCCATTTAATGTTATATGGTTTACACCCCTGGAAAGCGCCATATACTCTGCATCAGCCATGAGTTAAATTTATAGCACCGTCATGGATACAAAATGTATAATGCTATCCATCTTGCACTGGGTGCGCTGCAAACATTTACTGCAAGACATAGACATACAGTTTGTGCAGCGCTGCATACGCCTTGTAGCGCTATAGAAATGCTAAATAGTAGTAGTAGTAGTATAGAGTTCCTGTTTGTAGCAGAAAATATGTAGCTCTGTGCTGCACATACAGTGGGGGAAATAAGTATTTGATCCCTTGCTGATTTTGTAAGTTTGCCCACTGACAAAGACATGAGCAGCCCATAATTGAAGGGTAGGTTATTGGTAACAGTGAGAGATAGCACATCACAAATTAAATCCGGAAAATCACATTGTGGAAAGTATATGAATTTATTTGCATTCTGCAGAGGGAAATAAGTATTTGATCCCCCACCAACCAGTAAGAGATCTGGCCCCTACAGACCAGGTAGATGCTCCAAATCAACTCGTTACCTGCATGACAGACAGCTGTCGGCAATGGTCACCTGTATGAAAGACACCTGTCCACAGACTCAGTGAATCAGTCAGACTCTAACCTCTACAAAATGGCCAAGAGCAAGGAGCTGTCTAAGGATGTCAGGGACAAGATCATACACCTGCACAAGGCTGGAATGGGCTACAAAACCATCAGTAAGACGCTGGGCGAGAAGGAGACAACTGTTGGTGCCATAGTAAGAAAATGGAAGAAGTACAAAATGACTGTCAATCGACAAAGATCTGGGGCTCCACGCAAAATCTCACCTCGTGGGGTATCCTTGATCATGAGGAAGGTTAGAAATCAGCCTACAACTACAAGGGGGGAACTTGTCAATGATCTCAAGGCAGCTGGGACCACTGTCACCACGAAAACCATTGGTAACACATTACGACATAACGGATTGCAATCTTGCAGTGCCCGCAAGGTCCCCCTGCTCCGGAAGGCACATGTGACGGCCCGTCTGAAGTTTGCCAGTGAACACCTGGATGATGCCGAGAGTGATTGGGAGAAGGTGCTGTGGTCAGATGAGACAAAAATTGAGCTCTTTGGCATGAACTCAACTCGCCGTGTTTGGAGGAAGAGAAATGCTGCCTATGACCCAAAGAACACCGTCCCCACTGTCAAGCATGGAGGTGGAAATGTTATGTTTTGGGGGTGTTTCTCTGCTAAGGGCACAGGACTACTTCACTGCATCAATGGGAGAATGGATGGGGCCATGTACCGTACAATTCTGAGTGACAACCTCCTTCCCTCCGCCAGGGCCTTAAAAATGGGTCGTGGCTGGGTCTTCCAGCACGACAATGACCCAAAACATACAGCCAAGGCAACAAAGGAGTGGCTCAGGAAGAAGCACATTAGGGTCATGGAGTGGCCTAGCCAGTCACCAGACCTTAATCCCATTGAAAACTTATGGAGGGAGCTGAAGCTGCGAGTTGCCAAGCGACAGCCCAGAACTCTTAATGATTTAGAGATGATCTGCAAAGAGGAGTGGACCAAAATTCCTCCTGACATGTGTGCAAACCTCATCATCAACTACAGAAGACGTCTGACTGCTGTGCTTGCCAACAAGGGTTTTGCCACCAAGTATTAGGTCTTGTTTGCCAGAGGGATTAAATACTTATTTCCCTCTGCAGAATGCAAATAAATTCATATACTTTCCACAATGTGATTTTCCGGATTTAATTTGTGATGTGCTATCTCTCACTGTTACCAATAACCTACCCTTCAATTATGGGCTGCTCATGTCTTTGTCAGTGGGCAAACTTACAAAATCAGCAAGGGATCAAATACTTATTTCCCCCACTGTACATTTATTTAGATTTTGCTCACACCTTTTTCAGCAGTAGCTCAAGGTGAGTTACATTCAGGTACACTGGATATTTCTCTGTCCCAGGAGGGCTCACAATCTATACTTGTACCTAAGGCTATGGAGGGTTAAGTGATTTACCCAAGATCACAAGGAGCAACAGTGGGATTTGAACTGGCCACCTCTGGATTGCAAGACCGGTGCTCTAACCACTAAGCCACTTCTCCACTCTTTACCACATCTATTGGAAACTATACAGAAATTTGGATTCTACTCAGGTAGAATCCAGCAACAATCTGTCCAGCCCTATGCCTATGGGCCCTGTGACCAACGTAAGTACATAAGTATTGCCATACTGGGAAAGACCAAAGGTCCATCGAGCCCAGCATCCTGTTCCAACAGTGGCCAATCCAGGTCACAAATACCCGGCAAGATCCCCAAAATGTACAAAACATTTTATACTGCTTATCCCAGAAATAGTGGATTTTCCCCAAGTCCATTTAATAACGGTCTATGGACTTTTCCTTTAGGAAGCTGTACAAACCTTTTTAAACTCCGCTAAGCTAACCGCCTTTACCACATTCTCTGGCAACAAATTCCAGAGTTTAATTACACGTTGAGTGAAGAAACATTTTCTCTGATCCATTTTAAATTTACTACATTGTAGCTTCATCGCATGCCCCCTAGTCCTAGTATTTTTGGAAAGCGTGAACAGATGCTTCACATCTACCCATTCAACTCCACTCATTATTTTATAGACCTCTATCTTATCTCCCCTCAGCTGCCTTTTCTCCAAGCTGAAGAGCCCTAGCCGCTTTAGCCTTTCCTCATAAACTGCAACTACTACTGAGCCCTCACATGCACAGAAGGAAGAGGAATTTCTCTCAGCGTAAAAGCTTTTACATAGCCCTCCTGATCCTCCAAAATGAGGGCAAGCTCTTCAGCAAGGACAGGAGGAGGGTGCCCCAGGCCATGGCTGTGAGGGTGTGGCAGAAGATCTTGGATACCCTAGCAAAGTGAGCAAACATAGTCGCACAACACACACACATCACTGAACAGAATTAGCTATACAGCTACCACAACAGAGCACATATATGTACCATGCCAGTCCCAACATGGATAAAGTCATAATGCCAGAGTCCACAGTACTGCACACCAGTGCAGACATGCTTTCCAGCACAGATTTCTTCTTTGGTTTTATCAGTACTGGGGTGTTAACACAAGCTAAGAGAATGTTCAGAGAAGGAAAGGGAAATGGGACTTGATATACTGCCTTTCTGAGGTTTTTGCAACTACATTCAAAGCGGTTTACATATATTCAGGTACTTATTTTTGTACCAGGGGCAATGGAGGGTTAAGTGACTTGCCCAGAGTCACAAGGAGCTGCAGTTGGAATCAAACTCAGTTCCCCAGAATCAAAGTCCACTGCACTAACCACTAGGCTACTCCTCCTGAAGGCAGGCAGGGCTGGAACAAACAAGACTGGAGCTGAAGGTGAAGGCAGGCAGAGCTGGAACAAGCAGGACTGGAGCTCAAGCTGAAGGCTGGCAGGGCTGGAACAAGCAGGACAGGAACTGAAGCTGAAGACAAAGCAAGGCTGTAGCAGGCAGGATAGAATACGAACAGGGAAGGAACTGGAACTAAAGACAAACAGGGCTGTAGCAGAAGCAAGAATACAGACTGGAGACAAAGCAGGAGCAGGCTGGAAGGGCAACAAACACACACAGACAAAAAAATCATCTGAAGACCTCTGCTGCAAAGGCAAAGCCCACACAGCAGGTTTTACAATGGAATCAAGTGCCATCCTCTTATATCCTACAGAGTCTTCGGAGTCAGCAACAGCCTAGGGGCCTATAAATCCAGGTATCAGGCCATAAGGCGCAACCAGCCCTCTCTAGTACAGCACATGAAGAATCACCTACCCCAATGAAGAGGTATGTCTCAAAGAAATACACAGCAACATTTCTCCCCACCATCTCCACCAGAAGACACTATGCTCTCCATGCAGCTGCTGTATGAACATCCTCACTGTAAAGGGAAAAGGGTCATGGATTTGATATTACATCATTCTGTGGTACAACCAAAGTGGTTTTACATATATTATATGTAGTTACTTTCTCTGTCCCTAGTGACCACTAAATTTTGTACCTGGGGCAATGGAGGGTTAGGTGACTTGCCCAAGGTCACAAGGAGCTGCAGTGGGAATTGAACCCAATTCCCCAGGTTCTCAGCCCCATTGCACTATTAGGTTGGTGCGACTCTTCTCTCTCCTTCTCTGCTCATATCCAGCAGATTGCCAAGACCTGTCGTTTCTTTCTTTACAACATCCGTAAAATCCGCCCCTTTCTTTCCGAGCACTCTACCAAAACCCTCATCCACACCCTTGTCACCTCTCGTTTAGACTACTGCAATCTGCTTCTTGCTGGCCTCCCACTTAGTCACCTCTCCCCTCTCCAGTCGGTTCAAAACTCTGCTGCCCGTCTCATCTTCCGCCAGGGTCGCTTTACTCATACTACCCCTCTCCTCAAGACCCTTCACTGGCTCCCTATCCGTTTTCGCATCCTGTTCAAACTTCTTCTACTAACATATAAATGTACTCACTCTGCTGCTCCCCAGTATCTCTCCACACTCGTTCTTCCCTACACCCCTTCCCGTGCACTCCGCTCCATGGATAAATCCTTCTTATCTGTTCCCTTCTCCACTACTGCCAACTCCAGACTTTGCGCCTTCTGTCTCGCTGCACCCTACGCCTGGAATAAACTTCCTGAGCCCCTACGTCTTGCCCCATCCTTGGCCACCTTTAAATCTAGACTGAAAGCCCACCTCTTTAACATTGCTTTTGACTCGTAACCACTTGTAACCACTCGCCTCCACCTACCCTCCTCTCTTCCTTCCCGTTCACATTAATTGATTTGATTTGCTTACTTTATTTATTTTTTGTCTATTAGATTGTAAGCTCTTTGAGCAGGGACTGTCTTTCTTCTATGTTTGTGCAGCGCTGCGTATGCCTTGTAGCGCTATAGAAATACTAAATAGTAGTAGTAGTAGTACTGTCTTGCACCTTACCATCCCAGCACTCACAGAAGTACTGAACCCCATGATAGTCCTGTGTGCATGTGTATATCTGTAAGAAGCAAATAGGCAATGGGGATACCCCATGTCCAAGGCTAGGCAGTGACACACAGGTGCCACCGTCAATTATGTGATAGGTCCCTGATGCAAACTCTGCTTACTCCTGCAATCTGCAGAACTATGTGGTTGATAGCTATGGAAGACATAACGCAGGTTTGGCTTGGGGGGGGGGGGGGCAAGTATTGTAATAGTGGAAGCTGAAGAGTAGCACACTGTCACTATTGGTGCCCATGTGGAGATAAGCAGAAATCTGGGTGGCCCACAGAACAACCTCACAGGGGCACACCAGCTTCACTACCTCAAAACATCAGCAGACTGTCAGAGGGATCCTAGAAACCCCAAATGATGTATTTGCTGGTGTATTTGGACTCTAAGAGAACATTGGCACCTCACTCCACATTTCCATCTATGTTGTTACAGTAGTTTGTCACATGGTGCCAAATGCAGCTACATCAGACACAGCCAAGGCCAAACCACTGGCAGCAAGCTTACACTTTCCAGAGACCCTTGAGTAGTGGATTTGACTGATAGGAGGCACAGGAGGGTACATACATGTCCAAAAAACATCAAGCCAGGGCAGTGTCCACCACATATGAAGCCAATATGCGGCAGCCGCCCTTTACCTGAGACTAACCATAGTTCCATCTTCCCATAGATAACCTTCCCCTGGAAGAGGCAGCATAGGAGAAGGAGGCAAAGGAAGAGGAGGTGGGGGACAAGGAGCAGGAGGCAGATGAAGAACAGTGATCAGAAGAGGAGGAGGAAGATTCAGGCAGGCAGACAGTTTAGTTTACATAAGTACATCAGTACATAAGTAATGCCATACTGGGAAAAGACCAAAGGCCCATCAAGCCCAGCATCCTGTCCCCAACAGCGGCCAATCCAGGTCAAGGGCACCTGGCGAGCTTCCCAAACGTACAAACATTCTATACATATTATTCCCAAAATTGTGGATTTTTTCAAAGTCCATTTAGTAGCGGTCTATGGACTTGTCCTTTAGGAAACCGTCCAAACTTTTTTTAAACTCCACTAAGCTAACTGCTTTTACCACATTCTCCGGAAACGAATTCCAGAGTTTAATTACGCGTAGGTGAAGAAACATTTTCTCCTATTTGTTTTAAATGTACTACACTGTAGTTTCATCGCATGCCCCCTAGTCCTAGTATTTTTGGAAAGCATGAACAGACGCTTCACATCCACCTGTTCCACTCCACTCATTATTTTATATACCTCTATCATGTCTCCCCTCAGCCGGCTCTAAGCTGAAAAGCCCTAACCTCAATCTTTCTTCATAGGGAAGTCGTCCCATCCCCGCTATCATTTTAGTAGCCCTTCACTGCACCTTTTCCAATTCCACTATATCTTTCTTGAGATGCGGCGACCAGAATTAGACACAATACTCAAGGTGTGGTCGCACCATGGAACGATAGAACGGCATTATAACATCCTCACACCTGTTTTCTATACCTTTCCTAATAATACCCAACATTCTATTTGCTTTCCTAGCCACAGCAGCACACTGAGCAGAAGGTTTCAGTGTATTATCAACAACGACACCCAGATCCCTTTCTTGGTCTGTAACTCCTAACGTGGAACCTTGCATGATGTAGCTATAATTCGGGTTCTTTTTTCCCACATGCATCACCTTGCACTTGCTCACATTAAACGTCATCTGCCATTTAGCTGCCCAGTCTCCCAGTCTCATAAGGTCCTTCTGTAATTTTTCACAATCCTCTCGTGAATTAACGACTTTGAATAACTTTCCAGGTTATTTTCGAAAGAGAAAGATGCCCATATTTCTACCCAAATTGGGAGATGGGAGTCCATTTCCCGTGGGCGCCCAAATCGGTATAATCGAAACCCGATTTTTGGTGTCCTCAACTGCAGTCCATCACAGAGACAAACAAAGATCACTGGAGTGTGTCGGAGGCATGGCGAAGGTGGGACTGGGGCGTGGTTATTGGCCGAGGAGAGATGGGCGTCTTTAGCTGATAATCGAAACAAGAAGGGCGTTTTGACGAGAATTTGGTCCGCTTTATTTGGACCCTTTTTTTTCAGGTCCAAGTCCCAAAAAAGTGCCCCAACTGACCAGATGACCACCGGAGGGAATCGGGGATGACCTCCCCTGACTCCCCCAGTGGTCACTAACCCCCTCCCACCAACAAAAACCCACTTTACAAACTTTTTTTCCCAGGCTGTATGCCAGCCTTAAATGCCGTACCCACCTCCATGACAGCAGAATGTGTTCTATCCTCTGACAGCCTTTCCCTGGTTCTGATGTGGGTCTCGGGTGAGAGTGACACCTTTTCTGTTAAGGGCACTGCAGAGTCACATCAGCAATGCATTGTGATGGGTGTAGGGTATTGGGCTCTGTGATTCCACTAGGTTGTGTTAAATGCTCACAATGTTGGTAGTTGGTAGGCTCTACTCCCATGGTGCTTTTCCCTCTGCTTACTGGGTCAGAGTGTGCCCTGTTTTGTTTCCGGTAGTCCATGAGGTAGTGGCCATTTGTGTAAGACACTTTTAGATCCCTTTCATGTGTTTGCCACGTTACAGCACTTAGTTCTTACCTTGAATGTTGCTGAAAGAGGGCATTGTACACCATTGTGCCAGCTCAGACCTACTGCTAATCTCAGTACCAGCGAGACTCGTTGCCAGTGGGGCACAACCTCTGATCTGCAGTTAACTGTGAGTAAAGGTGCTTATTCAAATAAAGGACTTTTTCAGCGAGATTAGTCTTCAGGTGTGAAATGCTGTGCCAAGGTTATAACACCAGCAACAAGTCCTGTCCCTGGAGCACTTTTAGTGGGTACTGCAGTGCACTTCAGGCAGGCAGACCCAGGCCCATCCCCCCCACCCGTAACACTTGTGGTGGTAAATGGGAGGCCTCTAAAACTCACTGTACCCACATGTAGTTGCCCCCTTCACCCCTAAGAGCTATGGTAGTGTTGTACATTTGTCCCTTCCACGACCAAATGGCTTGGATTGGGACATTTCTGAGCTCGGCATTTTTAGTTTCTATTATCGCAAAAAAAAAACCGCCCATCTCAGAAGTGACCAAATCCATGGCATTTGGTCCGTCCAAACCGTATTTTCTAAACAAAAGATGGACGCCCATCTTTTTCGATAATACGATCTGTCCCGCCTCTTCACATACCCGTTTTCGGACATAGATGCCCATGGAGATGGGCGTTCGTGTTCGATTATGCCCCTCCACGTGTCATCAGCAAATTTAATTACCTCACTAGTTACTCCCATCTCTAAATCATTTATAAATATATTAAAGAGCAACGGTCCTAGCACTGACCCCTGAGGAACCCCACTAACTACCCTTCTCCATTGTGAATACTGCCCATTTAACCCTACTCTTTGTTTCCTTTCCTTCAATCAGTTTTTAATCCACAATAGGACATTACCTCCTATCCCATGACCCTCCAATTTCCTCTGTAGCCTTTCATGAGGCACCTTGTCAAACGCCTTTTGAAAATCCAGATACACAATATCAACCGGCTCCCCTTTGTCGACATGTTTGTTTACTACTTCAAAGAATTGAAGTAAATTGGTCAGGCAAGATTTCCCCACACTAAAGCCGTGCTGACTTGGTCTCAGTAATCCATGTCTTCAGATGTGCTCTGTAATTTTGTTTTTAATAATAGCCTCTACCATTTTCCCTGGCACCGACGTCAGACTCACCGGTCTATAATTTTCTGGATCTCCCCTGGAACCTTTTTAAAAAATCAGCGTTACATTGGCCACCCTCCAATCTTCCGGTACCACACTCGATTTTAAGGATAAATTGCATATCACTAACAGTAGCTCCGCAAGTTCATTTTTCAGTTCTATCAGTACTCTAGGAAGAATACCATCCGGTCCAGGTGATTTGGTACTCTTCAGTTTGCCGAACTGCCCCATTACGTCCTCCAGGTTTACTGTGAAGTCAGTAAGTTTCTCCGACTCGTCCGCTTGAAATACCATTTCCGACACCGGTATCCCACCCAAATCTTCCTCGGTGAAGACCGAAGCAAAAAATTAATTTAATCTCTCCACTACGTCTTTGTCTTCCTTGATCACCCCTTTTACCCCTCGGTCATCCAGCGGCCCAACCGGTTCTTTTGCCGGCTTCCTGCTTTTAATGTACCGAAATTTTTTTTTACTATGTTTTTTTGCCTCTACTGCTATCTTTTTCTCGTAATCCCTCTTGGCCTTCTTTATCTGAGCCTTGCATTTGCTTTGACACTCCTTATGCTGCTTCTTGTTATTTTCAGACGGTTCCTTCTTCCATTTTCTGAAGGCATTTCTTTTAGCCCTAATAGCTTCCTTCCCCTCACTTTTTAACCATGCCGGCTGTCTTTTGGACTTCCGTCTTTCTTTTCTAATTCGAGGAATATGTTTGGCCTGGGCCTCCAGGATGGTATTTTTGAATAGCATCCACGCCTGTTGTACAGTTTTTACCCTCTCAGTTGCCCCTCTAAGTTTTTTCTTAACCCATCTTCTCATTTTATCATAGTCTCCTTTTTTAAAGTTAAATGCAAACGTATTTGACTTCCTATGTATAGTTACTTCAAGGTTGATATCAAAACTGATCATATTATGATCACTGTTATCAAGCAGCCCCAGTACCATAACGTTCCTCACCAGATCATGCGCGCCACTAAGGACCAAGTCTAGAATTTTTCCTTCTCTCATTGGCTCCTGCACCAGCTGCTCCATACAGCTGTCCTTGATTTCATCAAGGAATTGTACCTCTCTCGTGTGTCCCAATGTCACATTTGCCCAGTTTATATTTGGGTAATTGAAGTCACCCATTATTATCGCATTGCCCATTTTGTTTGCGTCTCTGATTCCTTTTATCATTTCTGCGTCCTCCTGCTCATCCTGGCGCCTCATACACCGCCTTTAACAAAGCCAAAGTAATGTACAATCATTAAAAACAAGCAAGAAAGTAAGAAAGAAACTAAAACTTTATGACAGAGGAAAGTAAAAGAGAAAGAAACGAGAGGAAAGAGCTAAGAAAAGCTGCGGAGACACTAACACTACTGCCTGAAGAACGCCACCGCCCGGTGCATTACTCAGTTTACACCACCAAATAAATCAGCATAAGGTATAGAAAACAGGTGGGTCCTCATGGTTATCTTAAAACATGAGTATGATTGTTTGTAATGAAGTGAAAAAGGAAGAAAATTCCAAAGGAATGGGCCAAGGAAAAAGAAAGCCAAACAACGAGTCAGTCAGTCTTGTATGTGCAAGAGCAGGGATAGAAAGTTGTTGACTGGCAGAGGCGCACAAGGTGTGAGATGGGGTATATGGACAATTAACACAAATACATATGATGGAATCTGTGAGATAAGAATCTTGTGAGTTAGTTAAGAAAATTTTATATTGCGTGCGGTAGCCAGTGATATTGTCTGAGAAGAGGTGTTATATGATCAAAATGACTGAATTGCAGTATTCTGGACAGATTGTAATTTCTTAATGAGAGAAGGTGAGAGACCAGCATAAGCAACATCACAATAATCCGATCTGGATATTACCAGAGCATGAAGAAGAATAGCGCAAGTGTCGATATCAAGAAAAGGACGAATAATATGAATAGAGCGGAGCAAGGAAAAACAAGATCTTACTACAACAGAGACTTGGGATGAAAAGGAAAGTTGGGAATTCAGAATGACACCTAAATATTTGAAAGAATCAACAACTTGAAGCAGGACACCTTGAACTGATGGATATATTGAGGGGCAGGAAGAATGGCCGGTTACCCACAAATCAGCAAACTTTGATGGAATGAGAACTAAGTGGTTAAAGGAAAGCTAACAAGCAATGGAGTCTAGACATGATTGTATTGTACCAAGATTAGGAGAAGAAGGATCCAAGACAGAAACCAAGAGAATATCATCTGCATAAATATAGAATCAGATGCCAGTGTTTTCAATTAGTAAAGCCAGTGGGGATAAAAAGATATTAAATAAGAGATGGGAAAGAATCGAACCCTAAGGAACCCCACAAAATAGAGAACGTGGAGCAGAATTACCCTGAGGAGTGTGAACAATATACTTACGAAAACCAGATGAAAACCAGGACAGAACATTACCTGAAATACCTATGGAAGAGAGGCAGGAGAGAAGTAATCTGTGATTAACTAAATCAAAGGCAGCGGTGAGATTAAGAGATACCAGTAAAACAATTTTGACAATGTCAAAAACAGCACCCCAGCACACCCCAGTAGCACCCCACACCCCACCTTACCACCACCGGGCTTCCCCCACCCCTTGAGACCATCAATAATAGTAGTGAGGAAGAAGGGGTAAGGGATGTCTGGGGACTCATCCTGCTGATGGAGCCTGTCTCAACACCACCACAGCCTGCATGGTAGCCAGGAGGCCATCAGCTGCAGGGGCCAGTCCTCAGGTCTGCAGGCCATAGGGTAGCCCCTGCAGCTGAAGCCCTCTTTCTGCCATGTGCCTCCTTCCCTGCTGCCCATGGTGATGACCTTGTGGCCAAGGAGCCACAGTGGGTGGGTGAATTCTGGCAGTTCTACAGTCTCTGTGGGAACCTCTTGCCAAACTGTACCCACCTACACAGGTTCATATGCCTCATGGTCACCACTATAGAAGAGTTGTGGGCTGAGTTACATGCCTTGATAGTGGCCATGAGATACCTAGAGACACATATCTTTGCTCCCCCATCCCTTCCCCACCTGCAGCACCACTAGAACTGGAGGCCATGTGCTACCACCAAGCAGCTTCCTGTACATATTGCACAGTGATGTGGTTTAGTGCTATGTTGTGGGCAATATGGTTATGTACATACCTTAATTTATGATTTGTACAGTTAGACATCTATTATTGTAATAACTGCAATTTCATGTAAAGTATACATACATTTATTTTTACTACTACTACTACTACTATTTAGCATTTCTATAGTGCTACAAGGCATACGCAGCGCTGCACAAACATAGAAGAAAGACAGTCCCTGCTCAAAGAGCTTACAATCTAATAGACAAAAAATAAATAAAGTAAGCAAATCAAATCAATTAATGTGAACGGGAAGGAAGAGAGGAGGGTAAGTGGAGGCGAGTGGTTACAAGTGGTTACGAGTCAAAAGCAATGTTAAAGAGGTGGGCTTTCAGTCTAGATTTAAAGGTGGCCAAGGATGGGGCAAGATGTAGGGGCTCAGGAAGTTTATTCCAGGCGTAGGGTGCAGCGAGACAGAAGGCGCGAAGTCTGGAGTTGGCAGTAGTGGAGAAGGGAACAGATAAGAAGGATTTATCCATGGAGCAGAGTGCACGGGAAGGGGTGTAGGGAAGGACGAGTGTGGAGAGATACTGGGGAGCAGCAGAGTGAATACATTTATAGGTTAGTAGAAGAAGTTTGAACAGGATGCAAAAACGGATAGGGAGCCAGTGAAGGGTCTTGAGGAGAGGGGTAGTATGAGTAAAGCGACCCTGGCGGAAGATGAGACGGGCAGCAGAGTTTTGAACCGACTGGAGAGGGGAGAGGTGACTAAGTGGGAGGCCAGCAAGAAGCAGATTGCAGTAGTCTAAACGAGAGGTGACAAAGGTGTGGATGAGGGTTTTGGTAGAGTGCTCGGAAAGAAAGGGGCGGATTTTACGGATGTTGTAAAGAAAGAAACGACAGGTCTTTGCGGTCTGCTGGATATGAGCAGAGAAGGAGAGAGAAGAGTCAAAGATGACCCCAAGGTTTCGAGCTGAGGAGACAGGGAGAATGAGAGAGCCATCAACAGAAATAGAAAACGGGGGGAGCGGGGAGGTGGGTTTGGGGGGGAAAATGAGAAGCTCGGTTTTGGTCATATTTAATTTCAGGTGGCGTTGAGACATCCAGGCAGCAATGTCAGACAAGCACGCTGAAACTTTGGTTTGGATGCAAGGTGAGATATCAGGGGTAGAAAGGTAGATTTGGGAGTCATCAGCATAGAGATGGTAGGAAAAGCCATGGGATGAGATTAATGAACCAAGGGAAGAAGTGTAGATAGAAAAGAGGAGGGGACCAAGAACAGAACCCTGAGGTACGCCGACAGGCAGAGGGATAGAAGTAGAAGAGGATCCACCAGAGTGAACACTAAAGGTGCGGAGGGAGAGGTAGGAAGAGAACCAGGAAAGGACAGAGCCCTGGAATCCAAGTGAGGACAGGGTATCGAGAAGTATGCTGTGATCGACAGTGTCAAAAGCAGTGGAAAGATCAAGAAGAATGAGAATGGAATATTGACCTCTGGATTTAGCCAGTAATAGGTCATTGGAGACTTTAGTAAGCGCAGTTTCGGTTGAGTGGAAAGGGCGAAAACCAGATTGTAATGGGTCAAGAATAGCATGTGAGGAGAGAAAATCAAGGCAGTGGCGGTGAACAGCACGCTCAAGTAATTTGGAGAGAAAAGGAAGGAGGGAGATGGGTCGGTAATTAGAGGGACAAGTAGGGTCAAGTGAAGGCTTCTTAAGGAGAGGTGTGACCACAGCATGTTTAAAGGCAGCAGGGACAGTCGCAGTGGAAAGTGAGAGGTTGAGAATGTGACAGATAAAAGGAATAAGAGTAGGAGAGATGGCATTAAGAAGGTGGCTGGGAATGGGATCAGAGGAACAGGTGGTACATTTTGAGGAGAAGGAGAAGTGTAGTTTCCTCAATAGTAACTTCAGGAAAGGAGGAAAGGGAATGAGGGGAAGGAGAGAGAGGGGAACGGACTAGTGGAGGGAGAGCTGGTGAGGTAGAGAAAGCAAGGTTTATCTTTTGAACCTTGTTGTGAAAGAATTCAGCAAGGGTCTGAGGAGATAATGAAGGGGGAGTTGGGGGAGGGGGCACCTTGTAAAAAAAGCCCGTTTCTGACACAAATGAAACGGGCGCTAGCAAGGTTTTCCTCGGATTGTGTATGTTTGAGAGAGTGTATGTGAGAGTGACTGTGTGTGAGAGAGAGTGAATATGCGAGTGTGTCTGTGAGAGAGACAGTGTGTGTGTGAGAATGAGTGTGTGCGTGAGAATGAGTGTGTGCAAGTGCGTATGTGAGACACAGTGTGAGAAAGAGTGTGTTTCACACAGATACAGTGTGTGCGAGAGAGTGTGTGTGAGACACAGACTCTGTGAGACTGAGTGTATGAGACCAAGAGAGTGTGTGAGTGACTGTGTGACACATAGAGAGTGAATGTGATACAGTGTGAGACATAGAGTGTGTGAGAGTGAGAGAGAGAAATACATTGACCGTGAGAGAGAGAGAGTGTGTGTGACAGAGATAACTCTCCCCCCCTCTCTGGTGTCAGGCCCCCCCTCCCTCCCTCCCTCTCTCGTTTCAGGCCCCCCTTCTCTCTCTGGTGTCTGAGTGTTACTGAGTGACACTGAGCTCTGGCTGTGCTTCAATGAACTGACCAATCCTATGTAATAGAATGCACCTCCAACATTCTGAAGCTGAGAAACCTCGTGTGGTTGATCACTTCTGCTTGTGACGAACCCAGAAGTACGTGATGTCAATTCAGGAGATGTGGGTTTCACCACCATGCATTTAGAACGTTGGGAGTTGTGGAGGCTTCATAGAATGTTGGAGGTGCGTTTTATATAGAGAGATAATACATGTGTTGTACATATGCAGTATACCTGAGTGCAAGTTGACTCATTTTGAAATCTGCAGCCCCTATTACTAAACTATGAGTTACACTATTGCTACTCATCTGCCATTCCACATAATAGATGGTGCCATATCCCCTGGCAGTGCATCACAGCTACCTGTGTATTCCCACTTCTCTGAACATTCTCCTAGCTTGTGTTACTACCCCAGTACTGATAAAACCAAAGAAGTAATATACCAGGTCCCATTGAGAAACCACTCCCTAACCCACAGACTAAACTTTGAACAGCTATTTACAAAATAAGTACCTCGGTATAATATGTAAACCACTTTGATTGTAACTACAGAAAGAAAGGTGGTATATCAAATCACCCCCTCCCCCAAAAAACCAACAAAACTACAGACTAGTATTAGAGGGGGGGATTTGATATACCACCTTTCTGTGGTTACAATCAAAGTGGTTTACATATTATATAGAGGTACTTATTTTGTAGTGGAGCAATTAAGTGACATACCCAGAATCACAAGGAGCTGCAAAAGGAATCAAACCCAGTTCTCATGGTTCTCAGGCGGTTGTACTATTCATTAGGCTACTCCTCCATTCCTGCTTGACAACAATACACTTTCTCTGTATTGTTGTCAAGCAGATTATGTGACAGAAACATAGAAACATGACGGCAGGTAAAGGCCAAATGACCCATCCAGTCTGCCCATCCTCTGTAACCCCCAATTCTACCTGTTCCTAAGCGATCCCACATGCGTATCCCATGCCTTTTTAAATTCTGGAACAGTTCTCGACTCCACCACCTCCACCGGAAGGCCATTCCACGCCTCCACCACCCTTTCTTTGAAATAATACTTCCTTAGGTTACTCCTAAGCCTATTCCCTCTTAACTTTGTCATATGCCCCCTCATTCCAGAGCTCTCCTTCATTTGAAAAAGGCTCTTTTCCTGTACATAAATGCCCTTGAGATATTTAAACGTTTCTATCATGTCTCCTCTCTCTCTCCTCTCTTCCAGCGTATACATGTTGAGGTTCATATGCCTGTCCCTATAATTTTTGCATTCAAGATAGTTTACTAATTTCGTAGCCGCCCTCTGGACCGACTCCATCCTGTTTATATCTTTCCGTAGGTGCGGTCTCCAGAACTGCACACAGTACTCCAAATGGGGCCTCACCAGAGACTTATACAAGGTGTCCCGTTCGTGAGTCCTTGTGCTGGGCGGAGAACAGAGATGAGGAACTCGAACCTGGGCTCTGCTGGGCAGACGAGCAACCCCAAGGTTTCACCTGTGATGACCATTGTTCCCCGAGGGTTGAGCCCCCAGGTGCAGGCGGCCGACAGGACTTCCGGATGCAGGCAGGGGTCAGAGGCGGGCTGCAAGCAGCAGGCAAAGAGAAATCCAGGTTCAAGCAGTGGTCAGAGACAGGCAGCAGGCAGAGGGTAATCCGGGTTCAAGCAGTGGTCAGAGACAGGCAGCAGGCAGAGAGTAATCCGGATTCAAGCAGTGGTCAGAGACAGGCAGCAGGCAGAGGGTAATCTGGGTTCAAGCAGTGGTCAGAGACAGGCAGCAGCCAGACAGTAATCCGGGTTCAGGCAGTGGTGAAAGACAGGCAGCAACGAGGGTCAGCAGAGAAACTCACCAAAACACAAAGCAAAACCTAGGACCGCTGCTTTTTAACATGTTTATAAATGATTTAGAGATGGGAGTAACTAGCGAGGTAATTAAATTTGCTGATGACACAAAGTTATTCAAAATCGTTAACTCGCAACAGGATTGTGAAAAATTACAGAAGGACCTTACGAGACTGAGAGACTGGGTGGCTAAATGGCAGATGACGTTTAATGTGAGCAAGTGCAAGGTGATGCATGTGGGAAATAAGAACCCGAATTATAGCTACGTCATGCAAGGTTCCACGT
This sequence comes from Microcaecilia unicolor, assembly GCF_901765095.1. Taxonomy (NCBI): domain Eukaryota; kingdom Metazoa; phylum Chordata; class Amphibia; order Gymnophiona; family Siphonopidae; genus Microcaecilia; species Microcaecilia unicolor. The sequence continues at coordinate 93,336,907 of NC_044040.1, read as the reverse complement.
TAGGAGTTACGGACCAAGAAAGGGATCTGGGTGTCGTCGTCGATAATACACTGAAACCTGCTCAGTGTGCTGCTGCGGCTGGGAAAGCGAATAGAATGTTGGGTATTATTAGGAAAGGTATGGAAAACAGGTCTGAGGATGTTATATTGCCGTTGTATCGCTCCATGGTGTGACCGCACCTTGAGTATTGTGTTCAATTCTGGTCGCCGCATCTCAAGAAAGATATAGTAGAATTGGAAAAGGTGCAGCGAAGGGCAACTAAAATGATAGCGGGGATGGGACGACTTCCCTATGAAGAAAGACTAAGGAGGCTAGGGCTTTTCAGCTTGGAGAAGAGACGGCTGAGGGGAGACATGATAGAGGTATATAAAATATTGAGTGGAGTGGAACAGGTGGATGTGAAGCATCTGTTCACGCTTTCCAAAACTACTAGGATTAGGGGGCATGCGATGAAACTACAGTGTAGTAAATTTAAAACAAATCGGAGAAAATTGTTCTTCACCCAACACGTAATTAAACTCTGGAATTCGTTGCCGGAGAACGTGGTGAATGCGGTTAGCTTAGCAGAGTTTAAAAAGGGGTTAGACGGTTTCCTAAAGGACAAGTCCATAAACCACTACTAAATGGACTTCGGAAAAATCCACAATTCCAGGAATAACATGTATAGAATGTTTGTACGTTTGGGAAGCTCGCCAGGTGCCCTTGGCCTGGATTGGCCACTGTCATGGACAGGATGCTGGGCTTGATGGACCTTTGGTCTTTTCCCAGTGTGGCATTACTTATGTACTTATGTAAAGTAGAAGCCAAAGCACTGGACTGGAGAGCAGACACTTCTGAAATAGCCCCCACCATCAGGAGCAAAAGAATCAGCTGGCAAGGGGAGCCTCTGGTTGGCTGGTCTGCTGGAGGGGGAGGAGCCTGGCAGTGAGGCTCCAATCCAGTGAAGCTGGAAGCAGGGCGAGAGTTCCAGTGTTCCCGAGCCGCGCAAGCCAGAAGACAGCCGGGCAGCAAGCCCGATCCCGGACACGAATCCCGTGTCCAGCAAGAGAGATTCAGGGCGACTTCCGGACCGCCGGGTCCCGCCAAGATGGCCGGAGCCCCACTTCAGATGGTTCAGGCAATGCTTGGGGCGCCTGCGCCAGGCCCACCAAGATGACCGGCATCCCCCCCCCCCCCCCAAGTAGTTGAGAAGCGTGACACAAGGGCACTATCACCTCCTTTTTCCTGCTGGTCATGCCTCTCTTTATGCACCCAAGCATCCTTCTGGCTTTGGCTGTCACTTTTTCTACCTGTTTGAAAGCTTTAAGGTCATCAGACACAATCACCCCCAAGTCCCGCTCTTCCTTCGCACACTGAAGCACTTCACCCCCTATACTGTACCGTTCTCTCGGATTTTTGCGACCCAAGTGCATGACCCTGCATTTTTGGGGATTAAACCTTAGTTGCCAAATATCGGTCCATTCCTCTAGCTTCACTAGGTCCTTCCTCATGTCATTCACACCCTCCAGGGTGTCTACCCTGTTGCAGAGTTTAGTATCATCCACAAAGAGACAAACCTTACCAGACAGCCCCTCCGCAATATCACTCAATTTATTTATCAGTCACCTGTGCAGAACTGTTTCAAAGGCTTTGCTGAAATCCAAGTATACCACATCAAGCGCCCCTCTCACATCCAACTGTTTGGTCACCCAGTCGAAGAGGACAGTCAGATTCGTCTGACATGACCTGCCACTAGTGATGCCATGCTGCCTCGGATCCCGCATTCCATGTAGTTCAAGAAAGCTCACAATCCTCCTCTTTAGAAGCGTTTCCATTAGCTTACTCACCACCGAGGTCAGACTGACAGGTCTGTAATTCCTAACCTCCTCCTTACTTCCACTCTTGTACAGAGGAACCACATTCGCCCTTCTGCAGTCCGCCGGGACCACTCCAGTATCTAAAGAAGCATTGAAGAGGTCCGTCAGGGGAGCCGACAGAACCTCTCTGAGTTCCTTAAGCACCCTTGGGTGTATCCCATCAGGCCCCATCGCTCTGTCTACTTTTAGTTTGGCAAGCTCCTCACGAACACAGTCCTCCGTAAACGGGTCTTGGTCTACCATATATCCATCTCCTTTAGCCTTTGTTTTCTGCAGCCCTACCCCCGGTCTTTCATTTGTGAACACAGAGCTGAAATAATCATTAAGCAGTTCAGCTTTATCCTTATCATCTTCCACATATTTCTCTCCCTCCGCTTTGAGCCTCACAATGCTATTATGGCCCTTCCTCTTGTCACTTATATATCTGAAAAAGGTCTTGTCCCCCAATTTTACCGTATTAGCTATCTTTTCCTCCATTTGCTGCTTCACTTTCCTGATAGCTTTTCCAGTTTCTCTTCGCTTATTTAGGTATTCTCTCCTGTCCTCATCTTTCTGAGACGTCTTGTAACGTGCTAGCCTCCTTCCCCTTATCTTTTCAGCTACTACATTCGAGTACCTGAGAGGCCTTCTTTTCCTCTTACTTTTATGTAATTTTCTAACATAAAGGTTAGTTGCCTTTTATATAGCTCCTTTCAGTCTTGTCCATTGCTGTTTTACATCCTTCAGCTGTTCCCATCCCGCTAACTGTTCCTTGAGAAATTTCCCCATCTCGGCAAAGTTAGTTCCTTTGAAATCCAGGCCTGCAATCTTGAATGAGGCTTCTCTTCTGTTTTGATATTGAACCATACCATACGATGATCACTAGATGCCAAATGGTCCGCCACCTTGATGTCAGAAACGTACTCTCCATCCATAAGCACCAGGTCCAGAACAGCTCCATCCCGCGTCGGTTCCGTCACCCACTGCTGGAACAATTCTTCCTGTAGGGAATCTACGATCTCTTTGCATCTAGATGACCTCGCAGCCGGGACACCCCAATCATCATCCGGCATATTGAAGTCACCTATCAGTAGTACTTCCCCTTTCCTAGCTATCTTGCGGATGTCTTCAATTAAGTCCCTGTCCATTTCCTCCGACTGTGAGGGTGGTCTGTATATCACTCCGATATAGATACATTTTCCTTTCCCTCTTTCCAGTTTAACCATGTAAACTCCATGCTACAAAACGGACTTTTCCCAAAAGAAAAAGGAAAACTTTTACTCACCCCAATACCCAAAGACGCAAAGAAAAATGCAAGTGAAATAACTAATTACAGACCAGTAGCATCCATACCACTAATAACCAAAATAACCGAAGGGATGGTAACAAAACAACTTACAAACTACCTAGACAAGTTCTCAATACTGCATGATGCCCAATCAGGATTCCGATCGAATCACAGCACCGAAACAATAATCACATTAATGACCAAATTTAAACAAATGATTGCAACCGGCAACAATATACTCCTCCTACAATTTGACATGTCAAGTGCCTTTGATATGGTTGACCATGGAATCCTACTACACATACTTGAATACTTTGGCATCGGAGGCAATGTCCTAAACTGGTTCAAGGGGTTCCTAACCCTGCGCTCCTACCAGGTTACATCAAATTCAACTAGGTCTGCAGCATGGACACCAGAATATGGAGTACCGCAAGGATCACCCCTATCACCAACCATTTTCAACCTAATGATGATTCCTTTGGCAAAACTTCTATCAAGCCATAACCTTAACCCATATATATACGCCGATGATGTAACAATACATATCCCTTTCAAACAAGACATTAAAGAAATCTTCAACGAAATCAACCAAAGCTTACACATCATGAACACCTGGGCAGATGCATTTCGATTGAAACTCAATGCTGAAAAAACTCAATGTCTGATTCTCACCTCCCAATACAACAAGAATGAATTCACCGCTATAAACACACCAAAACTAAATCTTCCTATTTCAGATACTTTAAAAATCCTTGGAGTCACTGTTGACCGCCACCTAACACTCGAAACTCATGCAAACAACATAACCAAAAAGATGTTCTACAGCATGTGGAAACTGAAAAGAATAAGACCATTCTTCCCAAGATCCGTCTTCCGCAGCCTAGTGCAATCACTCGTACTCAGCCATCTGGATTACTGCAACTCACTGTACGTAGGTTGTAAAGAGCAAATACTGAGGAAACTCCAAACAGCCCAGAACACAGCTGCCAGACTCATCTTCGGGGAACCAAAATACGAAAGTGCGAAACCCTTACGAGAGAAGCTACACTGGCTCCCACTCAAGGAACGAATCACTTTTAAATTATGCACACTAGTTCACAAAATTATTCACGGTGAAGCCCCAACCTACATGTCTGACTTAATAGACTTACCATCCAGAAACGCTAAAAGATCATCCCGAACTTTCCTTAACCTCCACTTTCCAAATTGCAAAGGCATAAAATACAAAGTCCTACATGCATCAACCTTCTCTTATATGAGCACGCAATTCTGGAATAAACTACCACGTAACCTGAAGACGACTTACGAGCTGACCGACTTCCGCAAGTCATTGAAGACTTAACTCTTTGAAAAAATCTATCGAAAGGATTAAAACACATGAAGTCCACGCACACTGTTAGTACTGCATCAATACATACTCATTTATACTCTCATCCCCCGAAATTCTAACACACTCAAACCTTAATCTACAGGTAAAAATGTTATAACCAAACGTTCTCAGCTATTGTTCTGTAATCCTGTCAGCATCCATTGTTTCTTCACTATTCCATTGTTCTGTTCCATTGTTCTATTCCCCTTGCGATACGTAGACTTTGTTTTTACCTTACTCCTCACAATGTAACCATAATCGAGTTGTAACAAATTGTACTTCCATCAATATAATGTATTGTAAGCCACACTGAGCCCGCAAATAGGTGGGAAAATGTGGGATACAAATGCAATAAATAATAATAATAATAATAATAATAATAATAACTCACAGCGCTTCTTCGCTACCCCACATGTCCTGCAGTTCTGTCACTTGGATATCATTCTTAGCATATACTGCCACACCTCCACCCTTTTTTCCTACCCTGTCCTTCCTGAATAGATTATAGCCAGGTATAGCAACATCCCAGTCATGGTTCTCCGTGAACCACGTCTCTGTGACCGCCACTAAATCCAAGTCCGCTTCCATCGTTGTAGCCTCAAGATCTAGAAGTTTGTTTCCCAAACTACGGGTATTGGTATACAAGGCTTTCCAGATTTTACTCTTTTTATTCACTTCTATAGAGGTATTAGATTTCCTACCTTCCTTGGGGTTAATTAAGGCTTCATGGCCTTTTATACCCATCCCCATTAATTTTAGTTTAAAGCCCTCTTTAGTACTTTAGCCAGCCTATTGCTGAAGACACTCCTTCCCTTCCTTGACAGATGGATACCATCACCACTCAGTACCTCTTGGAAAATCATCCCATGGTCTACAAAACCAAAGCTCTCTCGCCGGCACCAACCACGCAGCCACGCATTTGTCTCCAAGATGCGAGCTTCTCTCATTCGACCTTTACCTTCGACAGGGAGGATCGATGAAAACAACGCCTGTGCACCTAGTTGCTTCACCCTCTGACCCAAAGCCACGAAGTCTCGTATGATACGTTCAGTAGGATATTTAGCTGTATCATTTGTGCCAACATGGATGAGTAACATAGGAGCGTGGTCCATAGGCTTGATGAGTCTAGGCAATCTTTCCACAATATCGCAAATTTTGGCACCAGGCAGACAGCACATCTCTCTGCACAGCATATCTGGCCAGCAGATAGGCGCTTCGGTACCCCTGAGAAGTGAATCTCAAACCACCACTACCTTTCTCTTTCTTTGGGCCAATTTTCCGGCTGTGATGGCAGTTTTGGTCATTGTTTCATCCTGTTTTTTAGATGTTTCTACCTCTTCTACCTCCAGGGCTATGAACTGATTCTTTAGCTGAATAGAAGGTGGAGTTGGAGAATTCATCTTGTGGGACTTGGTGACCTGCTTCCAGCTGTACTCTGTCTGCCCAAGATCTTCTCTCCCTTTGCTGGAAGTCCTCAATGTTTTGACCTGTGTCTCTGGGTCAAATTTCTGGTTGTCCCAGATGTTTCTTAGTCTTACCACTTTTTCTCTTAGTTCTTGTACTTCTTTCACAAAGGACTCAATGTAAGTAATATCTGTCTATCCAGAACTGCTACAGAATTAATGGTTCATACAGGCACTGTTCTTTGATGTGACTGAAGCAGCCTACATGGGGTGGCAACAGCTTGTACATTCAGTCAATTAGGTTAGACATAGCAGTGTATGAGGCTGTATAGGGATGCTATTAACCATCTGACATCAAGGTGAGAATGTACTGCTAAACATAGGTTCTGTCTGCCCACAGTGCAGGATGTGACATTTAGAAATGATTCATGCCACAGGATATTGCACATGATGTCATGTGCCACCACACACTGAGCACATGTATGCTAATTATCAATCGCAATAAGGCATTGTAAACAATGCACTACACACACATGTACTTAGTGGTGTGTTTTGACCTTCAGCCTTCATCTATAGGCCATTTAAGTTGGCATCTGCCATTGGTAACTGAACAGTTAGCACCTGAGTATAGTAGCACTTATCCATATACTTGAGGCTTCCTACACAGAACCATCTGAGGAGGAACCAGGTGCAACAGCAACAGACATAGAATATGCCATTGAGGCTGAACAACCTGCTGCTGGGGAAGATGATATAGCAGCAGGGGCAACATCGAGCCATACAGTGGAAGAGATCCCTCTAGCAGCTGTCTGCATCATGCAGGACCAGGAGGATAGTATTACCCCCCCTAGTCCTATATTCCCCTTCTCCCCCTTTGATGGAGGATGTGACATCCCTGGAGGCTGGGGAGATGGTTCCAGGGAGTGGAGAATATCCACCAGTGCCTCTCTTTTTGAGCTAGAAAGCAGCAGGACATTGTTGTCCCAGATGCACCTACTGACCCATCACCTGCTGCTTTGGTGTTGGAAGAGGGTGATATGATGGGGCCTGCCAGCTCTGCCCAGATGCAGCAGTGGGTGCATCTGGGCAGGATTATGGGCCAATGCTAGCGCAAATAGAGAAAGCACTGGTGTTTATGGGGCAGCAAATGGCTACAGAATATCCTGGAGGAATGAAGGAGGTTCTCTGCTGCATTTCCCCAATCAAGCTAGGACTGAGGTAGCAACAATCTTTACCATCTGCAACCTCCCTAGAACTGTCCTCCTCTGCTACCAGGGATCTGTTCCTGTGTAATGATATGATGTTAACGTTATCATATCCTTGACTGCTTTCCTCACACCAATTCCACCCCACATTTGGCATTTTACATTTTATATTTAATTATTTTCGGTTTTAAATATTTTTTATAGAAAAAGCGAATGCTACATACCTGTAGAAGGTATTCTCCGAGGACAGCAGGCTGATTGTTCTCACTGATGGGTGACGTCCACGGCAGCCCCTCCAATCGGAAACTTCACTAGCAAAGGCCTTTGCTAGTCCTCGCGCGCCCATGCGCACCGCGCATGCGCGGCCGTCTTCCCGCCCGAACCGGCTCGTGTTCATCAGTCCCATATGTAGCAAGACAAAGACAAGGGAAGACACAACTCCAAAGGGGAGGCGGGCGTGTTTGTGAGAACAATCAGCCTGCTGTCCTCGGAGAATACCTTCTACAGGTATGTAGCATTCGCTTTCTCCGAGGACAAGCAGGCTGCTTGTTCTCACTGATGGGGTATCCCTAGCCCCCAGGCTCACTCAAAACAACAAACATGGTCAATTGGACCTCGCAACGGCGAGGACATAACTGAGATTGACCTAAAAAATTTACCAACTAACTGAGAGTGCAGCCTGGAACAGAACAAACAGGGCCCTCGGGGGGTGGAGTTGGATCCTAAAGCCCAAACAGGTTCTGAAGAACTGACTGCCTGAACCGACTGTCGCGTCGGGTATCCTGCTGCAGGCAGTAATGGGATGTGAATGTGTGGACAGATGACCACGTCGCAGCTTTGCAAATTTCTTCAATAGAGGCTGACTTCAAGTGGGCTACCGACGCTGCCATGGCTCTAACATTATGAGCCGTGACATGACCCTCAAGAGTCAGCCCAGCCTGGGCATAAGTGAAGGAAATGCAATCTGCTAGCCAATTGGATATGGTGCGTTTCCCCACAGCCACTCCCCTCCTATTGGGATCAAAAGAAACAAACAATTGGGCGGACTGTCTGTTGGGCTGTGTCCGCTCCAGGTAGAAGGCCAATGCTCTCTTGCAGTCCAATGTGTGCAGCTGATGTTCAGCAGGGCAGGAATGAGGACGGGGAAAGAATGTTGGCAAGACAATTGACTGGTTCAGATGGAACTCCGACACGACCTTTGGCAAGAACTTAGGGTGAGTGCGGAGGACTACTCTGTTATGATGAAATTTGGTGTAAGGGGCCTGGGCTACCAGGGCCTGAAGCTCACTGACTCTACGAGCTGAAGTAACTGCCACCAAGAAAATGACCTTCCAGGTCAAGTACTTCAGATGGCAGGAATTCAGTGGCTCAAAAGGAGGTTTCATCAGCTGGGTGAGAATGACATTGAGATCCCATGACACTGTAGGAGGCTTGACAGGGGGCTTTGACAAAAGCAAACCTCTCATGAAGCGAACAACTAAAGGCTGTCCTGAGATCGGTTTACCTTCCACACGGTAATGGTATGCACTGATTGCACTAAGGTGAACCCTTACAGAGTTGGTCTTGAGACCAGACTCAGACAAGTGCAGAAGGTATTCAAGCAGGGTCTGTGTAGGACAAGAGCGAGGATCTAGGGCCTTGCTGTCACACCAGACGGCAAACCTCCTCCATAGAAAGAAGTAACTCCTCTTAGTGGAATCTTTCCTGGAAGCAAGCAAGATGCGGGAGACACCCTCTGACAGACCCAAAGAGGCAAAGTCTATGCTCTCAACATCCAGGCCGTGAGAGCCAGGGACCGGAGGTTGGGATGCAGAAGTGCCCCTTCGTCCTGTGTGATGAGGGTCGGAAAACACTCCAATCTCCACGGTTCTTCGGAGGACAACTCCAGAAGAAGAGGGAACCAGATCTGACGCGGCCAAAAAGGAGCAATCAGAATCATGGTGCCTCGGTCTTGCTTGAGTTTCAACAAAGTCTTCCCCACCAGAGGTATGGGAGGATAAGCATACAGCAGACCCTCCCCCCAGTCCAGGAGGAAGGCATCCGATGCCAGTCTGCCGTGGGCCTGAAGCCTGGAACAGAACTGAGGGACTTTGTGGTTGGCTCGAGATGCGAAGAGGTCTACCAAGGGGGTGCCCCACACCTGGAAGATCTGTCGCACTACACGGGAATTGAGCGACCACTCGTGAGGTTGCATAATCCTGCTCAACCTGTCGGCCAGACTGTTGTTTACGCCTGCCAGATATGTGGCTTGGAGCACCATGCTGTGACGGCGAGCCCAGAGCCACATGCTGACGGCTTCCTGACACAGGGGGCGAGATCCGGTGCCCCCCTGCTTGTTGACGTAGTACATGGCAACCTGGTTGTCTGTCTGAATTTGGATAATTTGGTGGGACAGCCGATCTCTGAAAGCCTTCAGAGCGTTCCAGATCGCTCGCAACTCCAGAAGATTGATCTGCAGATCGCGTTCCTGGAGGGACCAACTTCCTTGGGTGTGCAGCCCATCGACATGAGCTCCCCACCCCAGGAGAGACGCATCCGTGGTCAGCACTTTTTGTGGCTGAGGAATTTGGAAAGGACGTCCCAGTCAGATTGGACCAAATCGTCCACCAATACAGGGATTTGAGAAAACTCGTGGACAGGTGGATTACGTCTTCTAGATCCCCAGCAGCCTGAAACCACTGGGAAGCTAGGGTCCATTGAGCAGACCTCATGTGAAGGCGGGCCATGGGAGTCACATGAACTGTGGAGGCCATGTGGCCCAGCAATCTCAACATCTGCCGAGCTGTGATCTGCTGGGACGCTCGCACCCGCGAGACGAGGGACAACAAGTTGTTGGCTCTCGTCTCTGGGAGATAGGCACGAGCCGTCCGAGAATCCAGCAGAGCTCCTATGAATTCGAGTCTCTGCACTGGGAGAAGATGGGACTTTGGATAATTTATCACAAACCCCAGTAGCTCCAGGAGGCGAATAGTCATCTGCATGGACTGCAGGGCTCCTGCCTCGGATGTGTTCTTCACCAGCCAATCGTCGAGATATGGGAACACATACACCCCCAGCCTGCGAAGTGCTGCTGCTACTACAGCCAAGCACTTTGTGAACACCCTGGGCGCAGAGGCGAGCCCAAAGGGTAGCACACAGTACTGGAAGTGACGTGTGCCCAGCTGAAATTGCAGATACTGTCTGTGAGCTGGCAGTATCGGGATGTGTGTGTAGGCATCCTTCAAGTCCAGAGAGCATAGCCAATCGTTTTCCTGAATCATGGGAAGAAGGGTGCCCAGGGAAAGCATCCTGAACTTTTGTTTGACCAGATATTTGTTCAGGGCCCTTAGGTCTAGGATGGGACGCATCCCCCCTGTTTTCTTTTCCACAAGGAAGTACCTGGAATAGAATCCCAGCTCTTCTTGCCCGGATGGCACGGGCTCGACCGCATTGGCGCTGAGAAGGGCGGAGAGTTCCTCTGCAAGTACCTGCTTGTGCTGGAAGCTGTAAGACTGAGCTCCCGGTGGACAATTTGGAGGTTTTGCGGCCAAATTGAGGGTGTATCCTTGCCGGACTATTTGGAGAACCCACTGATCGGAGGTTATGAGAGGCCACCTTTGGTGAAAAGCTTTCAACCTCCCTCCGACTGGCAGGTCGCCCAGCATTGACACTTGGATGTCGGCTATGCTCTGCTGGAGCCAGTCAAAAGCTCGTCCCTTGCTTTTGCTGGGGAGCCGAGGGGCCTTGCTGAGGCGCACGCTGCTGACGAGAGCGAGCGCGCTGGGGCTTAGCCTGGGCCGCAGGCTGTCGAGAAGGAGGATTGTACCTACGCTTGCCAGAAGAGTAGGGAACAGTCTTCCTTCCCCCAAAAAATCTTCTACCTGTAGAGGTAGAGGCTGAAGGCTGCCGGCGGGAGAACTTGTCGAATGCGGTGTCCCGCTGGTGGAGCTGCTCTACCACCTGTTCGACTTTCTCTCCAAAAATGTTATCCGCACGGCAAGGCGAGTCCGCAATCCGCTGCTGGATTCTATTCTCCAGGTCGGAGGCACGCAGCCATGAGAGCCTGCGCATCACCACACCTTGAGCAGCGGCCCTGGACGCAACATCAAAGGTGTCATACACCCCTCTGGCCAGGAATTTTCTGCACGCCTTCAGCTGCCTGACCACCTCCTGAAAAGGCTTGGCTTGCTCAGGGGGAGCGCATCAACCAAGCCCGCCAACTGCCGCACATTGTTCCGCATGTGTATGCTCGTGTAGAGCTGGTAGGACTGGATTTTGGCCACGAGCATAGAGGAATGGTAGGCCTTCCTCCCAAAGGAGTCTAAGGTTCTAGAGTCCTTGCCCGGGGCGCCGAAGCATGCTCCCTAGAACTCTTAGCCTTCTTTAGGGCCAGATCCACAACTCCAGAATCATGAGGCAACTGAGTGCGCATCAGATCTGGGTCCCCATGGATCCGGTACTGGGACTCGATCTTCTTGGGGATGTGGGGATTAGTTAAAGGCTTGGTCCAGTTCGCCAGCAATGTCTTTTTTAGGACATGGTGCATGGGTACAGTGGACACTTCCTTAGGTGGAGAAGGATAGTCCAGGAGCTCAAACATTTCAGCCCTGGGCTCGTCCTCCACAACCACCGGGAAGGGGATGGCCGTAGACATCTCCCGGACAAAGGAAGCAAAAGACAGACTCTCAGGAGGAGAAAGCTGTCTCTCAGGAGAGGGAGTGGGATCGGAAGGAAGACCCTCAGACTCCTCGTCAGAGAAATATCTGGGGTCTTCTTCCTCTTCCCACGAGGCCTCACCCTCGGTGTCAGACACAAGTTCATGGACCTGTGTCTGCAACCGTGCCCGACTTGACTCTGTGGAGCCACGTCCACGATGGGGGCGTCGAGAGGTAGACTCCCTCGCCCGCATCGGCGAAGCTCCCTCCGCCGACGTAGTCGGGGAGCCTTCCTGGGAGGCGACGGCAGCCGGTACCGCACGCGGCACCGACGCCGGAGACCTCACCTCGGGCGATGGGCCAGCCGGCGCCACGCTCGATGGTATCGGTGGCGCAAGCACCGCCGGTACCGGAGGGGTAGGGTGCAACAGCTCTCCCAGAATCTCTGGGAGAACGGCCCGGAGGCTCTCGTTCAGAGCGGCTGCAGAGAAAGGCATGGAGGTCGATGCAGGCGTCGACGTCAGAACCTGTTCCGGGCGTGGAGGCTGTTCCGGGCTGTCCAGAGTGGAGCGCATCGACACCTCCTGAACAGAGGGTGAGCGGTCCTCTCGGTGCCGATGCCTGCTGGGTGCCGACTCCCTCGGCGACCCAGAGCTCTCGGTGCCGACCCGGGAAGGAGACCGATGACGATGCTTCTTCGATTTCTTGGAACGAAGCATGTCACCGGAGCTTCCCGGCACCGACGAGGAGGACGTAGAATCCAGCCGTCGCTTCCTCGGGGCCGAGGCCGAAGGAGGTCGGTCTCGGGGGGGCTGTACCGCAGGAGCCCTCAGGGTAGGGGGAGACCCACCCGAAGGCTCACCGCCACCAGCAGGGGAATGGACAGCCCTCACCTGCACTCCAGACGAAGCACCACCGTCCGACGACATCAGCAGACGAGGTCCCGGTACCACCGACGTCGATGCAGCTATCCGATGTCTCGGCGCCGATGCAGAGGGCCGATGCCTCGATGCACTCGATGCACTGGCGGCCGAGGATGAAGCTCTGGACGCTGAAGACGTCGATGCACTGAAATTAGCGGGGGGAGAAAAGACCAAGAGTCTTTTCCCACACAGAATGGATTATATTTTTTCTCTGTTCGAGAACACACGACGAACGCGCGAGGTCGACTTTGCGGGGCCCGACACGGCGAAAACACGACTGTACCAAGCGCGGACAAAAGAAGACTGACGAACACGAGCCGGTTCGGGCGGGAAGACGGACGCGCATGCGCGGTGCGCATGGGCGCGCGAGGACTAGCAAAGGCTTTTGCTAGTGAAGTTTCCGATTGGAGGGGCTGCCGTGGACGTCACCCATCAGTGAGAACAAGCAGCCTGCTTGTCCTCGGAGAAAGAATTATTAGGTACAAGTATGGTATGTGTGTGTTTATGGGGCCTGATATTCAGCCGATGGCGGGCAGCACATTTGCTGTCCACCGCTGGTGTTAAACCCCGATACTCAATGCTGGACCATATCCGACAATCATCATTGAATATGCTGATATTCAGTGCTAACCAGTTAACTTTTTAGCAGTCAAAAATACGCTTGTTATTTAAGTGACCTATTTTGACTGCTCAACATAGCCAGTTGGTGCGGAATATCTATGCCTAACCAGCTATGTCTCTCAATAAAGCTGGTTGGCGTTAGCTGGGATATTCAGCAGGAGATAACCAATGAGCTCCTGCTGAATATCCCTGGTTAGGCGGTTAAACCCTATTTAACTGACCAATAGACATTTATGGCTAGTTAAATAGTTTTGAATATTGGGGAGGGGGGGGGGGAAGTGTGCAAGTCACAAGCTACATTTCACCATACAACAACATAATGGTTTTGACAGTCTCTGGCAATCTCATCTGTTGTCCATATAGGCAATCATTCTGGTGAGGTTAGAACCATATGTCTCCACCACCACCCACTGCACTGGTGTCTTGTCTTAACTTATTCAGCTGCACATTACACATCTGGACAGACAGGCTGGGATGTGTTAATAACAGTCATACATGAAGTACATTTCCTCATGTTGACAGGGGTGTACTCATGTTGGACAATCATATCTTACATTGGCCATTAAATATGTCCTGATCATATGCAGTCCATAACACCTGAACTGATAGATTAATCCATGTCTGGCAATTGTTATGACAGGTTTGCTCACCCATCCTATAAATACATACCTTTGTGGTGGTTCTTCTACCTGAAGAGGATGAAACTCACAAGTAGGTAGGAGAAATCCACAGAGTTATAGATCTCAACTTGCACAGGTCCTTACTTTCTCCTAGTTTAAATCTCAGTGTGAACGTATAATGAGTTTCCAAATATTGCAGCAGCACAGTCACTATCAAGCAATATATTGTCACAATGGTCATTTAGCTTTGGTTTGAAGTCTCCAAACGTCCTGTGTCTCATAGAACAATGCAAAACATATAGCTTAGTGCAACTCCTTGAAGAATATGCAAATGAACTCCAACTGTAGCATTATTCTCAACAGTCCTTTGCTGTAGCAATACCCACAATGCTGCCTGCATTTCCCTTTTTAAAAGGCCTCATGTTCACTTTTACCTCCTCTAAGCAATATGTATTTCTCTAATCTTTCTTCACACTTTCACTAGTGCCTAATGCTTATTAGCTCCTAAACATCTGACATACACAGACATACACACACTGCCCAGAGTCTACACGCAGATGCCCCACTCTACATGCTAAACCTAGTGGACCTAATACAGGTAACCTTTAGCCACCCTGTCTTAAGTGTCTTGTAATGGATCCTGAGTGTACTCTCAATAAGTGGACGCACTAATTGATGGGCCAGGTTTAGACCGCGGGGTTTTGCTAAGTACCTTGACTATTACAAACACATATTGAGGATTTTTTGTTTGCGTGCACATTGTAATTTTCTTTTTTGTTTTGACCGGTTCAGCTATAATTGTACCTTTATGAAATTGCCCTAGGCAACCTTTTCTTTTTACTTAGACTTATTCACAGGTTTCCTTCCCTTTTGTGAAGTATCCCTGCATACTGGAAAGTTCTGAAGACAGGTAAGTATAAAATTCACTTCATTTTTGTTAGAATCAATTTCTAATGAAGATTTAGTCAGTCTATTAAACCCCTTTCACACTGTAATAAAGTTAAGCACATAATTACACAACACCAGTTGTACCACCCTTTGTGCCATATACTTTTCTGACTATGACCAAGCCCAAGCCCTTAGACACAATTCTAAAGTTCTTCCAGAATGAAAAAAAGGCTCTCACCCGTATCTGTAAGAAATTTTTCAAAGTTTGGAATGCCAAGGATAAGACCCTTGATTGGCCCGTGTCCAGCTTTTTTGAACCTGCCAAATTATGTGGTTTAATTACTTACAACAACTCCCATAAAAAAGTGAAGTCCAGAGATAAAGATCTCAATGCCATAGACAAATTTATTCTTATTGGGGAGCAAGAAGGTAATTCTAATCCTCTGCTCAACACCCAACGCCCAGCACATCCACCTTTGGATGACACTGCACCCATGGCTTTACCTTCATATGAGGTGACTCCGCCTCCATATGAGCCAGGTCTTTCCAACAAACTTTTAAATTGTGGCATTGCCGTTGGATATACGCCCATACCACCCCACCTTCTGAATCCCACACCTCCACTTCCCCCCACCCATCCCATCACTCTGAACAAGCCCACATCTGTACAGATCTCCGGTACGGTAGATCTGTCACCTGTCCCTGTTCCTTCCGGTCCAGGACCCATGATTCCAGGCGCTGTTGCACCTGCCATCCCCCAGCCCACTGATCCAGGTGCTGCCATCCCTCCAACCATTGTTCCAGGTGCCGCCACCACAGTTGCAGGTACTGCTATCCCTATTATCCTTCAACCTGTCATCCCAGGTGCTGTTATACCTGTTCCTCCTCCCGTTCTTCCTCAACCTGTACCCCTGCCAAGTGTCCCTACTACTGCAATCCCTTCTAGCTCTGGACCAGAATCCCGGCTCCAGACCCGCCCTTCAGTCCCGAGATCTGTAACCTTTAAACAACCCTCTAAAACAGTAGAATTTACACAGCCATCTAAACCAGTGAACCCCTTGTCACTCCCTATCACTTCGGGCAATGCTAATCTAGGTCAGTTACAAATTAACTCTGTGTCTACCCTTGACAAAATAGACAAAGCTCCCAATGTCTTGCGACAACCAGAAGTTGCCAGCCTAGATTGTGGTGAGCATATTAGGTGTGGGCGCTGTCATAGGTTGGGCCATTTTTCTGCCATATGTCGATAGTCTTTTCATAAGCATGCCCGGCGTAATAATCCCCCTGTCCAGCAATCATTCCCTTTGTGGAACCCGGACCAAAGCCATTCTCAATAACTAGGCGTGGACCGTACCTGAGAAAATTATTTGGACCCTATAATCACTTTGCTCAACTGTACTATTGTGAAGAACAATGCTTAAACTATTAGATTAAAGATTAGAAGTTATCCTGAGTGTGTTTGGTAATATTCTAGTTTTAGTAGTCCTACTGTCTCTTCTGACTTAATTCTAAATAGTGGTTACTTCCTACACTGTCTTGAATTACTGTATTATCCATATTTGTTTTTTACCATACCTTGTGCTGACCGTACCATGGTTTAATGCCATTACTTTATCTGATATTTACTTAGGAATAAAATGGTCCCAGTTCATCAGGCTTTTTAACTCCAGAATCCCCTGTAATAGATTTGTTTTAGCTAACTTTTTAAATATATTGTGCAACTCATTCTTAGAGAAAAAATACAACAGAATGGTCTTGTGTCCATCTGGTTTGAGCCCGAGTTACTCAGACCTACAAATGCATTCTTCTGTGCTTCATGCTTAAAGCTGCATCTCTGCTTTTCTCTGTGTAAATGCTCACACTGGGAAAGCCTGACAGTTTCATTTTTCTGTACTTCAAGGTTATGCTGAGTACTCTTCCCCCTCCCCCTCCCCTAGCAGAAGTGCCGCTACTTCCAAAACTTTATTACCTGATTGAGACAGAATTCTACGGCGCTTCCCCCTAAAGCCACCGGAAGCCCTAGCCTGGTTCTTTAAACATTCACTATGAACTCCCGCAAACTAGTGGTTTACAGATAGAGTTAGCTATTCTGTTACACTTAGATTTTTTCCTTACCTTGTTATTCACAGACTGGAAACAAAATGGGAAAAAAGAAAAAATGTGATCCTCTGTTTATTTTTTCCCTTACTTCAAACGTCTGAATAATGAAGTCTCCCTTTCTCTTCCCCCTCAGCCCTCCCTCTTCTCCCTCAGACCTCCCTTTCTCTCCCTCCACAGCCCCCCTCTTCTCCCTCAGCCCTCCCTTTCTCTTCCCCTCAGCCCTCCCTTTCTCTCCCTCCACAGCCCCCCCTCTTCCCCTCAGCCCTCCCTTTCTCTCCCTCCATAGCCCCCCCTCTTCTCCCTCAGCCCTCCCTTTCTCTCCCTCCACAGCCCCCCTCTTCTCCCTCAACCCTCCCTTTCTCTTCCCCTCAGCCCTCCCTTTCTCTCCCTCCACAGCCCCCCTCTTCCACCTCAGCCCTCCCTTCCTCTCCCTCCTCTACCCCTCCCCTATCCCCCGCAGCCCTCCCTTCCTCTCCCTCCCCTACCCCTCCCCTATCCCCCGCTGCCCTCCCTTCCTCTGCCTCCTCTACCCCTCCCCTATCCCCCGTAGACTTCCCTTTCTCTCCCTACACAGCCCCCCTCTTCCCCCTCAGCCCTCCCTTTCTCTTCCCCCTCAGCCCTCCCTTTCTCTACCCCTCAGCCCTCCCTTCTCTCCCTTCATAGCCCCCCTCTTCCCTCTCGGCCCTCCCTTCCTCTCCCTCCATAGCCCCTCCTCTTCCCCCTCAGCCCTCCCTTCCTCTCCCCGCATAGCCCCTCCTTCCTCTATGCCTCCTACCCCCTCCCCCTGACGTCCCCTCCACCCCCCTTCACAAGATTTATTTATTTATTTTTAAATTATTTTTATTTTTCTGACTTTGCAAATTGTTTTTTTTCCTTCTTTTTAGCCACCATGGGGGCTACCATGATACACATTTCCAGTATAGTTTTGATTAAGTTGCGGAGGAAGGTAATTGGATGTGAGAATCCCATTCATTTTTGGGATAATTATAAAGGTTATAAGGAAATGATATTTTCAAATATGATAGGTTTCAGAAATGTTTGCAATGTAAAATGGTTTAGCTGTTCATGTATCATTGGATGTGCTTTCTATTAGTGCATATATATAGACATTCACATGACAGACCCTTAAGAAAGATTTTCGCAAGTCGCGATGGTGAAGAGAAAAGTTGTAGAAGGTCCAGAGGAATTTTGACAAGTTTGAATGTGGTAATGTATCTGCTATCCTCTGTGCTCTATTTATATGAGGCCTTCTATTCTACCTTAAGCTTTTTGAGTTATAATGCTTTTTGTCTGTCTACACAATAACAACAAACAGTGTTATGCCCATATAATATTTATATCTTGTTTCTATTTCTCTGTACTGTATATGCTCTCAAACAGATCACATTTATTTACACACAACAATAGTTGAAGTCTCTACACAAACTGCTTATTTCTTTTTCATAATAATAAGTACCCTTTCCTGGATTAGGTATTTCACAAGAAGGGGTATTCCTTACAATTTACCCAATACTGTATTTCCCTAATTCTCTAAATTTTTCTGTTCATAATGCTTTTCTGTTTCTCAAGCAATGTATAAGAATTACTGGCAACAAATTTAAATACCACATGAGCAAGCTTCTCTATCTAATGTCATTCCAGATCAGTGTATCATCTGCTGTATACCTACTGGTCACTTGTGCCCATTGTGCAAGGTCCAGGCCTATACTAATTTTACAGATATGCAAATACCTGTGAAAAATAAAAGGTACCTGCTTGTCTGCGTGGATGCTTTCTAATCAAATTTAAAATAATAATAATAAATAGAAACTTATCCTTGCATTAAAGAGATTATTCCTATATTTGGCAATCCCTGCAAAATTACTACAGACAATGGTTTTCATTTTTGATGAGTTCCTAAAGTCTTTTTATTCCTGCACTGGGTATTTCACACCATACTGTTTGTATTTACAAACCTACTAGCAATGGCCTAGTTGAGCACTACAATGCACTTTTAAAAACTAAATTAATACAACTTATGGTAAATTGAATTCACTCTTGGCTCAATGCTCTGCTGCTTGCCTTGTTAGCTCTTCAAGCCACCCCATCTGCCTTTTTAAAGCTAATCCTGATAACAACTTGCCTGCCAATATTCTGTTTATTATCATTACTTTTTCTGTCTTCGATTTTCACAGGAAATCTCAGTCAGCAGAGGGGAGGGTAATGATAGCCCTTCCCCTGCCACCGGTTATCCAAAAGCTCTCACAGTTGGAGATTTGGTTCACCGGAAGTACTACATCCCTATTTACATAGGACCCTTCCAAATTAGTCAAGTTGCAAGACCACACATCCTGGGTCCCCATAAAAGACATCTGCATCTACAAGGCTCCTGATTCATTCCCTTTCAAGCCATCACCATCAGCTCAGCAGTTACCACTGGTTCTGCAGCCTCCGCCACCACTTCAAGTTGATGGACTACAAGAACATTTTCCAAGCATCTGACAACTACAGACGTTACCACCTTACCTGAAGGGAACATTTCCCATCAAAGAGAGCCTACTACTGCACATGCCATCTTTCCAGTGGAACCGTGTGATGCAAGTCCACCTACCCACAAGAGGACACTGTACTCCACCAACTGTATTGGGACTTGTTGTACTTATATTATTCCTAATTTTGGTTCCAGGACTAATCTGCTATACATTTGAAAAGACTCACAGTTTTTTTCAGTATACATAGTAATAATCACAAGAATCTACCCTAGGTATCCCAACAGTTGACTTACCTTGTTTTAATTGAAACCCTATATCTAATCATTACTTGCCTTTTTAATTCTATTTAATTTTATAATTCCTGACAATACCAATCATCATTTGTTTTGTTTGATAACTTTGAAATTTTTCAGGGATGTGGACAAATTAAAATTAACAGATTACACATCCAACAATCAGACCCTCTAACAGAGAACCTGTATATTTTTGGTATGCCACTTATAACATTGATTAAAGTGGGTGGCATCCTTGGTTTTTCATCCTCTATTGTCACTATCAAGAGGGGTACTTGATCAATTTAAAGCCAGAAATCATTTTTGTACTTACATTCCCAGTAATACTGACACTGATAGGTTCCATTATAAAGGCATTACAAAACCTTTTTGCCTTAGCAGACAAAATTAGCTACTAAATCAGGTGTTGATACTGTTGTCTGGTGCATTATTTCCTATGTTCAGAGGTTTGTCTTAAGCCTCCTTGTTACTACTCTCAGTACAAGACAAACTACATTTCCACCATAAATGTAGGACCACTGCTATTTATTTTACTTATTTTACTCTTATTGCCTGTAACGCAAGTATACCTCTTTTATTAAGGAAGATATTTATTCTGCTTATGCTGTTTAATCGAACTACCACACATTTATTTCTAGTTTGTTATATTTTGCTAATTTGTATGGACAGGTTTAGATTGTTTTCTCTCCATTTTTTAACTGTTGTACCTTTCATCACTATACCTCAAATAGTAACTAAGCAGACTGTTTTCTACTGTTGATGATTTCTTACTCAGCAAGTGAAAGTGAAGCAGATCAATTCATTTAACACATATTTGCTTCATATTCTGTATAAAGGAACAAGAAGATTATGTTCCTATGTATTTTCCAAAAACACTATAACTCAATAGTGCCTTCATATATGATCTAGATCCATTACACCTAGCAGTAAGATAATTACAAAACTATTATCCTGCCCATAATTATAAAACTACTGCAGGTTAAGCAGCAGGCCCTTCATATATAATGTAGGCCTATAACACCCATAGCTTAGCCTTTGCAATACTTGTAATGCTCCTGAATTTGCAGTAGTTACTCATTATTTGGCCAATATTAATCCTTTTTCAATACTAAAATGAAATATTTGTTCCCTATTAACACCAGTTTTAGCTATATTTACACATTCAAAGTTTGACTAATGATAAACTTTGATTGAAAGTTTTCTTTCCCCCGCCTTCCAACATCAGCTTTGTAATCATGATATATTAATCAATCACAATCATATGCACTTGACCTTATTGATTCCATTGTATGGTACCTAGACTTAATTGACTTCACATGTTTCCAAGTCTAGCTCCGCCCTAGAGGGGTGGGTGTAAGAAAGTTGGGCCCCTTAGGTTGGTTATGATAAAAGGGGAAACCTAATGCTGCATTTCATCCAGCATATAATTATGTATCCACATACTGACTCTTGCTATGGCCTTGTTCCTTATTGTGCCAGAGCACCCATGTCACCTCAATCCTATACATTCCCCCCCCCCCCCCCCACAGAACTCTATGAGCCCTCTGGAAAGGACGGCCACACCCACTAGTAGTCATGTGTGCCAGCCCCCTCTGAGGGGCCTGGCAAGAGGGGAATGAAGAGTTATGCTAGCCCTTGCTCTCAGTAAAATACAGGCCAATGGCTCATAATAAGAGCTAGGCTTCTTAAAATCAGAATCATCTCTGATACAAAAGAAATCAGAGATCACCTTTGACACAGTTACATTTCACTGTGGCAAGTGCTGAACTGGCAAGGGTGGGGGCAATCTACTCTATAAACAATCCTGAGATTGGCACCTGCAAGACGTCATAAGCAAGAGTTGCTATGGTTACGTAGAGATAGTGCTGGGTCAGCTGCACCCCAGGTGAGAACATCCAAAGGGGGGGCTACAGGAAGGTTTAGGAACATGTGAAGTCATTCTGATCAACTGATAAGGACTAGGAGCCCAGTTGAGACAGCTGGGGTCCATTGAAATGAATAGGGCCAAAATTGTATATAAGCAGCAGTTTGAGGAGTATTAGTTCAGACGAGACGAGACGAGAAGAAGAAGGAGATGAGAGGAGAAGACGAACAGAGAAGGGAGACTCCAGAAGGCTAGAGAGAGAGGACGTGCCATGATATGTGGTTCCATTATGTGAATGCTTAACCTACCTGTATTACCATTGGTAAGATTGTAATAAACTATCTTATTATATCTACTACATACTGGGTTCCTTTCTAATTACAAGAGTCCATACTGCTTGACGGTGTAAGCCTGTCATGAGCAGATTCAAAGTTGGGAAAGCTAGATATTTGAAGGACATATGTAACTTTGCCCAGAGAGAGATGAGACAGGCCACTGCTTCCGCTGCTGGATTAGCAAAGGCAGATTCAGAGAAAATAAACACCACCCAGAAATGCCAAAAGATCAGCCCGCAAATTCCTCAATCTGAATTTCCCCAGCTGCAAAGGACTTAAATATAAGCAGGCTTACGCTACTACCTTCTCGTACAGAAGTACACAGCTATGGAACGCACTACCCACAGCCTTGAAAACCATGGACAATCTAACCAACTTTCGCAAATCTTTGAAGACACATCTCTTCAACAAAGCTTACAAAAAGAACCCTTAATGACTCAACTCACCACCCAACCCACTCAAGGACTAAAATACACCTCTTACACCACCCTACCTAATCACCTACCTCTCTAATCCCTCATACATCTTCTGATTACTACCGATTGTATCTAAGATCCTGTCATGACTTTGTCATAACAACACTCTGTAAGCCACATTGAGCCTGCAAATAGGTGGGATAATGCAATAAATAATAATAATATTAAAGCCTGCAGTTTCGCAAATAGGGGGTCCTTTTTTTTAATATACCCCTGTAAATGTATAATTAGACACAATGCAGTTAAATATGTATTTACAGAGCCCTCTCATTTATCAACTTTTATTGCGACTAAAAGATCATTAGGAGGATAAATAAGCTTGTTTAAATAATTGCCAGCCTTAATTCTTAGGTACAATATTACCTTAAAGATATTTCTTTTATGTTTCCTAATTTTTGTCATTTAATCTTGGATCCAATTAATGTGGACTTGAATGTTTATGTGGTTTACAATGTTTTCATATTGTTTACAATGTTTTTTTTTTTTGGGGGGGGGGGTTCTTTATGGATTTAAATAACACTTTTCTGTACAAGTGTAAATTCTTGGTTTAAAGATGTAAATTTATATATAAATAAAAAACTTTAAAAAAATAACTCTAAAGTCACAATTTGCACATATTTCATGTAGGGGAAAATAGCTCCACAGTCCTTAAGAGATCTTACCTGGTTCCCACCACTTTTTGGATTCACAAAAACCAGTAGCGGTTTCATTAAGGGTGATACAATAGGCCTTATCACAAATGGCCGTCCTTTGTTTTCCTGGCAACAGAAGACAGAAAATAAATGAGCAAACACTGAGGAATTAATTAGCTATGAGAAGCAAGTGTACTGCTGATTTCTGAGGGCCCTTTTACTAAAAGGCATTAAGCCCTTAACATACGGTTGTAGCATGCGCAAATAGGCTACTTCAGAAACGTGTTAGAGTTTTACAGTATTTTGCCTGGTTGAACATGTTAATCTGTGTGTTAATGATCTTTTAAAAATATTTTGGGGAGGGAGCATGTCATGGGTGGAGAGTGGGTGTGGATGCATTAACCTGCTAGTGCATTATACTTATATGCTAGCTGGCTAATGTAGAGTAAACAAGGGAGCACTTAATGCCTCCTATTTAGGAGACAGTAAGTGTTCTCATGATAACTCTAGGCAGGAACTGTGCACTAATGAAAATATTAGGCCATGACCTGCAATAAGGCAATATTTTAAAATTTCCCCAATATACTGCATTAAATCTGGGCTTAGCATACAGTAAAATCCTGTATTATCATATAGTAAATGACGGCAGATAAAGACCTGTACGGCCCATCCAGTCTGCCCAACAAGATAAACTCATTTTACATGGTATGTGATACTTTATATATATACCAGAGTTTGATTTGTCCATGCCATTCTCAAGGCACAGACCGTAGAAGTCTGCCCAGCACTGCTCTTCTACTAAGTTCTGAAACTAACGTCAAAACCCCTTAAAATTTACACTCCAGCCCATCCATATCTATTCAGTTACGATCAGGGTGTAGACCATAGAAGTCTGCCCAGCACCGGTTTTGCTTCCCAATTACTGGCATCACCATCTAATCTCCGCTAAGATTCCGTGGATCCATTCCTTCTAAACAGGATTCCTTTGTGTTTAATCCATGTGTGTTTGAATTCCATTACTGTTTTCATCTCCATCCAGTGGCGTAGCCACAGGTGGGCTTGGGTGGGCCAGGGTCCACCCATTTATGGCTCAGGCCCACCCAACAGTAGCACATGTTTAGTGGTAACTGGTGGGAATCCCAAGCTCCACCAGCTGAAGATTTCCCCTGATGGTAACAAAAACGCTACTCTCCACGACACCGGCACCTGCGCATGCTCAGTTTTCAGTGCATGCCTGCTGCCAAGGTGGAATGAAGCGTTTTCCCACCAGCTGAGCTAATTTGGGGGGGGGGGGGGGTTGTGTGTGTGTGGGGGGGGGGGGGAGAACACTTGGTGCCCACCCAATTCTTGTCTAGGCCCACCCAAAATCTGTTGTCTGGCTACGCCCCTGTCTCCACCACCTCCCGCAGAAGGGCATTCCACATATCCACCACCCTCTCTATGAAAAAATGTTTCCTGATATTACTCCCGAGTCTTCCCCCCTTCAATCTCAATTCATGTCCTCTAGTTCTACTGCCTTCCCATCTCCGAAAAAGGCTTGTTTGTGGATTAACACCTTTGATATATTTGAACCTCTGTATTATGTCACCCCTGTTTCTCCTTTCTTTCTTCCAAGGTATACGTGCTCAGGTCATCAAGTCTGTCCTCATACAGTTTGCAACATCATGTGCTAAGCCCAGATTCTAGTGCATTTTAGTAGGAGGGCCCCTAAAAGATAAAGGGAAATTTCTTCCTCTAGATTCATCTGTAAACATTGAGATGTTGCCAACACAAACCATCAAAGGATGAACCTGATGAACTCTCTAGAAGTATTTTTATTAGCAGTCACTTAGATAAGAATGGCAAGTAGGCATAAGGAGAGAGATCACAGCAGCCATTTTCATTCAGTGACCACAAGGGGCAGGAGCGAGGAGCCTGCACTCCTGTCCCCAACAACCACCACAGACCTCCAGGTAGGCCCAGGCAGAGGGCCTACCTGAACGCCTGGGGCAGGGTGTTTTCATGCCTCTTGCTGGGGGGAGGGTCATTGGGTGGGGGGGCTCAGGAGCTTTTTAAAAATATGTCCTAAATTTGGCTGCTTAGCTATGCAGGTGTCGGCATTGAATATTACTGCCACCCGCATAACTCTGGGCTCCTCCCTAATGCTACTACCCATACTGCCCCCAACGTGCCCCTTTTTTGGCAGCAGTCAGAGGTGATATTCAGTAGCACTGCCTGTTTTAGTGCCGCTGAATATCAGGGAGTAGGCAGCGATAAGCAATTTAAGTGGACAGGAGCCTCTCCTACCCACTTAAATCGTTTTGAATATTGGCCCCTTAGTACCTGAGGTGGTACAACACCAAAGGCCCTGTTTACTAAGCCGTGCTGTAGGCATGCAAACCTTTTAGCATGTGCTAAAAATTAGCGCACACTAACACTAGAGACACCCATAGTGGGTGTCATTACCACGCACTAATTTTTAATGCACGCTAAAATGTTAGCGTGCCTACAGCGTGGCTTAGTAAACAGGGCTCCAAATGGAAGTCCTTAAATACAAGAAGGAGAACCTCAAGTTTGTCTTGCTTCTAGAAAATGCACCTTCATATACGGCAGCAGACAAAATAGTGAGCAGGTGTGGAATAAATAAGGTGTTTTTTCTTCCAGCACATACAATATTCCTCATACAGCCCTTAGACCAAGGCATCACTGTGACAACGAAGAGTTGTACTGTCACGTTTCTTAACAACATCTTGGTTGTGGTGGACAATTACATGGAAGCTGGGGAAGGAAAGTGCCCGAAAGACACCCGAGAACCTGTGTTTACAATATAAAACCAGCTATCTTCAACTGGGCTAAAGCATGTAAAGAAGTTAAGACTTCTACCCTCAAGAAGTGTTGGGGAAAATGCTGCATGACATTGATCTTGAATTTAAATGTTTTGAGAGCACTGACGTCTGTCAGACATTCACAGAAGCAGGGGAAAAGGAGATAACTGAGCAGGCAGAGACCTCATGGTTGAACAAAGATGAAGGCAACTGAGGCTGTGATGCCCTAACAGGAGGGAGATGACCAAGAAGATGAGGAGGCAGCTGTAGCTTTCAGACATAGATTTTTGAAGGTGTGAGAATATGTGGACATGATCCTAGAATATGTAGGCTATTGAAGAGTTATGCTAGCCCTTGCTCTCAGTAAAATACAGGCCAATGGCTCATAATAAGAGCTAGGCTTCTTAAAATCAAAATAATCTCTGATACAAAAGAGAGCTAGCTTGTAAAAATCAGAGATCACCTTTGACACAGTTACATTTCACTGTAGCAAGTGCTGAGCTGGCAAGGGAGGGGGGCATTTGCTCTGGGACTGGCACCTGCAAGACGTCATGAGCAAGAGTTGCTATGGTTATGTAGAGATAGTACTGGGTCAGCTGCACCCCGGGTGAGAACATCCAAAGGAGGGGGCTAGGGGAAAGTTTGGGGAACATGCAAAGTCATCTCACAAGATGCGCTCTGAACTTATCTTGTTTATAGTTAGAGCTTGAGAATATGTGAAGTCATTTTGATCAACTGATAAGGTCCAAGAACCCTGGTGACAAAGCTGGGGTCCATTGGAATGAATGGGGTTGGAATAGTATAAAAATGGGAGTCAGAAGGGTATTAGAACACAAGGAAGGCTACAAGAGAAGGTGGGTGATAGACGTGTCCTGAATTGCTGCTCAACTATATGAGTGACTGAACTGCTTGTACTACATTTGGTGAGATTGTAATAAACTATCTTATCTATTGAATAATGGGTTCCTTTCTAATTACAGACCTAGGTACAGCTTAGTCTGTGCAGAACTGTCATGAGCAGATACCAGGTTGGGGTGATTAAGGATCTAGAGGGGATTTGCAATTCTGTCCAGGATAGCAAAAAGCCCCTGGCTTCCGCTGCCCAAACGGGTGAGGCAGATCTAATCATTACACTATTCGAATGATTTGGAGGCAAAACATTCTACACATCGCTATGTGATCTGCAAGAATTAATCATTAAGGGGCCCTTTTACTAAGCTGCATTAGGCACTAACACGTCTAACAAAACTTAAATGGTGCACAGTGAGACATGCTCAGGTTTTCTGTGGTAACTGCCAAATGTGTGAGTACTAACTGCATGCTACAATTGTTTTGAGGGGGCATCAGAGGCAAAGAGTAGGTGTTCCAGTTAATATATCTACACTAGTACGCACTAACCAGATAGCATCTGAGCCTTTCCCATCTACAAAATGAGTGATGATAAGTGTTCATATGATAATTTTTTTTTAAATGGCCATGCACTGAGGTTTTTTTAAAACTATGGATGAATAAATCTTCTAGACATTATTTTGAGTCTCCTAACGTTTACTTACAGTCTTGAACATTTGCATTTTTAGTGACTTCTACCCCTGGTTTGTTTGTCTCTTGATTTCTTGTGGAATATTTTTATTTTCCTTTTTTTTTTTTGGAACATTAACACATGGCCATTAATAGAAAATTGATCACTTTATGGCTGCGGTAAAAATGGCCTTAGTGTGCAGGAAAAACACGCATAAGGGAATATAAGGCCACATTTTACTGCAACTTTGAAAAAGGCCCATAAGAGACAGTATTTCCTGATGCACCAGCTAAGTTTAGATGTCTTTTCTAAGCCTACAGCCTCATCACTTTTGCCTTCCAAAGAAAGACAAAATGAGGAGGAGGCATGTTGTATAACTTTTCAAATTTTAATAGAAGTCCTTTTTAATTTCACTTGTTTCTTGGAACAGGTCTTACATTATGCACTGTATACAGTAGTATAGTATTTTTGAATTTGCTGATTGTGTACTGTTTATCATTAGTTAAAATTTGTCAAAAGTGTGCACTACTTTTGAATTTGCTGACTGTACACTGTACTATATTTACATGATTTAAATTTTGGCAAAATCAACCATCCCCTGTGGGTTTCAGTGGACTGCAGGAAAATACTGGCTTTTCAGAGCAAAGGACACTGACTTCTCCCAAATAAGCCATTGCTCCAAGGATATACTGTAGTGTAGATCATTGCTGAATACTATTACATAATAGTAAGGGTTATTAAGAAGATAATAAGCCCATGCTATAAATGAGATGAATATTTAACCCCAGAGAGCAGGAAGTAAACTACAAGCTGTGAGCTGGTTCTGGTATTAACAATCCACTCTAATTATAGGAGTTCTCGAAAGACACTGGGGCCCTTTTTACTAAAGCTTAGTGCACACTTATAGAATTATCACCCACTAAATGATATGAAACCCCAAAGCATAAAGGGGCCTGGCAGGAAATGCCTAGTCACCCACCTGGGGTTACCCAGTTGCCACTTAGAGGATCTATCCCCAGCACAGCTCAGGTCAGCTTGCACCTGACGCTTGTGCTCTACACTAGCACCCTCTTCCCGCTGACTGGGTCCTAACTGCCTATGGCGAGTCTCCCACTCTCTATCCTCAATGATTTCTAGGTTACTGGAGCAACACTCCCAGTGGTCCCACATTTCCCAGAAAGCACTCACAGATCCAACACACAAACCACCAGGAACAACAACTAATTTGTTTATTGTCTTAAAAATTGAACAATGAACAAAAAATGAGCAATCAGCAAACAAAAACAGGTAACTGTGATATGGACTAACTAACTAATAACACTAACTAAACATTTGTTTACTTGCTAGAAAGTACCTGGGGACATCAGGAGATATAGGTGCTCACCAGTTATCAATTATAACTGTTTTATAGGGCTTCAGCAAAGAGCTTTCTCTCTCTGTTCTCCCGGGCTGAAACTGGGGCAAAGGCCAGCACAATCCAAATGAAATGAGCTCCAGAACAAGTTTCAAAAATAGCTGGTCACATCACTATAGGCATTTCCTTTATCTGTGTGCTAACTAAAAGATGGAACGTTCATTCCTCTGTAACAGTTTTAAACATAAACATGCACCATCTGCTGGCCAAACTAGAGAAATACACTTCAAGAAATATTCAATACAATTTACAGGCTTAAAAACGCGCTGTTCTATCACAGAGCCCTTTTACAATGGGGTGGTAAGGGTAGCGCTGGCTTGGTGCACAGCAATTAGGCCCTACCACTACTACTACTACTACTACTACTAAACATTTCTAAAGCGCTACTAGGGTTACGCAGCGCTGTACAATTTAACATAAAAGGACAAGCCCTGCTCAAAGAGCTTACAATCTAAAGGACAAGTGTTAGTTCTGATTCCTACTGCACACCAATTCCCGTGCTAGAAAATATATTTTTTTAATTTCCTAGTCCTGGGGGTGTGCCCGGTTACCACTGAGCTACCACCGGAGTCCCTATTACCTCTAAAATAGGAGGTGGTAAAGGCTCCTCCAGGAAATGGCCGCGTAGCAAATGTTTAACTTACTGGACGGCCATTTTCTTCCTTAAAAGAAAAAAAGCCTTTTACCAGTGGCAGTAAAACGAGGATTTGGAGCATGGCAAACCTGCATATCGACTCCACTGCAGGGCCCCTTTTACTGCTGTTTAGTTACAGGACCCCAAAATGAGTTTCTTAGCATTTAGTGTGCGCTAAGCTTTAGTAAAAGGGCCCCACAGTTAATTCCTTGAAGCTTAATAGCACACTTGCAGGGAAATTTAAGCAAACATGTTCTTCTTAATGAAGTAACTTGACAACCTAATGCAAGAAGCTTTACTTCTGCTTTGTGTAGCCTAGTTAACCTCAAGGACCAGCCATATCTTACAATCACAGAACTCTAGATCTTTATTTTTAAAGAAAAGTTTCAGGACTGACTGACAGACAAGAGACAGGACTGAAAGCTGCAGAGCAGCCACTACGCAAGAGACACAGACAAACAGAAACTAGACAAGGAATACAGACCAGAAACAAGACTAGGGAAGTAAGCAAATAAACCTTAGCTAAACTACCCACAGATAACTAGAAACAGACAAGGAACCAGTGCTTTTTTTGTTCCGGTACGCGTCGGTACGGCGTACTGGCACCTTTTTTCCGAGGCTCCCCAGCTGCTTCTTTTTGTTCCTGCCGCCCGTCGAGTTCCAGAGCCCCAGCCCCGCCTGCCCGGCCCACCCTTTGCTTCCCAACAGCCCTGCATTGCGTTCAACACCCAGCCCCCCGCGACACGTGTCAATCTTTTATTATTTTTTTACATGCAGTCGAAACGCCGGCGTTCGTAAGAGGACCAGGCTTACCTCCTCCTGCCTTCCTGCTTCGTTCCCTCACTGTCCGGCCCTCGCGGGAACAGGAAACTACATCACAGGAAGGCGGGACACAGGGAACGAAGCAGGGAAGGCAGGAGGAGGCGAGCCTGGTCCTCTTACGAACGCCAGCATTTCGACTGCACGTAAAAAAATAAGAAAAGATTGAAACGCGTCGTGGGGGTGGGGGGAGCTGGGTGTCGAACGGAATGCAGGGCTGTCGGGAAGCAAAGGGCGGACCGGGCAGGTGGGGCTGGGGCACTGGAACTCGACGAGGGTTGGGAGAGGGTCTGATGTAGGGGCTGGTCTGGTTGAATGGCAGACTGGGGATGGGAGAACAGGGCACATGCTGGGCGCTAGGGGTTGAGGAGAGAGAAGGGTCTTTTGCTGGGGCTGGGAGAAGGGGGCTGATTTAGGGAGAAGAGTCTGACTCTGGAGCTGGGAGAAAAAGGGACCAAAGACAGACTGAGGTTTGGGGCTGATCTGTGGAGAAGAGTCTGATGCTGGGGCTGGGAGAAGGAGGCTGAGGGCTGACACATGGACTAGGGAGAGAGGAGACATGTTGGTCATGGATGGGAGGGTAGGGCAGGGGAGAGAGGAGAATCACTGGCTATGGATGGGAGGGCAGAGGAGAGAGGAGACATGCTGGACATGGATGGGAGGGCAGGGCAGAGGAGAGGGGAGACTCGCTGGACATGGATGGGAGGGCAGGGGAGAGAGGAGAATTGCTGGACATGGATGGCAGGGGAGGGCAGGGAAGAGAGAATTGCTGGACATGGATGGGAGGGTAGGGCAGGGGAGAGAGGAGACATGCTGGACATGGATGGGAGGGGAGAACAGGGAAGAGAGAATTGCAGGACATGGATGGGAGGGGGAGGGCAGGGGAGAGAGGAGACTCGCTGGACATGGATGGCAGGGGAGGACGGGGCAGAGGAGAATCACTGGACATAAATGAGAGGGGAGGGCAGGGAGCAGAGGAGACATACTGGATGTGGATGGGAGGGGAGGTCAGTGAAGAGAGATTCGCTGGACATGGATGGAATGGGAGGGCAGGGGAGAGAGGAGAATCGTTGGACATGGATGAGAGGGGAGGGAAGGGGAGAGAAGAGAATCGCCGGACATGGATGACAGGGGAGGGCAGGGGATAGAGGATGGACACATGCTGGACATAGATGGAGGGGAGGGAAGACAGGAAGGAGATGCACATGGATGAGAGGGGAGGGCAAGGGAGAGAGGAAAATTCTGGAAATGGATGGAGAGGAGAGCAGGAGATAGAGGAGAATTGCTGGACATGGATGGATGGAGGGGTTGGTGGGGTGAGAGGAGAAATGCTGGATTTGGATAGAAGAGAGGGGAGAGAGAATTATTGCTTTATCTGGATAGAGGGGAGGGAAGAGAGAGGAGAAATGCTGGACATGGATGGAGGGAAGGAGAGAGGAGAAGTGCTGGACATGGATGGGGGGAGGAGAGAGGAGAAGTGCTGGACATGGATGGAGGGGAGGAAAGAAAAAAGAAGAAGATGCACATGGATGGAGATGAGGGAAAGGGAAGAGAGGAGAAAAACTGCACATGGATGGAGAAAATAGGCAAAAGCTGGATCCAAGTTATACCTCCTCCAGTCAATTCATGGAGGAGCACCCAGCTTTTACTTATGGATGTATGGCAAGAAATGAAGAAGAAAGGAGGAAAGTAAAGAAATAAATGGAAAGGAAGCCCTGGAAATTGAGTTAAGAGAACAGATAGAGAGCAGCAGAATCAGAGACTGGGACCAATATGGATAGAAAAACAAAGTCACCAGACAACAAAGGTAGAAAAAAATCATTTTATTTTCATTTTAGTGTTTGGAATATGTCCAATTTGAGAATTTACACCTGCTGTCTTATTTTGCACTGGGTATACTGGAGCTGTAACAGCTTACAGAAATTATTTATAATGAAAAAAAATCACATTATTTTTTTTTCCTATATTAGTATAATATTTTCAATGATGTCTGTTTATATGCGCCATGGCTGGTATAAGGGGTGTGGCAAATGTGGGTGTGGCTATCATAGGGGTGGAGCCAAATGTGGTGACCCCCCGCCCATAATGAGTACTGGCACCTTTTTTTCTACAAAAAAAGCACTGCAAGGAACTAAACAAGAAACCAGTCTAGGCAGAAGTGCAACAAAGCACCAACAAACCAGGGACCTTAGACAATGCAAAGGCAAATTCAGAAGGTTTCCAGGTGGTAATAAACCCATCAGCAGCTGAAACTCAAGCTGCAGCAATCATGAGGCAGCTATGGGTGAGGCTAGCTGCCAAACTTCAAACCAAGTCTGGAGGGCTGGAATATCTGGACCAGACCAGACCAGACCGGACCGGACCAGAAAGAAAGTCTGGAAAGTCTATGGCAGCCACCGGTTCTGGCCACCAGAGGGCAAGAGGAACACAAACCAAGACACAGGCAGAAAGCATACTGAAGCACAGAGAGGCTTAACACACACAGGTGCAGTATAGTGGAGTAATCAGAGCCATGCTGGAAGCAGCCAGCACACAGAGACAGAGACAGAACTAACTCAGGAAGAACAGACAGAAGCCAGCAGAGAAGCAGACCGCCGGAAATAAGGTGAGTCTGAGAAGGGTCACAACCACAATCGTGACAGTACCTCCCCCTCAAGGCTCCCGTGTCCCCACGGGATCTTTCAGGTTTCCCATGGGTAACAATGGTGACACCTACAGAGGAGCTTCAAAACAGGACCATGATTAGCTAGACTGGAACTTGGACTGGCATCCGCATCTGGGCCGGGCCTGGAACTCGGCTTGGACTCAGCATCTTGGCTGGAGTTGGAACTCAGCTTAGACTCAGCATCTTGGCTGGAACTGGAACTCAGACCGGACTCGGCATCTGGGCTGGAACTGCCACTCGGACCGGACTCAGCAGCTTGGCTGGAGCTGGAACTCGGCTGGGACTCAGTATCTTGGCTGGAGCTGGAACTCGGCTGGGACTCAGCATCTTGGCTGAAACTGGAACTCAGAGTAGGCTCCCCAGTATCTCTCCACACTTGTCCTTCCCTACACCCCTTCCCGTGCACTCCGCTCCATGGATAAATCCTTCTTATCTGTTCCCTTCTCCACTACTGCCAACTCCAGACTTCGCGCCTTCTGTCTCGCTGCACCCTACGCCTGGAATAAACTTCCTGAGCCCCTATGTCTTGCCCCATCCTTGGCCACCTTTAAATCTAGACTGAAAGCCCACCTCTTTAACATTGCTTTTGACTCGTAACCACTTGCCTCCACCTACCCTCCTCTCTTCCTTCCCGTTCATATTAATTGATTTGATTTGCTTACTTTATTTATTTTTTGTCTATTAGATTGTAAGCTCTTTGAGCAGGGACTGTCTTTCTTCTATGTTTGTGCAGCGCTGCGTATGCCTTGTAGCGCTATAGAAATGCTAAATAGTAGTAGTAGTAGTAGTAGCATCTAGGCTGGGACTGCAACTCGATCTGGACTCAGCATCTTGGCTGGAGCTGGACCTCGGCTTGGACTCAGCAGCTCGGCTGGAGCTGGAACTCGGCTGAGACTCAGCAGCTTGGCTGGAGCTGGAACTTGGCGTGGCCTCAGCAGCTTGGCTGGAGCTGGAACTCGGCTTGGACTCAGCAGCAATTCGGCTGACATCGTCCCTCAAGATGGACTGCTGATAAGCCTGGACCTCGGGATTCATAGCACGCTTTCTTTCAACAGCAGCTTCCCGAGTATCCCTCAGGGCTGGGTCAGAGACAAGTAGGCGGCGGTATTCCCAGAGCG
The DNA here is from genome assembly GCF_901765095.1 of Microcaecilia unicolor. NCBI lineage: Eukaryota > Metazoa > Chordata > Amphibia > Gymnophiona > Siphonopidae > Microcaecilia > Microcaecilia unicolor. The sequence continues at coordinate 93,302,977 of NC_044040.1, read as the reverse complement.
GGGTCCTAGGATCAATGGCAGAAACTGGGTTTTCAATGAGCCCAAGCTGCCGGATATGCTTTCTCTCCACTAAAGCTTCAGGCCGCTTCTTCAAGAGTGGGTCAGACAAAAGATTTCTACGATATTCCTCAAGTGTCATGAAAAGATCAAGAACAATCATAACGCCAGAACCGAACTTCACATAGGAAACAGGAGCTACACCCGGGCAGTAACCCGGATTGCCAACAGGGGCCAAAGTTCTGGGCTGGAAACCCAGCTGGAAGGGTGATCTTGCCCAGCTCATGGCCTTTGCATTCTGTCAGGCTTTCAAGGCAGAAACTAGGTTTGTGAGCTGACAGAATCAGCTAGACTTCACCTGCGCTTGACCGCCCTTCCCCAGGAGTTGAGCCCCTGGGTGTAGGCGGCCGGCAGGACTTACTGGACAGGGCAGGCACTGGATACCAACTAGGCTGAACAGGGACTGAGGGTCAGAGTGGAAAGGAATAGACATGGGCAGCAAGGCAGGAAACTGGGCTAGGAGTCACAGACAGACAAAACTACACAAAGCAGGAAATGGACAAGCTAAAGGACAGGAACTGAAAGCTGACACGCAGCCACTGAAACAGGGTCCAAATACTGACAGACAAGAGACAGGACTGAAAGCTGCAGAGCAGCCACTAAAACAGGGTACAAATACTGACAGACAAGAGACAAGACTGAAAGCTCAGAGCAGCCACTAAGCAAGAGACACAGACAAACAGAAACTAGACAAGGAATACAGACCAGAAAGAAGACTAGGGAAGTAAGCAAATAAACCTAAGCAAAACTACCCACAGATAACTAGAAACAGACAAGGAACTAAACAAGAAACCAGACTAGGCAGAAGTGCAACAAAGCACCAACAAAACAGGGACCTTAGATGATGCAAAGGCAAACTCAGAAGGTTTCCAGGTGGTAATAAACCCATCAGCAGCTGAAACTCAGCTGCAGCAATCATGAGGCAGCTACAGGTGAGGCTAGCTGCCAAACTTCAAACCAAGTTTGGAGGGCTGGAATATCTGGACCGGACCGGACCAGAAAGAAAGTCTGGAAAGTCTATGGCAGCCATTGGTTCTGGCCACCAGAGGGCAAGAGGAACACAAACCAAGACACAGGCAGTAAGCATACTGAAGCACAGAGAGGCTTAACACACTCAGGTGCAGTATAGTGGAGTAATCAGAGCCATGCTGGAAGCAGCCAGCACACAGAGACAGAACTAACTCAGGAAGAACAGACAGAAGCCAGCTCAGAAGCTGACCACCGGAAATAAGGTGAGTCTGAGAGGGGTCACGACCACAATCGTGACAAATGGCATAAGTGGCAGATGGCCATGTTTCTCACAGTAAAATGTTTAAACCCTATAATAAAACTTCCCCCCCAAAAAACATACAAGTCTGATATACACAAAAAAAGCACATTTTTAGAAGGGCGTTTTGGGAGCATTAGATGGGTGGCATTATGTGATAGATTTTTTTTCCAATAACGGATAAAAAAATGATTTCTTGGGGCCAGAAAGAAAAATGTCGTGATTTAGACTTGCTTTAAAAGCATCTAGCTCAAGGCCACACCTGTCTTTAGACCCATTTGTGACTTTGCTGAGTTAAAGAGAGGAGGAAGTGGTCATTTGTGAGAAAGAGTGGACAGTTGTTGAGTGGTTTGTTACCTTTGTTTGCCCCTCACATTTCCTGCCTTACCTCCCCTGAGTTTCATCTCCTGAAGTCCTTACCCACACCTTCTAGCTCCACAGCCACGCCTATCTCTTGCTCTGTATCTTGCCCCCTTCTCCAATCAAACCCTTACTGTCCCAAATTCCACACCTCCCATTCTACATCTCTATCTGCTTGTCATCTGTCTTGTAGTGTTGCTCTGTTTGTCCAGTCCCAGTTGTGTTCTGTGCTGCTGCTCTTTATGTGAGGGTTCTGTGGTGTTGCTGAAAGAGTGAATGTTTTGTGCTGCTGTGTGTCTGAAGACTGTTTGGTGTTGCTGGGAGAGTGAGCGCTTTGCGTTGTGTGCTGGTGCTGGGTCTCTAAGTACAATAAGTGGAGGTGCCATGTCCAACTATCTTGCCCAGTTCCTCGATGTCTTGCTTACCCACCCTTCACAGTATATTACCTTTTCCACTACCACCCAGGCCCTCCAAGAACAGCATGACTCAGTTCTATGCCATAGACTGCTTCCCCTTGGTCACAGGCATCATCAACTGCACACACATCGCACTCAGATCCCCCTCTCTCCAGCACACAAGAAGACCTATAAGAATAGAAAATCATAAGAATAGAAAATCTTAACACACTATGAACATGCAGGTCATGTGTGATGCCCAGGGGGGAGATTCTGGATATGTGTGCTCGGTGCCAAGTGTCTACTCATGATGCCTATATACTCCAGCATTCAGGAATCTACCATAGGTTTGACCAAGTAGAGATCACCGGTTGCTGGCTCCTAGGTATGCAATACAGGGATATCTAACCCCCATACCCATTTCCTCCCCCACTTAAGCCACCACCATCCCTCCCTCAAGATGCTCCCAGAACCCACACCCAAGTCCCGCACTCCACAAGGTCACCATAATAGCCAATACAAACTGATATCTATGATTCCTGCTCTCCCCACAGGTGACAAGGCTACCTCCACAAATATGACTTATGACTCCCATTGTCCACCCCCAAAATGAGGCAGAGGAGGAATACAAGAGCTATAGGAACACCTGTACCATTATTGAATGGACCTTTGGCCAGCTAAAAAATAGATTTAGATGTCTCAACAGTTCTGGAAGAGAGCTCCTCTACAGCCCAGAAAAGGTTGTCAAGATCTTCATGGCCTGCTGCACACTGCACAATTTGGCAAAGAAGACAGCCCCTGTTAAAAGACACACAGCAACAGCAGCAGCCAGACCAAGAGGATGACAGCAACCCCTCCCCCTGCCCACAGAGCTGGGGGTCCACACCAGAGAAAGACTCATACAGAGAAATTTTCAGTAAAGTGCAGTATTTATTTGTGCTCATCATATATCCCCACCACCACAACCACCCCTCCCCTTCCCCACACACCCCAAGCGTACACACACACACACACACTCTCCCTCCCAAACACACACACCCAGCCCCTTCACAGCCCAGCCCCCACAGCCTCTCCCCAGCACATACACCCCAACCCCCCTCCCCCAGCACACACATACCCCCCCACAAACCCCTCCCCAGGACACAACCCTCTACACCCCTCCCCCACACCCTTTCCCCAGCACACACCACAACAGCACAGTAATAAGGTGCCTCACAGCCCTACCTCATCCTCCCCCTCCCCTTCCCTTCTGGGGACCACCTCTCCTACCCCTCCCTCTATCTGCTGGGGATGGTACTGGCCTTGCAGGAGCAAACACAGTGTCAGAGTCCTACCCTGTGGGGCTCCCACTGCCCTCAGAGTTCTCAGGAGATGCAGCTGCCTCTGCTCCTCCATGGAAATCTGGCCACCCGGTTGGCCCTATGACTGAGCTGCTGCTGGGCCCAGCACCCAGCAAGCTAGTGTGTGCTGCTCCTGAGAGTCATGGCTTCAAGGTTAACCCACTGGCCTTGGGTCCTCTAAGTCCCATCCATGCCCGCTTGGATGGCAATTGCTTCTCTGCAGCTGAGGTGTGGAGGGTGGTGCTGCTGGAATGGTAGCCTACTGGGAGGGTTCGGCACCTGCTGGGTGGCAATGTGATGGAGAAGGCCTCAGTGTATGCATGGAGATCTTGACGAAACCCCAGAATCTGATGCCAGATATTATGCCCAACATCCCGGCTCTCCTGTTGCATTGTACACAGTACCTGCAGGCAGTCCTCTTGGGCTTGGAGCCTCTGCTGCTGAACTTGTACACCCTTATGCAGCAGCTGTAGCTTCTGATGCCAGTAGTCAGCCATGACGCCAGTAGTCGGACAGCTGCACAGTTTGGGCCAGGAGTTTGTTGGCGAGCCGTACAACCTGCCATCTGTGGCCAGCTACAGGCCAACTGTGGCTTCTTATCTTGCTGCTCAGCCTCTACTGGAGTATCTGGCAAATCCAGCTGGATGAGGAGAGTGTGGGTTCCACCAGTAATTGTTCCTTGCAGGTGACTGATGACCTCAGTGTGCTGTTCTTTTGGCATGGTGCCCTCTTGTGACTCCTCTGCTGCCACTGACTCGCCCTCCTTCTACTGAGGCGCTTTCGCTAGATGCTGGTTCCAGCCTCTCCCTTGGACTCTGAGTCCTCGCCTGTGTAGGAAAACTAGAAGAAATGTGTCTGTTGCACTAGCTAGCCTGTCAGTCTGTTGCAGTCTTCCTGAACCTATCACTCCATGTGCACTCATATAACACAGAGGATGAGGACTGCCACAGTCATGACAACACATGATGTATGCCTCCACATCCCAAACTGCAGGAGACAAGGGGTATGGTGCACTTTGTAACTTAGAAGCCAGGATACCATTCAGCAACACAGCCTTACAGGAGAAAAGATAGTGGGAGTGATCTGGAGAGCACAGTGAGAGAGCCACAGATGCCTTGAAAATGGGAATAGCCACTGGTTGGTGGAAGTCCCAGGCAGAAGGGGAGGAAAGAAGGCAACTAAAAATGACAGACACAGTGGGCCTCAAACTGTTGACTTGCATGCTTACAGACCTAGGCACTAACCACTACTCTATGCTGAATTGCTAGAACATAGGGCCCTGATAACCAACCTTACAGCCTGTAATCTGGTGTGCCTTCTTACCCCCTCCCCCACCTATCTGAGAACCTCTACTATAGATGGTAGTAGTATCAGGCCCCCTATACTGACCATGCTTGATGAAGAGAGGATGAAAAAGAGAGAGTAGCCAGCACATCTTTATTCCCCAAACCTTACCTGACTCCCCAGCCTCTGCAGAAGTGTCTTGGGTTCCCAGGCTTTGGATGCTCTCCTTGAGGAGCAGCTTGTGCACCATGCGCTCCACAGGGGTGAGGTTCACAGTGTCTATGTCTGGCAGGTTCTTTCCAGCCTTGCGCTTCACAAACTTCTTCAGCTGCCTCCATTTCTTTTTGCAGTCCTCCATATCTTGATAATCGTGGTAGACCGCATTTAGCTTGTGACATATTGCCACCCATTCTCTTAGCTAGGTACAAGCACAGATTGTTTGCCCCTTTGGAGCAAATATATTGTCATGGCATGCCATGATCGCCTTCACTAGCTTCACTAGGAGCTCAATCTCAGCATTACTGAATTTGCACTTCCTGCTAGAGAGATTCTTCTTAGATGCCATAGCAAGTGTTGGATTTAGAGGTCTGAAAATCCAGCGATGCACATTTTTATAGGGCAATGTAGAAGTTTCAGCTGTGGGCACTTAGAAGTGTTGGCAATAGATTTTTTTTTTAATATGACCCACACATGAAAACATTTTGAGGAGAATGACATCTAAATTTGGCAATTTAGATGCCATTTTCGAACCTCAACTTTGCCTTAACATTACTAACGGGGAGGTGGCTTATCTGCTTGGAATGTTCAGCGCCTGGGAAACTAACTCATTTGCTCTCCATTCTGTCCCCCTTCAGTAATGCTGAGATCAGGGAGATGAACCCTGGAAGCCATGAGCCACTGAAGTCCCCATTTTCCACTGTCTCCAGGTAAGCAGGGACCTCAGAACCTACCCTTCCCCTTTTGCTAGGGAGATGACCTGAGATCTGATCTGCCTTATTTTTCTGCTAACAAGGACTCGTTGCTTTTTGCAGGACCTGGCTGCTGGACAAGATACAGCAAAGGCAGTGGACTTGGAAACACACTGTTTTTTTTTTGTTTGTTTTGTTTTTAATTGAATATTATATATTTTACAACTCAAACCGAGATGATACAGAAATTTATAATTAACTCAAACCAGTTATCTCCACTAACATTAGGAAACACACTGTTTTAAGCTATTGATGTGCAGGCAATGACAACATTGCCTGCACATCTCTCTTAGATAGATTCCTTAAGCATCTCCTCACCACCTGAGGGGCCAGGGTGTCCCCAGGACCTGGAAGGGGAGTATCTGGCCTAAGGTCTCTTCTCAAGAAAGGCCCCACTCACTGCTGCCCTACAGCCATGAGCTGGGAGAAGAGACCAGAAAGGGAGACTGCAGTCATGTGTGCTTCTCCTCACTGTGCAACCTGGTAGCATCTTCCATATATCAGGTCAGGTGCTACAGTGGCCAACCTAAGTCACTGGAGACATGGCATAATGGTTAGGGATATGGCCTGGGAACCTGGAGGTGGCAGATTTAAGTTCCAGTGGGCTTCTTGTTATGCAGGGCACATTAGATCCCACTCAATTGAGCAGCCCTCTGGATGAGCACTTGACATTAAGGAGAAGCTGCTCTGAGTGCCCTTTGGACACTTCTCTCCCCTGTCTCCAGCCTCCCACTTTCATATCAGGGAATCAACACATATTTTAAAGAGTGGAAGAAGAGACCTTTGCATGCTTATAATTGTAAACACTGTATTTGTAACAAAAATAAAAATTGTGAATAGAACATTGTGGGGTCCATTGCCATCACTGTTGCTGCCGCTGGCCCTCATGGAGCATTCTGAGCTCTCTCAGGATTTGGCCCTGAATGTTATGTAGGGCTTCCAGCTCATGCTGCATATCTCTGCGCATGCCTGTAATTTGCACTAGGAGATGGGTTATGGTGGCTATGGTGGAGGGGGGCACAAAAGAAAGCATGGCAGCCATTTCAGGGCAGGGCTCAGCTGCTGTGACCTCCTGTATAGCTACCTGAGGGGGATCTTCCTTTGTCCCTTTTTCCCCTTCCAGTGGGGGCATGCTCCTCCAGGGGCCTTCCTCCTATGCCTCCTGATATTGCTGAGTATGGCCCTGTTGTGGGGTGAGGGACACCTCCCACTTGCCAGGGTCCAATAAAGCCTCCTCCTATGCCATCTCCACAACTGGCAGGTCTGGGGCGGCTGGTCCAGTGCAGGCTGGTCTGAGGGAGAAATGCTGTATAGCTCTGAAAACATATGCAAAATATTCCTGGCATGCAGCATGTTGCATGCTCTACAACCTAGCCCTATAGTGATGACAACCTTTGCAAGAGGGAGAACAGCCAGCCAGCTACCTAGGACAGCAAGGATGAAGCAGGCCAACCATCCATGCATACATACATACACACCCTGCACCCATACCTGCTTCCATATACCCAGGTTCCCTTCCTTTATTCCACCCATCAGTCCCTATGCCTTCCCTATAAAGCCCCCTACCCCTATTCTACACACAGCCCCCGTGTGCTCTCCACACCCTAGCCCGTTCCTACTGAATCACAGCCAAGTAGCCACTCTCAAACATACATACTCTCTCAATGTACCCCATTTATAAATCATCCCTGCCCTTGTCACATCCCTTTCCCATAGTGCTCGTCCCATCCCTCCCTATCCCCTATACAGCTATAGGCAGAGGATCAGAGCTGCTTGGTGTGCCAATGGTGCTCTCAGGGCTGCTGCTGCTGCTACTGCTGCTCTCATCCCGACAATGATGCTGCCCATGGAATTCTGGAAAAACCATTGGCTCCCATTCTGCTGCCAGTGCAGTAGCTCTGGGGCAGAGACTTGTAAGAAGGTATATGGGGCAGAGAGCTCTCTACATTGCATGGAGGCCCCAAGCCCTGAAGATTGCAGCCACTTTCTGCCATGTGCAGACATTGTGGTGGTGGCGTTTGCAGTAGAGGCACTGACAACAGGTGCAGGTGGCACATTATGTGCTGGTGGTTGATGTTATAGTGTGGCCATAAGTGCCTGGATGTCATTCCACAGTCCATCTATGTCCATTCGCATCCCAGTCATCTCTTCACTGGTTGCGTCCAGGCTGCATTTTATCCCCCTGTTCTCCTCTGCCTTAGACTCCTTGAGGATCTGTAGCTTCCTCTCCCTCTGCTCCACTAAAGTCATATGTTGTCCCATAAATCTCTCTGTACATCACATCAACTGGTACCCATGATGACACGAGTGGAGGAGTGGCCTAGTGGTTAGGGTGGTGGACTTTGGTCCTGGGGAACTGAGGAACTGAGTTCGATTCCCAATTCAGGCACAGGAAGCTACTTGTGACTCTGGGCAAGTCACTTAACCCTCCATTGCCCCATGTAAGCCGCATTGAGCCTGCCATGAGTTGGAAAGCGCGGGGTACAAATGTAACAAAAAACAAAACACTACCCCTCACCACTTTCATCAGCCACACCCGGTGCTGCATTTCCATCATGACAAGGGGGCACTGGGTGACAGGCTCCAAAATCCATCCTTCTTCTCTAGCATCCTACCAGGATTCTCTGCTCAAGGACTCTTGGGCCTGTCCCTCTGCCTGGACCTCAGTTTGCATGCTACCTCCATTAACAGCTACCTCCATTAACAGCTTGTCACCACTCTAAGCTGCCTATGCCTCGGTCTGATGATTCATCTACAGAGAAAGAGGTGACAATAGAAGAGTGGCCTTAGTAGAGCAAATAGACGAGATGAAAGATGCACATTGTAGCCACCCTATATCTGTGTTGCCTGCCTAGCATGATGCTGCTCAATCCCTACACATGTATAGATCTGCACATACACATGAGAGGGTATGGCATACCACTAAGGATACATTCTAACACATGTCAATTTGCTACTCACAAAACTTCAATTTGCTGTTCACAAAACTGTATTACAAATGTGCACACCTGAGGTGGCAGGGTCTAAAGGAGAGTCTAGGGGTGGCATAGCTAACTGATCTTGGAAGAGCACATAGGAACACAATCATTGTTATAGTAACATAGTACATGTCAGCATAGTCAGTACAGTCTGCTGAACAAGGTGGCCAGAGTTGACTCTGACACTCTACAGGTTCCGTATCATCACTAATACTTCATCTCTGTCTCTTTCTGCCTATTTTGGGGCACAGACTGTAGAAGTCTGCCTGGCACCTGTCCTACTTCCCAATTATTGGAGTTGCTGTCAAAGCCCACTCCAGCCTTGATCCTGATCTGTTTTTGCCATTTAGGGGACCCAGACCATAGAAAATCTGTCCAGCATTAGTTTACTTTCCATCCTCTAAAGCTACTATCAAAGTTATGAGGTCAGTTAAGATTTTTCATTATTGAATAAAGAAAGGGAATGGGATTTGATATACCGCCTTTTTGTAGTTACAATCAAAGCAGCTTACATGTTATGTGCAGGTACTTATTTTGTACCTGGGACAGAGAAAGATTAAGTGACTTGCCCAGAGTGACAAGGAGCTGCAGTGGAAAGTGAGCCCAGTCCCCCTGGTTCTCAGGCTATTGCACTAACCATTAGGCTACTCCTCCATTCCAGGACCTGGACGATCTATCCCATCTGCTCAACAATGTGGCCAGAGTTGTATCTGGCACTTTTCTCAGGTTCCACTTCTGCATGATTACCTAGCTCATGGTTATGTGCAGCCAGTGTTTGTGACTCCCTGCACTTCAGTGTGTGTCTGCTGGCTGCAGAAGGACTTTGTTGTCATCAGTACTGCAGCTCCTTTGATTGTTTGGTAGTGCAGTGTGAGGCTCCGCCCACCAGTGACATCATCATCGTTCTGACACTTTCTGTTGGTGAGGTATAACAGCAAGTCCAGTCTGAGGCATCTGATCTATCTGCCCAGAGAGTGTTTGCTGCCTGCAGCCAGTGTTTGTGTCTCCCTGCACTTCAGTACGTGTCTGCTGGACACAGAAGGACTTTGTGGTCAACAGTAGAGAATAACACGGGGACAAAGTTTGTCCCCGTCCAGGCCTCATGGATTCTGTCTCCGTCCCCACCTCATCCTCGCAGGTTCTGTCTCCGTCCCCATGAGCTCTGTCCTCATCTGCAGAAGCATCAAACAATTATGATTTTCTATTTAAATCTTTTATTAAAGTATAAAAAGGAACAATATGCTGTGAAACTTTCCTACTATATAAATGAAGAGTGACCGACATGCGCGGCACGTCACAGATCACTCCCGACGTTGTTACAGGCAGGAACAGCGGCAGGCAATGCAACGAGCGCTCCAATGCCTAACCACACCCACCTCCTTTGTCTGCCCTCAAATCCCTCCCTGAAGCGCCGGGCAAAGCGATCCTACACCTGCGGTTCCCGGGCTTCTACACAACCAATACAAAACACTGACCCTTCCGTTGCCCCGTTCTGTTGGCTTTCCTATTCTTGGGAGCCATGCTCGGCAGGGAAATTCTTCGTATAGATGTGCCCTTCTGGATGATCGATACAGATTGCAAGCACTGTCCCTTCCTTCTCAATTCCCTGCCACAGCTCTGACTTTCTTCAGCCCTGACTGCGCCGACACAACCCTGGCTCCGCCCCATCAGCCCTCAGGCCCCGCCCTATCAGCCCTCTGACCGACGACAGTTCAAAGACCCAGAGCTCCGCGGTCTCGAGGCTCCGAAGGGGGTGGGAGCTGGCCACGAGCTCTTTGTTTTGAAGATGGGGAGGCAGGACTCGGCTCTCCATCTCTCTCTCCCTCCCTCCGTTTGCACAGCTTTCTCCTCCCAGGTTGCAGCTGGCAAATGTGTGCGCCTGCTGCTTTCCTCTCACCGACGTACGGGGTTGGCACTGGATTGTTTTTTGAATTTGTTTTCCTTGGTGCTTACAGTGGAACAGCTCCCTCTTCCCACCGGAGCAAAAGTTCTTCACCTTTATTTTTAATATTCATTCTCTCTTTCTCTCTCCCCCTCTCTCTCTCTCTGCCCCCCCTCTCTCTCTCTGTCTCTCCCTCTCTCTCACATTCTCTCTTTCTCTCTCTCTCTCTTTCAGACAGACGCACACACACACTTTCACTCTCTCTCACACACACACTTGCAAAATACTAGAACAAGGGGGGCCAGGTGACTCAAAAACGAGCCATGCTTTGCTGCCTCAAACAACTGGCTATAAGGAGCAACTGACCCTCCACTGTCACAGGGACTCCTAGTAGCTCTCTTTAACACACACATATACACTCAATCTCTCTCTCGCTCACTCTCGAGATGGATATGGATGCGATGGGAGGGCAGGGCAGAGGACAATCTCAGGGGAGGGCAGAATTGCAGGACACGGATAGGCAGGCAGGACAATCGATGGACATGGAGGAGAGGACAGAATCGCAGGACATAGAGGGGAGGGCAGGGCAGAGGAGAATCGATGGACATGGATGAGATGGGAGGGGAGGAGAGAATCGCGGGACACGGATGGAAGGGCAGGGAAGAGGAGAATTGCTGCACATGGAGGGGAGGGCAGAATTGCGGGACACGGAGGGGATGGGAGGGGAGGAAAGAATTGCTGGACATGGAGGGGAGGGCAGGGGAGAGAGGAAAAATTGCTTAGACGAGAGCCTTCCTAGGGCTCGTTTCAAACGGGCTTCGTTCCACTAGCGTATAAATTACAAACAGAAAACAATAATAACAGCAAGCAGCTATAATAACCCTCCTCACCACCACCCTCCTCTACCCTTCCAACCCCAACAATAGCTGATTTCTACTACCCAAAGGAATCCTAATCCAGCCTGTTAAAATGTCCAGGGGTTCAAAATACAACCAGTTTTGTCTGCCCTAGAGGGGAGAAATATGCCCTATGAAGCACTGTTACGATTTTTAATCTGTGAAAGAATAAGAAGTCATCAACAGTCTCAAGATTAAGTCTAGCTCTCTTGTCTTTTACAGTCCTTCCTGCAATAGAAGATGTCTTCTTAGAAGATGTGCTGGTAGCAGGATGTACAGGATCCCCCATGCAAATTTTGCTAGTTGTGGCCAGCATGTTTGCTTGTTTCTCCAAAAAATCAAAATATTTTTGTCTGCATCACTCAAATATAAATAACAGTCCAGTTCATTAACAGACTTCAAAGTAGAAAATGACACAGGGACAAAGTTTGTCCCCATCACCATGGGCTCTCTCCCCTTCCCCGCCCCGTCTCCGCCCGTCCTCGCAAGCTCTGTCCCCATCCCCATCCCCTCGGTTACTGCGGGTCACCGTCCCCATGTCATTCTCTAGTCAACAGTACTGCAGCTCTCTACCATCAGTTCAGCCACTTCAGAATCTTTGGAACTTAAATTTAGTCTACAATCAGTTTTTTTCCTACTGCTCCTGCTTCCACAGCCAGAGCAGTTACTGACATCAGTGAAAGGCGGCCATAACAATCCACCTACTACTGAGGTGTTGTGATTCTATCAGCATCCTGGAAGCGAACTGAGCAGTATAACATCGCTGCTCTCTACCATCAGTTCAGCCAATTCAGAATTGTTGTAACTTCAATTTACTCTACAATCAATTTATGATCATTTGTTGTTTTTCAATAATATTTCTATATAATCACACCTCGTAATTGTTCTTTTATATAATTCTGCCATCAGGTTAACTGCTCTATCTACCAGCCACCATATTGCATATATTGTTGTTATCCCAGAACTACATTAGAGTATAGTAGTCTCTCATTTATTATTCCATCATATATCACAAACATCATCTCTCACACAAACATTGAATATCTGTTTCAAAGTTCACCATTAGCATAAGAGTCTTCTTATTCTGTTTAATAAACTTACTCATTCTATCAAGACACCTAACTGTTTTCACTAATGTTTTTGAATCCTTTTATAATATCCCAGTGATACACACTCCGAGATATTATTCCTATAGGTCAACAACTAAATACCAAAATAATCCCTCCACCTCCTGCTAAGCAACATTATAAAAAAGGCTCAAAAGTCTCTTACAATAAACGCATACGCACTAAAGTCCCTATATCAAATCACAACAAGTACTCCTATCTACCTCTTCCTATAGGGTATGTCAATATTTGTTCGGTTGTTAATAAAACTGAAATCATGAAAGATTGGATAAATGAAGCTCAATTTCGTCTTGCTATATAATCTCTGAAACTTGGTTACATGCAAAAGATGATCCTATAATTCTTGATATATGTCCACCTGGGTATTCCATACTTCATTTTCCCAGAACCAAGAAAAGAAGCAGTGGCTTAGCCATAATTTATAATCATCTTTTGGGGTACAAACAATTTCTGAATCACAATCCCCAAATTTGGAAATTGTTGCTTGTTCAGTAAATGATGACTCCTTATCTAAATCTATTTGCTTACTATTACTATATCGATCTCCTAAAAACGAGAATCTTACAGATGTAGAGCTTACTGAATTTATCTCTAATGCTTATATGAATAATGAAAATATTATTACGGTTGGTGACATTAATTTACACCTTGAAAACAGTACCAATCAATACACTAAGCATTTTCTTGATTTCCTCAATATATGGCAATTCTCACTTTTCAACGGAATGTCCTCTCATATTAAAGGTCATCAATTAGTCATATTAGCTACAAACTTTATTGACCTAACCAATTTTTTCATATGTGAATCATAGTGGACTACAGTACCCTGATCAGACCACTACAGCCTCTCTTTTAAACTAAACTGGAAAGAAATTAACCATTGTTCCAAATCTACAAATACATTACATTTCTTTAAAACTAGAAAAAAAAATTGACCCTCTAAAATTCTGGTCTAATGCACAATTCAGCAAATCATTCACCTGAAACCCATCTACTAATTTCATCCAACAGTGGAACGATATTAGTAAAACAACTTGTACCTATAACAAACAAATCTCGTCCTAAACAATTATCCCCATGGTTTAATGAAGATCTTCTACAAATGAAACACAATTGCAGGAAACAAGAAAGAATTTGGGTCAAAAAATAAATCCACTGAACAATGAATTAATTGGAAAAAGCTCCTAAAAACATACAAAAACATGATTACTAAAACAAAAACTTCCTACTACTCCAAACCCATAGGTGATACAAAAGTCAATCCAAGGAAATTCTACTCCTTAGTAAATAGACTATTGAACACTCAGCCTGTATCAAATGCAACCCCCTCCCCCCCCCCCCCCCCCCCCCCACCTACAACTGCAGACCAATTGGTGACATGTTTAGAACAGAAAATAACTAACGTCAGACTAGAGCTAAACAACTGTTTTACATCAATTGAATACTTCCTCAATCATTTACCATTTTGTTCTCATGTAGACAGATTTTGGTCCGCTTTTCACCCAATTACTGTTGATCAGGTCAGTCACAATGCCTACTTGACACATGCCCTAGTTACCTACTCAGATCAGCTCCTAATACATTCATCTGTTATTTACACTCAAATCTTACTCTGATGCTATCTCAGGGTCTGTTTCCCTCTCAAAATGTCAATATTGCCTTGAGTCCCTTACCAAAGAATACCCAAAGCAAGCTTAAGTCTAGTCTCCAATTATAGACCAGTGGTTTCAATTCCTCTATTGGTTAAAGTTATGGAAGGCCTTGTCATGCAACAACTAATGGAATATCTCCAACTCCATTCCATCTTGCACAGCTCACAATCCAGCTTTAGACCCTCTTATAGTACTGAAACTGTTCTTACTACCCTCTTAGCCAAATTCAGAAGAGAACTGAGTATTGGCAACAAAATATTAATATTTCAGTTTGATATGTCTAGTGCCTTTGAAGCTGTTGACCATAATATTCTTCTAAATATCCTCGACTATTATGGAATCTGTGAAGCTGTCCTGAAATGGTTCTCTGGCTTTCTAAAGTCCAGATCATATCAAGTCAAACGATCAGGTGCAATTTCTTCAACATGGTCTGATTGTGGAGGACCTCAAGGTTCTCCTCTGTCCCCTATCCTATTCAATATTATGATGATCCCCCTAGATAATCTACTAGAAATAAATGGTCTTTCATTGTTCATTTATGCTGAAGATGTCACCATTTATGTCCCATTCTCTAAAGAATTATATGAACTAATGAACTTGATCAAATTAGGCATCAAATTAATAGAATCTTGGGCATCTAATTTTAAATTAAAACTCGATACTGAAAAAACTAAGTTTCTAATAGTAACTAACCCTCACCACCCTATAAATCTTAAAACATTTTACATTAGAGAACATCACATCTCCTTGACTCATCAATGAAAATATTAGGAATCACGATTGATCAATTCCTTACCCTTGAAACTCAAGTTTCTAAGGTAGTCTTGTGTCTTTAATTCACTTTGGAAGCTAAAGAGATTAAGACCTTTTTTCACTAAATCAGTCTCTCATACTTTGGTTCAATCCCTAGTACTAACAAAATTTGACTACTGCAACTCCACTTATGTAGGAATTAAAGGCGGCCTTATAAAAAAATTACAAACTGTTCAAAATACCGATGCACACCTCATATGTAGATCACCTCACTTAGCCAAAGTAACTCCTCTTCTATATAACCTACACTGGTTACCAATAAAAGATAGAATATCTTTCAAGTTCTGTGTTTTTATTCACCAAATTCTATATGGTTCTGCTCTATCATATAAGAACAATCTCATTGAATTACCCCCACATAATGCTGTATCATCCAAGGCAAGTGTTAGGGTCTCTGGCGCCCCTCTGCAAACTAGAAATAGGTGTGTGCCCCCCCCCCCCCCATCCAGCATCTCCTTTCTCTCTTCTCCCTCCCCCTTCTACCACCCCACCCCCTTTTTCAGCCCAGTGCCATAAAAGGTAAAGAACAAAAGTTTGTTTTTTCTCATAACTTTTTAATTTATTTGTAAGCTTCCCATATGTAGATATAAATATCATGAAATAAAATTGAATATCACTAAAACTGCTTAAAATTTATTGTAGCTGGTGGAAACAGCACTTATAAAGGCTATATTTTGTGTTCCTTTTTCAACACTGTTTTATATATACAGTAATATTATATGGCCACATTCCAGTGAGGATATCCTGTTTACTGATAGGTTCATCTTAACTGTTCTTGTAATCTACCTTGGGAAGCCTGGTGTTATAAAGATTAGAAGTAAAATTAAACTCTTTCAAGGGGGCACATCGTCATCTCATCTCTTTTGTACAAATGGATTATTCTGTTTTGAGCATGAGCAGATCTCTCATTTGTTTTAACATAACTAAATGGGCTCTAAGCCCCTAATGCAGTCTACTGGTTTCCTTGTATTTTATCCTTGTGATGACTTATACTGTGCCAAAACCCTGCCCCCAACTTATACTGTGCCAAATCCTGCCCCCCCTCCACAGTAATTCCGCCATTCCCCTCCAGCGTACTAGAGTCCTACCTTGCCGCTCACCCTGGTGTAGTAGCCTCTGCGGCTGCGGGTGCAGGCAAGAATCTCATTCTTTCCTCCCTGCTGCCGCTACTCCATCTCCAGTGCTCTCCGCTTTTCTTTTGTGCTGCGGGAGCCGCCGTGTTTTTCCAAAATGGCTGCCGAGACTTCGGCGGCAGTCTCGCAAGACTGTCGCCGGAAACAGCAGCCATTTTTAAATCATGGCGGGGCCGTCCACAGCACAGAAAAGTGGAGAACGCTGGAGACGGAGTAGTGGCAGCGGGCAGGAAAGGAAAAATTATGTTCTTACCTGATAATTTTCTTTCCTTTAATCATACCAGACCAGTCCAGACTAATGGGTTGTATCCAGTGCTTTTTTTGTGCCGGTATGCGGCGGTACAGCGTACCGGCACCTTTTTTTTTAGGTCCCGCTCCCGTCCATTCCTGCTCCGTTTTAATTTTGCCAGTCGCGATTCTCCTCTCTCCCCTGCCCTCCCCTCCCCTCCATGCCAGCAATTCTCTCTCCCCTGCCCTCCATATCCGACATGTCCCCTCTCTCCCCTGCCCTCCCCTCTCCAAGTCGCGACTTGGAGAGGGGAGGGCAGGGGAGAGAGGGGACATGAGGGGACATGCCGGACATGGAGGGCAGGGGAGAGATAATTGCTGGCATGGAGGGGAGGGGAGGGCAGGGGAGAAAGGAGACATGCTGGACATGGGCATGGAAGGGAGGAGAATTGCTGGGCATGGATGAAGGAAGGGAGGGCAGGGGGAGGGCAGAATCGCTGGACATGAAGGGGAGGGCAGGGGGGAGAGGAGACATGCTGGACATAGGCAGGGGAGGGAGGAGAATTGTTGGGCATGGATGAAGGGAGGGCAGAATCGCTGGACATGGAGGGGAGGGCAGGGGGGATAGGAGACATGCTGGGCATGGGCATGGGAGAGAGGAGAACTGCTGGGCATGGATGAGGGGAGGGAGGCGACATGCTGGGCATGGAGGGCAGGGGAGGGGAGAGAGAAGTGCTGGACGTGGAGGGGAGAACAGGGGGAGAGGATACATGCTGGACATGGGCAGGGGAGAGAGGAGAATCACTGGGCATGGCATGGGTGGCTGGAGGGGGGCAGGGGGAGAGGAGGGTTGCTGGACATGGGTGGATGGAGTGGAGGGTAGGGGGAGAAAAGAAATGCTGGATATGGATGGAGGCGAGGGAAAAGAGTGAGGAAGCAGATGAGATGAGGGAAAAGGAAGAGAGGAGAAAAACTGCACATGGATGTAGAAAATAGGCAGAAGCTGGATCCACTGGACAGTCAAGTCTGCGGAGGACCCAACTTTTACATATGGATGTAGGGCAAGAAATGAAGAAGAAAGGCGGAAAGTAAAGAACTAAATGGAAAGGAAGTCCTGGAAATGGAGTTAAGAGGACAGATAGCAGCAGAATCAGATACTGGGCCAGCATGATCAGAAAAACAAAGTCACCAGACAACAAAGGTAGAAAAAATTATTTTATTTTCATTTTAGTGTCTGGAATATGTCCAATTTGAGAATTTACATCTGCTGTCTTATTTTGCACTGGGTATACTGGAGCTGTAACAGCTTACAGAAATTATTTATAATGAAAAAAAATCACATAATTTTTTTCTCCTATACTAGTATAATATTTTCAATGATGTCTGTTTATATGCGCTATGGCTGGTATAGGGGTGTGGCTAATGTGGGTGCGGTTATAATAGGGGTGGAGTCATATGAGGTGACCGCCCACAATGAGTACCGGCACCTTTTTTTCTACAAAAAAAAGCACTGGTTGTATCCATCTACCAGCGGAAGGAGATAGAGAAAATAGTTCCAAGTAAACCGCCCCTTAAGGGTATCGTGCAGCCTGGAATGTTCAGTATTTCGAATAGCCAAGCAATGGTGCTCTGAAGTCTAGAAGAAAGTACAGTTAATACCAAACAGTCAAACTCCTGGAGCCAATATGCAGAACCTCACTGTTCCTGCTTGGCCAAAGGCAACTGCAACCTCCCCTCACAGTAAAGTAAGCGGGAGGAAATGATCCATACTGAGCTTGCTCAAGCACATAGAGATCTACCCCTGAATCCGGGGAAAGAACTCCGTGATGCCAAGTACCAGGAGTCATACAGAGCTGGCACAACAACAAGTGGCAGGAGATTGAATAGAGAAGATGAAGTAGGCAGTGCTGTAGGACATCCCAGCGTATTGAAGCATCGTGGAACAGCCAGGGATACCTAAAGGAAACAACACTCTGACAGACATTAGCCAGGGAGGGCATCTGGACTGGTCTGGTATGATTAAAGAAAAGAAAATTATCAGGTAAGAACATAATTTTTCCTTCCTTGTCATCTATACCATACCAGTCCAGACTAATGGGATGTAGCAAAGCAGTTTCCCAAATAGGGGGGCAGAAAAGAAGAATGCAGAAGGTTGAAAAATCAACAAAGCTATATACACAACAAAAGACTGATCAGCAGAAAAGGATTTGAATATCCGAACCACCAGGCTACCAAAATGGAACAGAGTTAGACACTAGAAAAGGAACTGAAGCCGTAGGACGTAAAACAAATGTCCTGAGCAAAAGAAAAATTACATACCCCTGTCCCGAGAGTAGTAAAAGAAAAAGCAAAAGATACTCATGCCAAAGGACCCCCCCCCTTGGAAGGAAGGCAACAGTCGTATCCGAGCAACAAGGAGAAGAACTGTCTCTCCTAGACCAGGATCCACTTCTCCAAACCCTGGCAGGACAAAGACTAACTCCCAAACCTGCTGGTCTGCCTTGAGTGCAAGATGGTCGGATGAAACGACCCTAACTAGTACTAGGAGTACGCAACCCCAAACAGTGCGCCACACTTCATAGAAGAAAGGAAGCAAGGCCCAGGAACCACCCAGACCCGCACCTAGTGAGAGAATCAAACTCCACAGAACAAGAAGAGACTCCAGAGTCGAGAGAACCAACTAACTGGAGTGCTAGTCTCTCCAGAAGAACCATGAAGAAAAGGGCTACAGTATACCAGGGTACAACCATAGAAAAAGTACTCCTCAAGCAGCTCGCTCTGGACTTAGGGATGAAAGAACAGAGCCAAGAGAACAAAAGGAGACAAAAAGAGAGTCGAGAACCACACTGTGGAGAAAAGACCCCCAAGGCAGTGGCGTACCAAGGGGGGGGCGGTAGGGGCAGTCCGCCCCGGGTGCACGCCGCTGGGGGGGTGCCGCGCGCCGGTCAGCTTTGTTCATTTCCATGCTCCCTCTGCCCCGGAACAGGAAGTAACCTGTTCCGGGGCAGAGGGAGCATGGAAACGAACTAAGCTGACCGGCGCGCGCCCCCCCCCCCCCCCCCAGCGGCGTGCACCCAGGGGGGGTTCTTTCGCCGGGGTGGGGGTCGCGCTGCACCGGGGGGGCGGGGCGCATCGGCGATCAGCCCCGGGTGTCACCCCTAGGAACGCCACTGCCCCAAGGTGTCAAGAGGTCACAAAAGGAGCAGAGACTAATTCAAACTCCAGCAATGGAGAAGCTTCTCGTCAGCCACCAAGAGGCTACGGCAAGAAAAGGTGCCACAGGAATGGTAGCTAACAGGAGAGAAGACAGCCTTGTCTAGCAGTCTAAACTGTGGCATGCCACAGCTGCTGAGAAGTTACTGTATCCAACCTGCAGAAAAAAACTGGGGTTGACCGACAAGGTGTAACAGTGCCCAACAGGCAAAGGTGAAAATATGCTCCACAGTCAGAGACTGAACTGTGCTCAAGGGACAGAAATGAAGCTGCGCTCATCAGGCAGAGTAGGATCCGTGCTCAACAAGAACAAATGGATTTGCACTCAAAGCACACAAACTGAGCCACACACCACGGGCAGAGAAAGAATTGCACACCTCTGGCAAAGATAGAAATGCACTGAACAAGCAGAGTAACAGACAGAGGATGAGCAGTGCCCCACTGAAAGAGCTGGATGTTAGAGGTACCTGCAGAACTGAAGCTGCGGTAGCGATGGAACTGTGTATATAACGCAGACAAGGAGCTGCTTTCCACATGCAAACAAGGAGCTGCGCTCCAGACGCCAGCAAGGAACTGCGCTCCTGACACCGGCAAGGAGCAGCGCTCCACACGCCGACAAGGAGCTGTGTAGCACCTGCAGTCACAGAGCTGTGCTCCACTTCACCCAATTTGCAGAGAAGAGTTGTGCTAAACATACAGAGATGGAGCTACACTCAACAGGTGGTGGAGCTGCGCTCTGCACGCAGACAGGGAGCTGCACTCCATATGCAAAGAGAGAGCTGTATGCCACACACAGACAAGGAGCTGTGTTCTACATGCAAACACAGGACTGTGCCCCATGCTGAGACCTGCAGAGAAATAACTACATGAGAGAATGGAGCTGTGTTCAACATGCAGAGATGAAAGGTTGCAGAATAAGCAGCGAAGAAACTTCACTCAACATGCCATGATAGAGCTGTCCTCAACATACAGCGATGGAGTTAAAGCCAACCTGGAACTGTGGAACTGTGCCCAGAATGCAGCGATGGAGCTGTGCCCAACATGAAATGGAGGAACTGCATGGAATAATGAAGCTGTACTCAACATGCAGCGATGGAACTGCACTCAACATGCAGCGATGGAGCCGTGCTCAAATTGCAGCGATGGAACTGTGCTCAACATGCAGCGATGGAACTGTGCTCAAATGCAGCGATGGACCCACGCTCAACATGCAGCGATGGAGCCATGCTCAACATACAGCGATGGAGCTGTCCTCAACATGCAGCGATGGAGCTGTGCTCAACATGCAGCGATGGAGCTGTGCTCAACAAGCAAAATGCATAGATGGAGTCCTGGAGAACAGCCAGAGAAGAAGGTGCTGCCAGGAGGCCAACAGGAAAGGAGCACAACTTGTGGAAATGCAGACCTTGCGCTGCACTCCCCTGGCCCAGAGGGACTAAAACTGCAAGAAGAAAAAGCCCCTTGCCCCAAGAGACACTCTCGGCCCTGAAGTGGTCTCTGAGCCACAATGACCACCCTCCTAGGCAACCGATATGGAGCAGCAGTCAACGTAGAGAAAGAACTTCCACCAAGAGGGAGGTAAGCATCACAGAGCTGGAATCCTCAGACCATAGGGAGCAAAATGCAGCCATAAGGCAGTGAGGAAGAAACAACTCTTGCCAGGCCAGGAACAAAGAGGAAGCTGGCCACTAACACCAAACTGAAGAAAAAGCAGCTAAGGGAGAATCAAATTCCAGACCTAGAACAGATCCACTTCCCTGCAGAAAAGTAGAGAAAAGTGCACAGCTAAGAGGCGATAATCCAGATGCAAAGCAATAGATCTGCTCAGCAGGAAAAAACTGCATCCCTTACAGAAAAAGGAAGGAGTGCCAAATGTGCCAGGAGAGAGGCACCTGGAACTAGAAACGGCAAAATCCGCCTATGCCAGGCTAAAACTCCCGCCTGAAAGCAAGGGAAGCAAGGAAGAGCTGTGGCAAACTAGTCCTAAAAAGGCACATTCCCGTAAAGAGACACTGAACTGAGTCCAAGCAAAAGACTGGCAAGAATGGCACTCCCAAGGGTACTCAGAAGAGGGATTTGAGCTAGCAGTTGCACACCAAGAGCAACTCGGACCCCCATCAGAAGGGAAGTACCCTGCAGACAAACCAGAGCAGACAGGAGGGATCCACGGAGCAGATAGAACCAGAATCTCCCTATGGAAGGGAGGAAAAACTGCTGCCAAAACAAGAATCAAATAGCAGGGGCGTCTCAAGCAAGATGCCAGAAGCAGCAGAGACCAAACGGTCTGGAAAAGAACTGACCAACAGCAGCATAAGGCTGACAGGAATGAAAAAATAGCCCTGGACTAAAACGACTGAGCCTGCAGCCAAACGTAGCCAGCAAGAGACTTCCCCCACTTTGGAAATGGCAGACTAAGATCTCCGAAACGCAAAGGTACAAGTTCCAGCAATGGGGCCACCCTCTGAACCAGCCGCCATCTAGGACCGTGAAGAGGAAAAAAAACAACTGCGTTTTGTGATCCAGACACGAGCCACGTCCCACAAAAAAAAAAATCAAAGCAACTGGTATCAGCTCAGAAGGGTCCAAGATCAGAATCAGATGTTGGCCAGCAAAATTCAAAGAAACTTCGCAAGCGGCCCCCTAGAATACATTGCCAAAGGCGGGAAAATAAATCAGGTAACAGGCAAGAGAAAGAAGGAAAAACAAAGTTTCTTCTTCTTTTTTTTTTTTTTAAACAACCTTCCTCACTAGTGACAGGAATTAAAAAAGGTTTACCTCAGAGACAGAAAAGGAGGGAAAAACAGTTTCCTTTTTTTTTTAATATAAACAACCTTCTTCACTAGTTGCAGAAATTAATAAAGGTTTACCTCAGAAGCAGAAAAGGAGGGGGAAAAAACAAAGTTTCCTTTTTTTCTTTATAAACAACCTTGTTCACTAAATGACAGGAATAAATAAAGGCTTACCTCAGAGGCAGAAATTCAGATATACCTACCACCACAGAAGAGAAGAACCCCACAGGCAGTGGTGTGCTGGAGCCGGCTCGCACCGGCTCGCAAGAGCCGCTTGTTAACTTTGCTCGGCTCTTGCGAGCCGGTTGTTGAAACCCGCGAGCCGGCTCTCCTCCCTCCCTCTTCCCTCACATCACCGACCTGACGAATTCTTCGGGGCAGGCAGTCTTGCCTGCCCGCTGCAAGTGCTGACTCTCCCCTGCTGGCGCTGCAGGTTCGTGCTTTAAAAATGGCCGCCGAGACTTCCAGAGGCGGCCTCGCGAGACTTCGCCCTTGTAAGTCTCGGCGGCCATTTTGAAGCACGAACCGGCAGCGCCAGCGGGGGACTGAGTCAGTGCTTGCAGCGGGCAGGCAAGACTGCCTGCCCCGAAGAATTAAAGGAGTCAGATCGGTGACGGGAGGAAGGGAGGAGAATTATATTAAGAACTCGGGAGGGGGTGGCAGGGGAGAGAACTGGGCATTGGTGGATCATGGAGGGGAGAGAAGGGTCGTCGCTGGGTATGGGTGGATGGAGGGCAGGGGAGAGGAGAGTCACTGCTGGATTGGGTGGATGGAGGGCAGGGGAAAGGAGGGTCACTGGGTATGGGTGCATGCAGGGCAGGGGAGAGAAGGGTCGCTGGGTATATAGGTGCATGCAGGGCAGGGGAAAGGAGAGGAGGGTCACTGGACATGGGTGGATGGAGGGCAGGGGAGAGGAGGGTCACTGGGTATGGGTGCATGGAGGGCGGGGGAGGGTCGCTGGGTGCATGCAGGGCAGGGGGAGAGAAGGGTCACTGGACATGGGTGGATGGAGGGCAGGGGAGAGGAGGGTCGCTGGACATGGGTGGATGGAGGGCAGGGGAGAGGAGGGGAGAGAGAAGAAGTGCTGGACATGGATGGAGGGGAGGGAAGAGTGAGGAAGGAGATGAGATGAGGGAAAAGGAAGAGAGGAGAAAAACTGTATATGGATGAAGAAAATAGGCAGAAGTTGAGGACCAGAAATGAAGAAGAAAGGAAAGAAATAAATGGAAAGGAAGCCCTGGAAACGGAGTTAAGAGGACAGATAGCAGCAGAATCGGATACTGGGCCAGCATGATCAGAAAAACAGTCACCAGACAACAAAGGTAGAAAAAAATCATTTTATTTTCATTATAGTGTTTGGAATATGTTCACTTTGAGAATCGGGTGCTCAACATTAAAAGTTTTATTTACTTATTTATTTATGGCATTTTATCCCACATTAAACATGAATTAGATTGGAACCTGGGATCATTTAATTTTTTTTCCTGGAGAGAGTAATGCATTGCCGCCCCCCCCTCCCCGGCTATAGCCAGCTCTGCAATTTTGGGGCGGCGCAGAGGTGGACCGGGGAGAGAGCCTGTTGTTAAAAATTTACCAGCACACCACTGCCCACAGGGGAAACAAGTTACTCCATGCCACAATCAACCATCACCCTGCTAGAAAGACAGCTAGGGGAGGTAGGGGAGGGGAGGGAACCAGGGTCACTGGATATCACCCTAGCTGGCAGATGAGGAACTCAGGACCACTGAGTATCATCTAAAACTAGCCCCAACACGGCTACCAGCACACCCCTGGCTCCACTGTCACCAGAAGAATCTGGGAAGGAGCTACCAGCCAGCAATCTAGAGCAGCTGCACGGTCCGTCCACCATCCGCTAGGAGACAGAGAAAATACTGAACATTCTAGGGGTGGTTTACTTGGAACTATTTTCTCTATTTCCTTCCGCTGGTAGATCTACACAACCCATTAGTCTGGACTGGTCTGGTATAGATGACAAGGAAGAATGGGATTCTTTCCTGCCACCTCAGCTGCAGAGATCACTATACCACCAGGGCGGGCAGCAAGGTAGCAGTATGCAGGAGAAGGATGGCGGCATTGCTGTGGCAGTGGGGGAGGGTAAGAAAGGGTAAGCATGGCAGTCTCTGGCGCCCCCTGCCATGAATACCCTGCTTACCGCGTTCTGCCGGCCCTGGTATCATCATCCAAAGAATATCTCTGCATTTCCCTATTTGTAGGAATCTATAAAAAGATTCACAAATGCCAGTTTCTCATATCAAGGTACTAAAATTTGGAATTATCCCCCTCCGAAGGGACACCACCTTGTAAGTGGTGGAGGGGTTCCGTGTTTCAATGACTCAGAGGGCTATGCTGCAGGATTACCGATATCAGACAGGCCTCTGAGGAGAAACCAGACAAAGAGTGTCCCAACCTGGAGGATCGAAGATGGCGTTGAGGGAGGACGTACGCTAGTTGAGTTCCCGTTTTACACCAGAATGCCTGAAGAAGTGGGCGCGCTCCCCAGAGAATGGGGAAGAGAAAAGGCAACGCCGTGGTGCTGTCCTCCTCGAACACGGCTGAGGTTCCCACCACTTCTCAGTCTATTTTGGAGAGATTCGGGGTCATAACATCGGGAATATCGGTTCTTGCTTCGGGGAACAGCAAGGCTTTATTGCCGAATCTCAGTGGAGGGAGTGACTTTGAGTCCCCCTGTTGGCATGACCCCTCCAAGACCCGGAAATAGTAATGCTTTGCTATGGAGGTCAATAATGGAAACGCCCAAAGTAGGTTAGGATTTTCATGTAACCCGAGGAGGTCCTGGCGCAGCATCGACTCGGATAATAAACCAACTGGGGGATTGGAGAGTGAGCTCTTCCCCCCAAAGATATCTGGAGCGGTTTCTGTGGAGAAATTGGACTTGGTGAAGCCAATAATGTCGTAATGGACGTACTATAGGAACTGCAGCAGAATGTGAATAACTCTCTTCTTCAGATGTTTAAAATGTTTCACTATGTGAGTTAAAGAATTTATATTAATACTTATCTAACAAAGTGGAAGTCCAAGATATATATAAATAGAGACTTTGATTACGGAAATGGCTTCTCTATGAAAATCAGATAATTTGGTAATGAAGAATAGTTATCTTTCTTGTAAAAATTGGAATTTCTGGAGACCCAATTAAGGGAAAATAACTTGAGAATGATAAATTTACCTATAATATCCTATATATAAGCTACTGAATTCTTGAAGAAATATTTCTCTGATACATTGCTAATACCTTCTGATAGCCACCTCTTGGTGACTAAAATTATATTTCCTTTAAAATTTTCTTTATCAGAGAAAAGAGATGTAAGTTTAACTGACATTTTGGAAAATTCAGAAGTTATAGATAGAGTTATATTATTAGTGACTTTCGTCTTTGACTTACATAGGAACAATGTTTTGAAATTGTATTTCCGATACATGGTTGATAGTTTTTTGGGTTTAAAGATGCATATATTTCCTGACACATCAAGGGAATCGCAGACTGGGAGGTGTGAAGTCTTGACTTTTAAGCCAGGAATCACTGCCCTAGGTGGGACCTTCCTAGCGCGATTCCCTTGTAAGTGTTTTATTTCCTTATTACTTATTTGTTTGAACCTAAGAAATTATAAGAGTTGTGGAAACAGATGAAGAATCCTCTGAAGCAACTTCCTTCAGTTACCACTGTACCGGCTGCAATAACCGATTAACCTTCCTCGCTCAGAAAATGTGAAGTGTAAGATAAACCATTTTGAGTTTTTCTTATTTTCTTTAAGATTGTTTTCCTGATCTTGGATCTTCCAATTGTGGACAATTATGTAAATATATATTGTTGAGAGAAAATGTTTTCCTTTTGATATTAATTTCTGTATTTCCTTATATTTATGTGATAAATGTGAATGTAATTAAGTAAAATGATAAAATAAAAAAAATTTGGAATTCTCTACCAAAAACAATTAAATGCACAGATGATTACCTGCCCTTCAGAAACCTACTGAAAACTCATTTTTTCAATTTAGCCTTTCAAAAAACAAAAGAATTCTATTTGAACATTCATACAATTAATTTCACTTCTTTTTTCATCCCTAATCCTATCTAGTCCTAATTGTACCCATATTTATTCATCTTCACTTCTTTGTTTACAAACTTAACTATGATTTAATCTTCTTCTCTATCCATCTACACTTAAGAACAGTTGCAGCCAGGTTAATTCACCACATATGTTATATTTGTTTTACAAAGCCAATGTTATAGCATTATTTATTGTACTTTATAATCTGTTTATATAATTTTTAATATGTACCATTCATTTAATTGTTTGTTATGTACATTGAACCTGAGTCACTCTTGGGCTAATGTGGGGTAAAAATGTTATAAATAATAATAATAATGATAAACATCCAATTTCACCTGGCTAATGTATAGCTATGCAAAAGGCCAACTTGTGTGTGCCACATGCATCCCTGTACTCCATCTAACCTCAGCAGATGGTTAGGTACACATATATTCTTCAAATTTGGAGTATTACCAGGTACATGTCTAATTTATGCGCCATGAGCAGGGCAAGATTGGCGGCTTATGGCAAAAGTGTGCATGTACAGGCACTATTCTGTAAATTGTGGCACCTAAAATTTTGGCACGTATCTGGACAGCACATGCATTCCAGATGAAGTATCATTATACGTGTCTTATAAAATAGGTACCAATATGCCCAATAGCCTACAGAGCTCAGATGCCTGACAGGATGGCAGCCAAAAGGAGAGGTGATTTGAGGAAGCTTAACATATGTGGAGGGGCATAATCAAACAGGGGCGCCCATCTATAATGGCGGCCATCTCTAATGATGGCCCCATCAAGCGGCGTGCCCGACTGTATTATCGAAACAAGATGGCCGGCCATCTTTTGTTTCAATAATATGGTTGGGGCCGGCCAAATCTCAACATTTGGACTGCCCTTAGAGATCGCGGGCATTAGAGATGGCCGCCATTGGTTTTCGCCAATAATGGAAACTAATGGTGGCCATCTCAAACCCAGCCAAATCCAAGCTATTTGGTCATGGGAGGAGCCAGCATTTGTAGTGCACTGGTCCCCCTCACATGCCAGGACAACAACCGGGCACCCTAGGGGGCACTGCAGTGGACTTCACAAATTGATCCCAGGTGCACAGCTCCTTTACCTTGGGTGCTGAGCACCCCAAAACCCACTACCCACAACTGTACAGCACTACCATAGCCCTTAAAGGATAACGGGGGGGGGGGGCACCTAGATATGGGTACAGTGGGTTTTGTGTGGGTTTTGGAGGGCTCCCATTTACCACCGTTCACAGCCGCTGCCTTGATTTTCTCTCCTCGCATGCCATCCTTGATCCACTTCAATCCGGTTTTCGCCCTCTACACTTGACAGAAACAGCACTCTCTAAAGTCTGTAATGACCTGTTCCTTGCCAAATCCAGAGGCCACTACTCCATCCTCATCCTCCTCGATCTATCCGCCGCTTTTGACACTGTCAATCATGATCTACTCCTTGCCACACAGTCCTCATTCGGGTTCCAGGGCTCTGTCCTCTCCTGGTTCTCCTCCTATCTCTCCCACCGCACCTTCAGAGTTCACTCCCATGGATCCTCCTCCACCCCCATCCCGCTATCTGTTGGTGTTCCCCAGGGATCTGTCCTTGGACCCCTTCTCTTCTCAATCTACACCTCTTCCCTGGGTTCCCTCATCTCATCTCATGGCTTCCAGTACCATCTCTATGCAGACGACACCCAGCTGTATCTCTCCACACCAGACATCACTGCGGAGACCCAGGCAAAGGTATCGGCCTGCTTAACCGACATTGCTACATGGATGTCCAACCGCCACCTGAAACTGAACATGTCCAAGACTGAGCTCATCGTCTTTCCACCAAAACCCACTTCTCCTCTTCCTCCACTTTCTATCTCAGTGGATAACACCCTCATCCTCCCCGTCTCATCTGCCCGCAACCTCGGAGTCATCTTCGACTCCTCCCTCTCCTTCTCGGCACACATCCAGCAGATAGCCAAGACCTGTCGCTTCTTCCTCTTCAACATCAGCAAAATTCGCCCTTTCCTCTCGGAACACACCACCCGAACTCTCGTCCACGCTCTCATTACCTCCCGACTTGACTACTGCAACTTACTCCTCACCGGACTCCCACTTAGCCATCTATCCCCCCTTCAATCTGTTCAGAACTCTGCTGCACGTCTTATATTCCACCAGAACCGATATACTCATATCACCCCTCTTCTCAGGTCACTTCACTGGCTTCCAATCCATTACCGCATTCAGTTCAAGCTCCTCCTTCTTACCTACAAATGTACTCAATCTGCTGCCCCTCACTACCTTTCTACCCTCATCTCCCCTTATGTTCCCACCCGAAACCTCCGTTCACAGGACAAATCCCTCCTCTCAGTACCCTTCTCCACCACTGCCAACTCCAGGCTCCGCCCATTCTGCCTCGCCTCACCCTATGCCTGGAACAACCTTCCTGAACCCCTACATCAAGCCCCCTCCCTGCCCATCTTCAAGTCTCTGCTTAAAACCCACCTCTTCAATGCTGCCTTCGGCACCTAACTCTTACCTTCAGGATATCTGGACTGCCCCAAATTGACTGCCCCCATCGTATCGTCTACTCACTTGTCCTTTAGATTGTAAGCTCTTTGAGCAGGGCCTGTCCTTTTATGTTAAATTGTACAGCGCTGCGTAACCCTAGCAGCGCTATAGAAATGTTAAGTAGTAGTAGTAGTAGTAACAGGTAGGGGGGGATGGGCCTGGGTCCGCCTGCCTGAAGTGCACTGCAGTACCCACTAAAACCTGCTCCAGGGACCTGCATAGTGCTGTGATGGAGCTGGGTATGACATTTGAGGCTGGCAAAAAAACATTTTTTTAATTTTTTTGGGGGGTGGGAGGGGGTTGGTGACCACTGGGGGAGTAAGGGGAGGTGATCCCCGATTCCCTCCGGTGGTCATCTGGTCAGTTCGGGCACCTTTTCGAGGCTTGGTCGTGAACAAAAAGGGACCAAATAAAGTCAGCCAAATGCTCGTCAGGGCCATCCTTCTTTTTTCCATTATCGGCCAAGGCCAGCCATCTCTTAACCATGCCCTGTCCTGCCTTCGGTACACTGCCGACACGTCCCCTTGAACTTTGGCCAGCCCTGCGACGGAAAGCAGTTGAAGCCAGCCAAAATCGGCTTTCGATTATACCGATTTGGCTGGCCTTAGGAGAAGGCCGGCCATCGCCCGATTTGTGTCGGAAGATGTCCGCCCTTCTCCTTCGAAAATAAGCAGGCTAGTAGCATAGTAACATAGTAAATGACGGCAGATAAAGACCTGTACGGTCCATCCAGTCTGCCCAACAAGATAAACTCATTTTACATGGTATGTGTTACTTTATATGTATACCCGAGTTTGATTTGTCCTTGCCTTTCTCAGGGCACAGACCATAGAAGTCTGCCCAGTACTGTTTTTCTACTAAGTTCTGAAGCTAACGTCAAAGTCCCTTAAAATTTACACTCCAGCCCATCCCTATCTGTTCAGTCACGATCAGGGCATAGACCGTAGAAGTCTGCCCAGCTCCCGTTTTGTTTCCCCAATTACCGGCGTCGCCACCCAACCTCCGCTAAGATTCCATGGAACCATTCCTTCTAAACCGGATTCCTTTGTGTCCATCCCACGCATGTTTGAATTCCATTACCGTTTTCATCTCCACCACCTCCTGCGGGAGGGCATTCCACATATCCACCACCCTCTCCGTGAAAAAATACTTCCTAACATTAATCCTGGTTCTGCCCCCCTTCAATCTCAATTCACGTCCTCTAGTTCTACCGCCTTCCCGTCTCCAAAAAAGGTTCATTTGCAGATTAATACCTTTCAAATATTTGAACGTCTGCATCATGTCACCTCTGTTTCTTCTTTCCTCCAAGCTATACAGGTTCAGGTCAGCAAATCTCTCCTCGTACGGTTTGCAACACAAATCCCATACCATTTTTGTAGCTTTTCTTTGCACCGTTTACAGTCTTTTTACATCTTTAGCAAGATACGGCCTCCAAAACTGAACACAATACTCCAAGTGGGGCCTCACCAATGACTTGTAGAGGGGCAACAACACTTCCTATCTTCTGCTGGTTATGCCCCTCTCTATGCAGCCTAGCATCCTTCTGGCCACGGCCGTCGCCTTGTCGCAATGTTTCTTCACCTTTAGATCCTCAGACACCAACACCCCAAGGTCTCTCTCCTGAGTTAAGTTTACTAATCTCTCCCCTCCTATCCAGTAACTTCTCTTCAGGTGAGCTGAAACTCCTGGTGAGAGAGATGAAGAAGTATTTCAATGTGCTGTATGGGGCTGCAAAGTCTAGGGCCACTCCTAACACCAGGAGCCAGATGCATGAAAGAAACATTGAAGAACCAAAAACGTAAAGGTCCATGTTACAACATACTGATTATGAAAAAACGACGGATGCTCAAAATAATCACATTCAAATGAGCTGCGCGGTAATACAAAGGCCGATGCATGAAAGTCTCGCTAACCTGTTGAAATCCACAGTAGCGGTGTTACAAAGACATGCGCACAATAGTCATTTGCCAAGCACATGGCAAGCACTGTAGCTGTTGTACACATGTCTAAAAAGATCACATTATAGACGGGCATGTGAGATAGACATCACTTGTAAGCAGAGCCTTATAGGCCCCAATCCGAGCATGATTTTTTAATCACTCTGCAGATGGTTACCGCGTGCTTTACCACGTTGCTTGCATCCCGTTTTTTTGTGGTGCTTTCACATTTTCGTTGGTGAGTGTGAGACGTTTCTCATTTCTCAATTTCCTCTATTTTGGGGGAAGATAGAGGAGGATGTGAATACCGTTGGTGTGCAGAGACACACTGTGGAGCAGTGCAAGCATCGATGGCAAGGTTTCAGGGGTCCCGTCAAAGCCAAGGCACGAAAGCAGTGCAAGCATGCAAAGGGTACAGGGGTTGGACCTTGCTGCGCCTTGAATATGACCCCCCCTGGAGGAGGCTGTGTTGCCCACCCTCAGCTGCGAGCAGGTAGTCGGCCTGCATGGTGGTGTTGACACGAATGCATAAATAATATGTCGATGACAGTGCTTATGCACGCACTTTATAGACATGCTTATGTTGATGGCAGATGACAGCTCCTGGAGTTACCAGCAGCCCCTGAGCACCCGTTAAAAATATCAGGTTAAAGGTGTGCGGACCGTTCTGTACATTGCCTGTCAACAGCTGTGCATCATGCATTGCCTTCATTTAAATGAGAACCACACAATTACAATACAATTGCATAGCGTTTTCATTGTGCATTGGCGAGTGCGGTAAACAAGTCGCTGTAGGCTTTTGAATATTCATCGCTAGATACCGTGATCACTAAGCCAGTTTAAACTGACTCAAAACTATCGCTCCCTGCACGGTAAGTTTGATGCATCTGGGCCTAGGCTGGCCCTCTAGCGAAGTACGCATCACCACCTCAACACCTCAATTTAATGCACTGCAGGGCCCACAAAATGCAAGCTGCTCATCATCACAAGGACCCTGCGAGTTCCATATCTCCTACCTCTCTTAAGAGGGAGGTGCTGGCCACTTGTGATCCTGACACCATAGCAGGGGTCAGCCAGTGTGACACAGCTTACCATATTTCTTTGAAGGCATGAATATATATGTCGATAAAGGTGAGACAGTTGATGTAGAGTAGCTAGATTTTCAGAACATTTTGACAAAGTTCCTGAGAAAATTAAAGAGTCATGGGATAGGAGGCAATGTTCGGTTGTGAATTAGGAACTGGTTATTTGCAGAAAACAGAGGGTAGGATTAAATGGCCATGTTTCTCAATCGAGGAGGGTGAATAGCAGTGCTGCTGGGATCTGTACTGGGACTAGTGCTATTTAACATATTTATAAATTATCTGGAAATCAGAACAAATGAGGTGATTAAATCTGCAGATGACATAAAACTATTGAAAGTTGTAAAAACACATGCGGACTATGAAAAATTGCAGGAAGACCTTAAGAAATTGGAAGACTGGGCATCCAAATGGCAGATGAAATTTAATGTGGACAAATGCAAAGTGATGCACATTGGGAAGGATAATCTGAATCATAGTTACCTGATGCTAGGGTCCACCATGGGAGTCAGCACCCAAGAAAAAGATCTAGGTGTCATTGTAGACAATACGCTGAAATTTCAGTTTGTTTTTTTGTTTATTTAAAACATTTATATCCCACTCTATCTGACAATTCTAGGCAGTTACACTCTAAAAGTACATAATCTTACAGTAACAAGCAAGTTCCATTTAGACATATACATCAATGTTAAAACAAGCTAAAAACAAACAGATAGAATTCAGGAGTGTCTATAAAAAGTGTGCCTTCAAACATCCCTTGAGCTATACAGCAAAAGCAATTTATCCAAACTCTGCAATGAAATATCAACTTCATAAGATGTCAAAAAGCCTTTTATGAAAAAAATATGTCTTCAGTGGTTTCCTAAACTGAACAACAGAAGTCATTTGATTTCCACTGGAAGTGAATTAAATAACATTGCCCCCCCTATATAAAAAAAATCAAGGAATGAGAGGTGTTCAGTCTGATAATTCTAAAAGATGGAGCATCCAACAATAATTTCAGTTGAGTGTAAATTATGCAATGGTCACTATCTGCCGGATTCTATTTATCACGCCTAGCATTCCGCGTCTAAATCCAAGAGTATTCCATAACAATGTACAGAACTTAATTGGCTTAACAAGCCAATCAGCAGTGTTAACAGCACTTAAGAAGCAATAATAAGCACTAATTGGCAATAATTAGAATTTATGAACATAGCTCACTAAGCGTATGCTGTACTCACTGAGCCTAAATTCTAATGAGCAGCATCAAAAATAGAGCATAGTTATGGGTGGAGAAATGGGTGTTTCATGGATGTTCCCAAATTTACGAACGTTGTTATAGAATATGGCCCAGTCTGCCTAAATCTACGCGCAGGGCTGTATGCCACGTTTTCATTGGTGTAAATGGATGCACGTAGTTTTAGGAGCATTGGTATCAATGAAGCATATTCTATATACCGTGCCAAATCTTATAGAATACGCTTAGGCAAAAATGATTTCCGTGCGGATTTTCCAGGTGCCATATATAGAATCTCCCCCTATATCCTTAAACAGGATGCCAGACTGATAGGAGCTTCATTGTTCAAAGTTTTATGAATTAGTGTAAGAACTTCAAATTTCACCCCCCTATGAAACTGGAAACTGATGAAGCTCCTTCAGTAATGGGGAAATATATGACCATTTTGGCAACCCAAACAGTATGAAGGGCTCTAAACATATAATGGGACCTAAATACTATACAATACCTGAAGAATATGCTTACCTCTCATTCATCTAATATAAATATTTTTTAACTAGAGAAGGTCAAAACCATCCTTTTCCCATTACCCCCCATTGTTCTTCCCCATCTCCTCAGCAATCACATACCCCAATATAGTGTTTCCAAAGCCCAGTCCTAGAGTACCCCTTGCCAGTCAGGTTTTCAGGATATCCACAATGAATATGCATGAACTTGATTTGCATACACTGCCTCAATTATATGCAAATCTCATTCATGAATATTCATGGTAATGGGAAAAGGAAGGTTTTGGCCTTCTCTAGTTAAAAAATATTTATATTACATGAATGAGAAATAAGCATATTCTTCAGGTATTGTATAGTATTCAGGTCCCATTATATGATTAGAGCCCTTCAAATTGCCCAAAATGCTTTAGTTTGCATACTGTTTGGGTTGCCAAAATGGTCATATATTTCCCCAATACTGAAGGAGCTTCATCAGCTTCCAGTTTCATGGCAGGTGAAATTTAAAGTTCTTACACTAATTCATAAAGCTTTGAACAATGAAGCTCCTATCAGTCTGGCAACCTGTTTAAGGATATAGCGGGAGAGTCTATATATGGCGCCTGGAAAATCTGCACGGAAATCATTTTTGCCTAAGCGTATTCTATAAGATTTAGGCCAAAACAAAAGAAAACAAAATCCATTACAAGAATCTAACAAAGGGTTAAGGATACACCCTTGGATTTGGCTCACACTTTTCCAATAGTGTATCATGGTGAGGTACAGCAGCTATTTCTCTGCCCCCAGAAAACTTTAACCTAATACCTGAGGCAATGGAGAGGTAAGTGACTTACTCAGGATCACAGGGAGCAGCAGCAGAATTTGAACCCTAGCCTCTCTGATTCTCTGCCAGCTATTGTATATACTCCTTCTCCACTTGGATGCACAAAGAAGTAGCTCATGTGTCATACTCCATCGTTGTACAATGGCAGTGCATCACATGAGCTGTGCCTGAAGAAGCCATTGTCCAGCAGCCCTAGTAATGATATTAAAAGAGGATACAACAGACCTGGCAGGCTTCCATGGCCCCCTACATGACCCAATTGTGTAACATTCATGAAGCTCTAGTACAAGCAAGCCAAAAGTTTACAAACAACCAGAGATAGCCACCAGAACAACATCCTATGGTTCTTTACCCGCAATCAGGTTTGGCTTTCAAAACAATTTTTTAGTTCAATAACTTTTGGCTAAGAACTGTTACAAGCTCCAAACAGATTGATCCACTTTCCTTTAATCTTAAACTACTGCTAATGATAGAATCCACCCATTTTTTCATATGTTTTTTGTTTGGAAACAACATAGCAACCCCTTCCCAAATGTTCACCTTATACCACCTTGCCAGTAAATGCATAATGCATAGTTGTAAAGATCTTAGGCACCTACATTACAGTAAGGGAAAAAAAGTTGTGAAAAGCTGTGCATAAAAGGTTTTGGTCAATCTGGGAGCCATGTGTAGGCACTGTAGAAAGAAGTAGCCATATGAAGTTTGCTGGAAGTAGCAGGGATCCTGTTTTTAAGAAATTTGGACTAGTCAAGTTACCAAAACAGTTGCTTTGAACAAATAAGTTATTCTCAGCAGCCTGATGGCTAGAAGCCAAGCAAGATGAACCAGAATCAAAAGACCTGAAGCCTTTGGGGGAATCAAGTCCTTTATATATGTTCTAAAAATATGAATACCTGTACAGCCTGTTTAAATGTGATGCATGAACAAAGCTGATAAAGAGATGGAATACATTTTCTTCAGTTTTCATCTTGTCAAGTGTTTAGTCAACTGGGAAAGATATGAATCTACTGAGCAAATTATTAAATAACCTAAATAGTCCCATGCTAATTCAGGTTATCTAAACCCACACAGAGATGCCCAAAGAAGTGGGAAATGGTGTAAGGGCAGTCAGTCTTGAAAAAGAATCTAAGATTTGGTGGTACCAAGCCTTAGCTTACAGAGCTATCCTCAGTTTTGTCATGTATAGTTAATTTACTCTAATAACCATAAATGGCTAATATATTTCCACCTTTGCAAATTCCACATTAGCTCCTTAGTAGTTCATTCTCTGATCTCATTAACTATTTTTTCCCTGTTTCAAAGCCAATATTTGGCTGGAACTACAATGTATACATTGGATATCAGCTTCTGTGATTAACTCAGATTTGGTTTTTATCCTGTTCCATTTGTGTCTTGATCTTATATTTTTTCTTGTTCTTTGCAATGATCGTCTTATTTTCCATAGATCTGGACTGGACCTGGTTCTAAGTACATCCCTGCTTGTCTGGAACTGTTTCCCGGAAACTTTAAATTCGTTTGAACATATAAAATTTTATCATGGTCTCACTATCAATTGAAATTATGTAACACTAGTAAAAAAGGCCTGTTTCTGACACAAATGAAACGGGCGCTAGCAAGGTTTTCCTCGGAGTGTGTATGTTTGGGAGAGTGTATGTGAGAGTGACTGTTTGAGAGTCAGAGTGAAAGTGTGAGTGTGTGTGTGTGAGAGAGAGAGTGAGTCTGGGTGTGAGTGTGTGTGTGAGAATGAGAGTGTGTGCAAGTGTGTATTTGAGACACAGTGTGAGAGAGAGTGTGTGTGTGTGTGCGAGAGAGAGAGTGTGTGTGAGACACAGATTCTCTGTGAGAGTGAGTGTATGAGACCAAGCGAGTGTGAGTGACTGTGTAGCACATAGAGAGTGAATGTGATACAGTGTGAGACAGAGTGTGTGAGAGTGAGAGTCAGAAAGACATTGTATATGAGAGAGAGAGTGTGAGCCCTACCCTCCCAATCCATGCCCATCTGTCCCCTGCCCCCTCCATTCATCCTTTTCCAGCAATTCCACTCTCTCCCTGAGCCCTGCCCTCCCAATCCATGGCAATCCATGCTCCTTTGTCACCTGCCCCCTCCATTCATCCCTATCCAGCAAGTCCCCTCTCTCCCTGAGCCCTGCCCTGCAATCCATATCCATCCATGCCCATCTGTCCCCTCCATTCATCCCTTTCCAGCAATTCCCCTCTCTCCCTGAGCCCTGCCCTCCCAATCCATGCCCATCCATGCTCCTCTGTCCCCTGCCCCCTCCATTCATCCTTTTCCAGCAAGTCCCCTCTCTCCCTTCCATGACCCCTCCTCGCATCCATGCTCCTCTCTCTCCCATGTCCCAGCCTGGCCCGCCCTCTTCTCCCCCCCCTTCGCATCCATGCCCCCCCCCATCGCATCCATGCTGTCGTTTCTCCCCTGCCCTCCCGCTCCCATTGTTCAACTTTACTGCCCACCCTCTTCTCTCCCCCCAACATCCCTTTTTTTTTTTCTTCTTTTTAAATTTACCTCCGTGGCGGTTCCGGCAGCGCAGCGTCAGGGAAGGAGGCGGCGCTCCCGATGTCTAGCCTTCCCTTCGCTGTGTTCCGCCTTCTTCTGACGTCATCCTTGATGTCAGAAGAAGGCAGAACACAGCGAAGGGAAGGCTAGAGACGTCGGGAGCGCCGCCTCCTTCCCTGACGCTGCCGGAATTGTTTGGTTTTTTTTCCGCCCTCGATGTCATGACGTTTGACGTGAGGGCGGGGCAGAGACGGCTGGCTGGCTTCACACCATGAATCCACGAACCCTACAGCCAGGGAGTGTTTGAGTGACTTCAGAACGTTGTCTTCAGAACGTTCACGGTGCGTTTTATTATATTAGATTTGATAGGATGTCACAAAAAAGTGTCCTTTTCTAGTTACACCAGTGTCCCTACTAACACTAGCCCCCTAATTCTATAAAAAGTGCTAAAAACTGTACGCACAAATTTGGGCACACAATATAATTGAATAATGACCTAATTAGCACTGATCATTAGCTTGTTTTTTTTTTTATTCCTTTAAATTTTTTACACGCAAAACATGCAATTTGAAATACATTGTACAACTTGATCAATAAGACAAGAATAATTACGATATTAAATTTACAATACTTTCATAAAAGGAAAGAACGAGTTATACAATTGATTATACTACAATTCTACAATACGGGGGGAAGTGATTTAGATAATAGGAGATCTCAAAACAGAAAAAAAGAAGAAAAACGTATATGGCCTGGCCTTATCCACCCTTATATCTTTAATAATCAGGTGATATCAATTACTCTACAGGTTTAATGGCTAATTTTTTCATCTCTAGAAACACTTTAAGATGTCCTGGATAATTAGCTTGTTAACAAGCAAGTATTGGCACTAATTAGATTTAATTGAAATGTACATATGTAAATGTAGGTGTCAGATCTGCACCTAAATGTTATGCGCACATCAAAAAGGGGGGGATGAAAATGGAAGGGTCATGGGTGGACTGGGGAGCATTCCTAGAATTTAAGCACATAATTACAGAATAAGGGGGATCCACACCTAATTTAAGTGTGAGGATTTGTACCACGTTTCAGTTGCTGCAAATGGCTGTGCCTAAGGTTAGGCACAATTCCCAGGCATACCCACTATTCTATAAACTGCACCTAACTTTAAGCATAGTTTATAGAATAGCATTTTTTGCACCAATTTTTTAGGTGCCATATGGAGAATTTAGCCCTAAGTGAAGTGATCAGAGAAAAGTGTGTAGTATTTCAGATAATCCCCACTGGAAGATATCTTCTCTTTTATCCTGTCCTTGTGAAGGGTAAATTTATAAATCATTTTTTGTATGCAAGACACTGATTTATATGCATAAATTACAAATGTGGTACAAACTGGCGGCACATACTTTTTTTTAATTTATAGAAGTCTTTATTGAGCATTGTAAAATGGGTACAATACTTACTCAGCTCAATACAGTACAATAATCCACACTTATGCTTAATCAAACAATGAGTACTTGACAGAAGAAAGCACCGGCTAAATAGCAATGTTATAAGAAATACTAATTCTACTTCAAAATTTTTCAGTTTTATTGTAGATAAATCCCCCTTGCCCTTATCCTAAACCCCCTCCCCCTCTTTCTCCTCCCCCCCTCCCCCTTCCTTCCATCCTGTTTATACACCTTTTATCCAGAGCACACTTTTAAAAAGGGTTCCCAAACCCTTTCCCATTTGGACAAAGTTTTTCTTTTCACAGCAGTTAACCTCTCCATCTCACATATGTATCTCATCTTGGTTATCCATCTCACCATTTGGGGAACTAGCGGTGATTTCCAGTTCTGTGCTAAGTTTATGCGAGCTGCATGCAGGGATCCTCTCAACAAGAGCCACTGGTCAGACGTAAAGCCCTCTGGCCGCTGCCCAAGTAAGAAGTCCAAAGGATGCCACTGTACAGACCTGCCCACCCACGCCTGAAGACGCGACTACACCCCTCTCCAGTAGGCCTGCGCTTTAGGGCAAGACCACCAGATGTGTCCCATGGTCCCCACTTTCCCACAGTTACAAACTGGCGGCACATACTTTTACAGTTCTGTGCAAAGCGGTGGAGTCTGGGTGGATCATGGTGTTAAAATGTATGAATACATTTTATAAAATATGTGCATATGCACGTAAAGTACATGCTAACATTTATATTTGCTTTCAGACAGGAGTAATATCCACACCTTGAATGTAGGCGCTATTCCTGCTGGATATGTGCTAGTATGTTATAAAATCTCATAGGCACTTATATGGCTTTATAAAATAGCATCAAACTAGGCACCTTTCAAGTCATTTAACCTAGGCACCCTTTTATACAATTATCCTACAAATGCGCTAAGGCTCAAGGGAGGAGATCTCGTGCATCCAGAATTCTCTTAGAGTACGCTAAGGGTCTGAGGCTAAGGTTGGTAAAAATGGAGTTAGACCTACACAGTTTGAATTCACTAAACAGTTACCTCTCGTGTTTGGAAAAAGTGAAATCTCTGTTTGGAGTCAGAAGAACTCCCATAGAAGTGAAAATTTCTACAGAGTTGCTATTTGAAAGGGATTCAGCAGGAACTCATGTGAATATTTCAGGAAAAGAATTTCCTTCTAGAGAAGAGAGAGCCTGTATCAAGTTTTATAGCTATAGATATGGGAAAAATCAAGGACTGGTCCCTCTCCAAAGAATGCCATTTCTAGGGAGTAGTTGGTAAAGATTGCATGATTGCAGATTTCAATGACTTGTGAATTGCAATTGTTTTGACTTTCTATTTTCTGTATGCATAGCACCAACTTTGCCAAATCATCCATTCACCACAAGCCTAAGGGTTTTGAAAGACTTTATTTCTGCTAACAAAGGACCTTAAGGGCATAGGTTGTACAGTGCTCTCTGCATTTGACTATTGAGTGAGACAGGGACTACAGAACTGTATTTGCTACTCTCAACCTGGCCAGGACTTTTTTTTTATATCTCCCCCTACCACTCTCCACCCGATTCTCTTTCCATTATTTTCAAATTTCTTCACTTCATTAATTTACCCTTTCTTCATGCTATCTTCTAGCCTTTCCTATTTTTCTTACTACTTATCCTTACCTTGTCTCCCTTACTTCCATTTTTCTCTTTCATTGCCTTGCTTTCCCTTCCTCTCTCTTTCTCTTCTCTTACTTCTCCACTTTCGCTCTAGCTCTCATTTCCTTCTTTGCTTTTCATCTGCTTTTATCCTACCTTTTACAACTTACCTCTGACCCTCTTTTGCTTGCTTTCTTTTTGAAGGATATTCTTTTCTTCTTTCGACTGGAACATTTACTTGAATTCTGTACAAAAAGCAAACCATAAAACAGAAGCTTGTATTGTAAGGTAGGTCCCAGAAACATGCAGCTAATCTGTTACTAGGGGGTGCATGTTGTCAGATTACCTGTGTGTCTGGAGAACCTGAAATATATGCTAGGATCAGCACAACCATGTTAAATCACAATTCTCTCATTCAACCTTTTGTCAAAATAGTCCCTTTTTTTCTCTCAGCCCTTAATCCTTTGACCTTGCTACATTTAATGGTTTCACTGTTTTCAAGAGTGGTCAAAAACAGTCACTTTAAATCTATTTTAAAACACATTTTCTATTCTGCTAGAGGTTAATCAAATGTAGAAAACTTTGCTACATTCAACATTTTAATATTTGGAATTTTCAAAAGAAATTTCTATATGAGCTATGAAAAAGAAAATCTGATTTCAGAGAGTTTTATAGGACTACTATAGACAGTATTCTACATAACACACTGGGACTTAAGCACTACAAATCATGTTAAAATTCTTGACAGTAATACTTAGTAAAAAAAAAAAGGAATTACTGTGAATCCTAAAACATTAATTAAGGGGTAATTTATAAAACTGATTTACAATATAGGTATATGAAGGGAGAAGATACACATGTCAAACAAGGATTAGGTTCCTGACATATTGCCCGGATACAGACCACTCATTAAAACTGACATATTGCCCGGATACAGACCACTTATTAATCTATTTTTTAATATTGATCTATTATTTATTATGTACTAGTAAAAAAGGCCCGTTTCTGACACAAATGAAACGGGCGCTAGCAAGGTTTTCCTCGGAGTATGTATGTCTGGGAGAGTGTATGTGAGAGTGACTGTGTGAGAGACAGAGTGAAAGTGAAAGTGTGAGTGTGTGTGTGTGAGAGAGAGAGTGAGTCTGGGTGTGAGTGTGTTTGTGAGAGAGTGTGTGTGTGAGAATGAGAGTGTGTGCAAGTGTGTATTTGAGACACAGTGTGAGAGAGAGTGTGTGTGTGTGTGCGAGAGAGAGAGTGTGTGTGAGACACAGATTCTCTGTGAGAGTGAGTGTATGAGACCAAGCGAGTGTGTGAGTGACTGTGTAGCACATAGAGAGTGAATGTGATACAGTGTGAGACAGAGTGTGTGAGAGTGAGAGTCAGAAAGACATTGTATATGAGAGAGAGAGTGTGAGCCCTGCCCTCCCAATCCATGCCCATCTGTCCCCTGCCCCCTCCATTCATCCTTTTCCAGCAATTCCTCTCTCTCCCTGAGCCCTGCCCTCCCAATCCATGCCCATCCATGCTCCACTGTCACCTGCCCCCTCCATTCATCCCTATCCAGCAATTCCCCTCTCTCCCTGAGCCCTGTCCTGCAATCCATATCCATCCATGCCCATCTGTCCCCTCCATTCATCCCTATCCAGCAATTCCCCTCTCTCCCTGAGCCCTGCCCTCCCAATCCATGCCCATCCATGCTCCTCTGTCACCTGCCCCCTCCATTCATCCCTATCCAGCAATTCCCCTCTCTCCCTGAGCCCTGCCCTGCAATCCATATCCATCCATGCCCATCTGTCCCCTCCATTCATCCCTATCCAGCAATTCCCCTCTCTCCCTGAGCCCTGCCCTCCCAATCCATGCCCATCCATGCTCCTCTGTCCCCTGCCCCCTCCATTCATCCCTTTCCAGCAATTCCCCTCTCTCCCTGAGCCCTGCCCTCCCAATCCATACCCATCCATGTTCCTTTTTTCTCTTGCCCCCTCCATTCATCCTTTTCCAGCAATTCGCCTCTCTCCCTTCCATGACCTCCCCTCGCATCCATGCTCCTCTCTCTCCCATGTCCCAGTCTGGCCAGCCCTCTTTCCCCCCCCCTTCGCATCCATGCCCCCCCCTTCGCATCCATGCTGTCGTTTCTCCCCTGCCCTCCCGCTCCCATTGTTCAACTTTACTGCCCACCCTCTTCTCTCCCCCCAACATCCCTTTTTTTTTTTTTTTTTTTAAATTTACCTCCGTGGCGGTTCTGGCAGCACAGCGTCAGGGAAGGAGGTGGCGCTCCCGACGTCTAGCCTTCCCTTCGCTGTGTTCCGCCTTCTTCTGACATCATCCTTGACGTCAGAAGAAGGCGGAACACAGCGAAGGGAAGGCTAGAGACGTCGGGAGCGCCGCCTCCTTCCCTGACGCTGCGCTGCCGGAACCGCCACCACAGAGGTAAATCTAATATAATAAAATGCACCGTGCGTGGGTGCGATCCGTTTGTTTGTTTTTTTCCGCCCTCGACGTCATGACGTTTGACGCGAGGGCGGGGCAGAGACGGCTGGCTGGCTTCACACCATGAATCCATGAACCCTACAGGGAGTGTTTGAGTGACTTCAGAACGTTGTCTTCAGAACGTTCACGGTGCGTTTTATTATATTAGATTATTTTTTACTACTATTATTTTTTATCACTATTATTTTTTCTTTTTAATTTTTAATTATTTATTTTTATTTTTATCTCAAAAATATATTATGATTAATTATTACTTTTTTTAATTCAAAAATATATTTTGATTATTTTTGTTTTTTTATTTGGACTGATTATTATTTTTTTGACTATTTAAAAATGTACATAAAATCTTCAAAATTGATTTTTTCAATTAATGTTGGTTTACTTTGTAATTTCAAAATATATGTTTCAGCTAAACCTACATTTAGAGATAGTAATTTTATAATATAGGTTTGATTCATATTTTATTTTTGAGTTTTTTTATATATTTTTCTTATATATGTTTAATTATTTATATTTAGAGATAGATATTTGCCACTATGATCTCAACAGAACAATCAATTAACACATATATTGTAATAAACATCGTTTAGCGTTTCTCAATATGTAAGCCTCACTTATACATACATATGGTGGCATGTTTCTATACAAGTTAGCATCATTTTTTATTCATCAATAAAATGCAGTTCATGATATAATAGACGTTTTATTAATTGACGTTTTATCACTATATATATATATTCCTTTCATTGTTATAATGTTCTCAAAATATAGATCTGATCACTACTCAACATTATGGACAGTCATTTAATTTGAACCCTCAACATCAATACATTACAACGAAGATTGGTCAGCCTTTCACTTCATGAACGCCTCATTCATACATATGCATGAGGGCACGTCATCAAATATGTTTTTACTCATTACATCAAATACGATTTTGTTTGTTAATAACATTTTGTTTCTACAATATATAACAGATTTTACATAGCAAGCTCTGCTTGCTGCATATTATGGTTTCAATTTACATGTTTGATCCAACAGTCGTTGATTGACGTCACTAGTGCATCCATATTTATAACGGCATGGGTTTCAGTCGCTCTGTTTACTTGATTGAGCTTTGGACTGAATGATTGCGTTTGCTCAATCTAAATATCTATCTATTTTGCATTAAGGTAATGTTCCTATTCTTATTTC
Organism: Microcaecilia unicolor; assembly: GCF_901765095.1. Lineage (NCBI taxonomy): Eukaryota > Metazoa > Chordata > Amphibia > Gymnophiona > Siphonopidae > Microcaecilia > Microcaecilia unicolor. Next base: position 93,259,097 of record NC_044040.1, on the reverse strand, counting down.
ATCTTATTGCTTTAGAATTCCATGACATATATTTTTATTTCATTGTCTTGGCAGGTTTGGCATACACACGATTTGCCCATATCTCAAAATTTAAATGTTCACCTAAAATGGTTTTTCCCGCCATTATAGACGTATCGTTCTAAACTAGCAGTAATGTGATAGAAGAATTAATGTGGATGTTCTTGCATCATGAGCATGAAATATCATCATTAAACTAAATAATATATGTTAGATTTTGTTTTTTCACAATTAGACACATCGATAACAATATAAAATTGAATGTTGTTTTAAAACACAGATTTAGTTGACGTCACCATTTGTGCATTCTATCCTCAAAAAGGTCTTGCAAGCACTTGAAGTAGGAAAGATTGGCTTGTATATTTTATGTTTTAATGTTCATGAAATTGAAGTAGTAGAATAGATACATCACTTTAAACAAACGTTTCCATCATTATTGGGTTATTTAAGTATTGAAGTATCGATTAACATTTTATATTTACAATCGGGGGTCAGTATGCGGAATCAATGAGTATTTTTACAGTTTCACGTTCCTCGTGTCCCTGTAATATGGATATGATGTTTATTTTACGTATTCCTGTTATCCACTAGATATGTTTTGTTTTAGGGGATCATACGAGGTTGCAGTTTATCGCTTTTTCACTTCATTTTGTTCTTCATAATACTGCCACATGTGGTCAGTTATTTCTTGCGGTAAGTTAATCTTTCCTTCTAGTAATTCAAATATTTATTTATTTTATTTTTTGTTACATTTGTACCCCGCGCTTTCCCACTGGAGGGTTAAGTGACTTGCCCAGAGTCACAAGGAGCTGCCTGTGCCTGAAGTGGGAATCAAACTCAGTTCCTCAGTTCACCAGGACCAAAGTCCACCACCCTAACCACTAGGCCACTCCTCCACTTTGAACCGTTCACTATACACTTACGATATTTATAATATCTGAGTTAAAACGCACACTCATTATTTGTCTATTATATCAGCTGATATGCCACAATGTTCTTTTCATTTTAATTACTTTTTGCTTTTATCACTATTTGGCTTTGGTAATTCAATATATACATAAATATATATTTTTATATTTCATATTTTTATATATTTTGTCTTCATATATTTTGAAATTTAAATGTTTCTTCAAAAGCATTTGATGAGATTTTAGGATATCAGTACATATATTCTGTTTCTTCTTGTTATTATATACAGTATATGTCACAATAACATTTGTTCATATTTCATTTTTGGCATTTTTTCCCATTTTTATTTTTGATAGTCTTTTTTCATTTTTTTGTGTTGATATCAATATTCAAGTGTGATGGCAAATATTGTTTCTTCATATGTACATTTTTAATTTTTATTATTATTTTTTTTATCTTTTTTTGCTATTACACTTTTTTATGACTAATTGATACTCTATATCATCATGAATATCTACGTACGATGGCAAATTTTGTTGTTCTTAATTTTATGGTTTGATTTGCATAAAATTAAAATAATAATAAATATTTATTTAATATTACATGAGATTTTGGAGGAAGTCATGTAGGCATTATGTCAGTGATTTCATTAGACACACCTTGTGATATTGATTTTATGTATCCTGATATAAACCAGGAGGTTGATTTTAGTACACATTATGGTTCCAATTAAATGAATGTTGGATATTATTAAATGTATATGTTTTGTATATGTATTCTTTGTTACGGCTCTTTGTATATGAGAATGTGTTTGATTTGCTATATATACGTTTTATAATGATTATGGTTCCTATTATATATGTATGTATATGTATGTACATATCATGTTTCATTATTTTAGAGAAACATATCCATGTGTAAATAATGTTATGTTCATGTGTGTATCAGATACATATATAAATAGAGAGCTGCTATTTATATGTGAAGATCTATACCATGCAGAAATTTCAAAGGGCATGGTTTGGGCAGGTCTAGAATCTACATTTTATAAAAGGAATACATGTGTATGGGGAAAAATGTCCATATTGGGTTTTGTACCCACTCAAAGGCATATATAGGTCTTACAAAAGTGACCAATTTGCCCAGGGTTTTACACGAGAGATTAAGCAAATCATTCTTCTTCATCTCATGTAATTTATTTCCACCTCCAAAATTTCACTGCTTATCACCCTCTCCTCCCCTTCCCTCCCCACAAACATCCTGCTAGACTATGGAATGCTTTGAAGTCCCCATACACATCTCCTACCAACCCTGCTAGACCATCTATGAGGGACTGATATATACACTGTCAGCTAACACATTTGCTTATTTCTGATCTGATGAAGAAGGGCAACCTTCGAAAGCTAATCAAGAAATGTATTAAGTTATGTCCAATAAAAAAGGTAGCATCTTATTTTCTTTTCCATGTTTTAATTTTGTTTGATTTCTATTGATTACCTTTAAGAGTGGACTAACACAGCTAACACACCTCTTTACACCTCCAAAATGAAACCAAGTTAAAATTGTGGCCTCACATCTTAATTGGAAGCACATATTAGGTTTGTAAAATGAGGTACCTAGATGTGGAAGTGGCACTATTTAAATGTGGAATTGTGAAATGGTCACTTCCATGTGTAGGTGCTAACATCTCCATGTAGCAATGGTTTTCATTTTTTTTCTATATGTACATTGGTAAACTGACTGCTCCTACTACACATGCTGGAACATACACATGCATTCCTGTAAGTATTTTAGAAAGGCTCTAGATTGGCAGACCCTTTTCTAAAATACCACCGAAACCGAGTGCAGCCTGACCTAGATGTCTCAGTTCTGATCTCTATATTCTATGTAAAATAGGGCTCTACAAGCATGTGCAGTAGAGATAGCATGGAGCTATACATACATTAAAGAAGAGACATGCTAATGGCTAACTGAGGACATGTTTCTAAGATTTATAAGAATACTCTGAGGGGCATTTTCAAAAGAAATGTCTAAATCAGAATTTGGACATTTTACAAAGACGCCCAAATTCCGAACAGGAAAGAAGGTCATTTTCGAAAAAGATGGACGTCTATCTTTTGTGTTCGAAAATACTATGGATGTGATTTGGACGTCTTTGTGATTTGGACATCCTTTTTTTTGGTTCATTATTGAACAAAAGATGTCCAAATGCAAGACGTCCAAAACAGAGGAGGAGTGGTTTTAATGGTTAGTGCAGCAGGCTTCGATCCTGGCAACATGGGTTCAATTCCTACTGCTGCTCCTTGTGACTTTGGGCAAGTCAAATGCACAAGAGGCATTTTTGGATATCACATCTAAGTATGAATTTGGACTGTTTTTTTAGAACGTCCAAAATCAGAACAGGAAAGTCTATCTTTTCCTTTTGAAAGTGCTGTTTGGAAAAATGTTTTGAGATTTGGGGGAGTAAGGGGAGGTGATCCCCGAGTCCCTCCAGTGGTCATCTGGTCATTTGGGGCACCTCTTGTGTGGAGTAGCCTAGTGGTTAGTGCAGCAGACCTTGATCCTGGGGAAGTGGGTTCAATTCCCACTGCAGTTGTTCATTATAAATACAGGTCTAGCTCAAAACATCAAAGTTTTAGTCTTGGACATCTTTGTTTTGTTCCATTATTGCTGAAAGACGTCCATGTCTTAGGAATGCCCAAGTCCCACTTTGAACACGCTCCTGACACACCCCCTTGAGATTTGGACGTCCTTCTGACAGACTTCGGAGAAAGACATCCAAAAAGAGGTTTCGATAATACTGATTTGGACGTTTCTGTGACATATACGTTCAAATGCTGACTTATGTCACTTTTTGGATGTCTATCTCTTTTGAAAATGAGCCTGTGCATATTTTATAACACAAAAATACACACATTATTATCAAACAAGCATGCACACATTAAACTTACCATATAAGAAGCCTAAGGTAGGACTAATTTGTCTATGAGGAACTGGTGGTTGGATTAATGTTTATTAGGGATGGGCAGCCAGAAATTTTCAATTTCATGTAATTTCCTATGTCAGTTAATTATATTCATTTTTGTTTGGTTATTTTGTTGTCACAGGAGCAAAGTCATTAAATGCATGATTTTTCAAAAGAGTGCATACACTTTTGGAAAGGATGCACACTCATTTCCTGATACTGCGTACATGAATGCGCTGTTTGACATGTGTAGTAGCTCATGCATTAACAGATAGAATCTAACAGCCACTGCAGGATCTAATTTAGTATTCCCACCCACCCTCCCCAACACCCACCCACCCCTAGGACAACTCCTCATTTATAGTCAGTTATTGTAATTAGGGTAACAAGCAAGGAGTGCTCTTATAGAGTTTTAAATACATTTCATTACCATCTAAGAAGGAAATACTAAATAAATCATACAATACACTATATAAAGTAAAAGACACTTTTATATTAGGCTAATATCCTTAATACTGTAGCAAGTTTTAAAATATTGGAAAACTCAAAAACACTAAGATGGAGTCAGCAGTCCAGCAGCGAGAGGGGTGCTATCCAGTCTTTTGCATTGAGTGTCACATGTATGATTATCTCCCAGTTGGTGAGATGTCATATGTTTGTGCCTGATGCAAAGAGCTCCTAGCTCTTAGAGAACATGTCCGTTCTCTTGAGGCTAGAGTAGCAGACTTGGTGGAGCTGAGGGAGACAGAGAGGTACATAGAGGAGACCTACAGGGATGTTGTAGAGAGGTCCCACCTCCAGTCTAGTAGCCCTTGTGCTACCTTGGAGGAGGGAGGTCTCCTAGAAGGAGAGCATCACCCTGGTGAAGTAGGAAGTACTCCTGTAGCCAGGACCTGCCCACCAGGGGATGTACTATCCTCTCGCACTGAGGATATGTCTCCAAGTGCTGCCCGGGAGGGAAAGGTTAGGACAGCTGTTGTAGTTGGTGATTCGATCATTAGGCATATAGATAGCTGGGTGGCTGGTGGACGTGAGGATCGCCTGGTGCGAAGGTGGCGGACCTCACTCGTCACCTAGATAGGATTTTAGATAGTGCTGGGGAGGAGTCTGCTGTCTTGGTACATGTGGGTACCAATGACATAGGAAAATGTGGGAGAGAGGTTCTGGAAGCCAAATTTAGGCTCTTAGGTAGAAAGCTCAAATCCAGATCCTCTAGGGTAGCATTTTCTGAAATGCTACCTGTTCCACGTGCAGGGCCCAAGAGACAGGCAGAGCTCCAGAGTCTCAATGCGTGGATGAGACGATGGTGCAGGGAGGAGGGTTTTAGATTTGTTAGGAACTGGGCAACATTCTGGGGAAGGGGGAGCCTATTCCGAAAGGATGGGCTCCACCTTAACCAGGGTGGGACCAGGCTGCTGGCGTCGGCATTTAAAAAGGAGATAGAGCAGCTTTTAAACTAGAAATGGGGGGAAGGCCGACAGTTGCTCAAAAACGCATGGTTCGGGAAAAGGTATCTTGCAAAGATACCTCACAAACAGGGAAGATAGGGTTTCTGGATAGTGAGGTTACACAACAGACCGTGGTAGGCCAGGTGCCCTTAAATACAACTAAAGATCAGACAAAAGATGTCAAATCAATAGTGTCAGGTACTAAGCATCATGCAAATAAGAACAACAAACATACTCTGAAATGTCTATATGCAAATGCTAGGAGTCTAAGAAATAAGATGGGAGAGTTGGAATATATTGCACTAAATGAAAAATTGGATATAATAGGCATTACTGAGACCTGGTGGAAGGAGGATAACCAGTGGGACACTGTCATACCGGGGTACAAAGTATATCGTAATGATAGGGTAGACCGGACTGGTGGAGGGGTAGCATTGTATATTAACGAGAGCCTTGACTCAGATAGATTACAAATTCAGCAGGACACAAATCACACCTTTGAATCATTGTGGGTTGAAATTCCATGTAGAAAAGGGAAAAAAATGGTGATAGGAGTGTACTACCGTCCGCCTCGCCAGGATGAGCAGGTAGACACAGAAATGATAAAAGAAATCAGAGACGCAAACAAAATGGGCAATGTGATAATAATGGGTGACTTCAATTATCCAAATATAGACTGGGTAAATGTAACATCGGGACACGCTACAGAGATACAATTCCTTGATGAAATCAAGGACAGCTTTATGGAGCAACTGGTGCAGGAACCGACGAGAGAAGGAAAAATTCTAGACTTAGCCCTTAGTGGAGCGCATGATCTGGTGAGGGACGTTATGGTACTGGGGCCGCTTGATAACAGTGACCATAATATGATCAGTTTTGACATCGACCTTGAAGTAACTGTACACAGAAAGTCAAATACGTTAGCGTTTAACTTTAAAAAAGGAGACTATGATAAAATGAGAAGAACGGTAAAAAAAAAAACTTAGGGGGGCAACTGAGAGAGTAAAAACTGTACAACAGGCGTGGACGCTGTTCAAAAATACCATCCTGGAGGCCCAGGCCATACATATTCCGCAAATTAGAAAAGAAAGACGGAAGTCCAAAAGACACCCGGCCTGGTTGAAAAGTGAGGTGAAGGAAGCTATTAGGGCTAAAAGAAACGCCTTCAGAAAATGGAAGAAGGAACCGTCTGAAAATAACAAGAAACAGCATAAGGAGTGTCAAAGCAAATGCAAGGCGCAGATTAAGAAGGCCAAGAGGGAGTATGAAAAAAAGATAGCATTAGAGGCAAAAAAACATAGTAAAAATTTTTTTCGGTATATTAAAAGCAGGAAGCCGGCAAAAGAATCGGTTGGGCCGCTGGATGACCGAGGGGTAAAAGGGACGATCAAGGAAGACAAAGACGTAGCGGAGAGACTGAATGAATTCTTTGCTTCAGTCTTCACCGAGGAAGATTTGGGTGGGATACCGGTGTCGGAAATGGTATTTCAAGCGGACGAGTCGGAGAAACTTACTGACTTCACGGTAAACCTGGAGGACGTAATGGGGCAGTTCGGCAAACTGAAGAGTAGCAAATCTCCTGGACCGGATGGTATTCATCCTAGAGTACTGATAGAACTGAAAAACGAGCTTGCGGAGCTACTGCTAGTGATATGCAACTTATCCTTAAAATCGAGCATGGTACCGGAAGATTGGAGGGTGGCCAATGTAACGCCCATTTTTAAAAAAGGCTCCAGGGAGATCCGGGAAATTATAGACCGGTGAGTCTGACGTCGGTGCCTGGGAAAATGGTAGAGGCTATTATTAAAAACAAAATTACAGAGCACATCCGAGGACATGGATTACTGAGACCAAGTCAGCAAGGCTTTTGTGTGGGGAAATCTTGTCTGACCAATTTACTTCAATTCTTTGAAGGAGTGAACAAACATGTGGACAAAGGGGAGTCGGTTGATATTGTGTATCTGGATTTTCAAAAGGCGTTTGACAAGGTACCATCATGAAAGGCTACAGAGGAAATTGGAGGGTCATGGGATAGGAGGAAATGTCCTATTGTGGATTAAAAACTGGTTGAAGGATAGGAAACAGAGAGTGGGGTTAAATGGGCAGTATTCAAAATGGAGAAGGGTAGTTAGTGGGGTTCCTCAGGGGTCCGTGCTAGGACCGCTGCTTTTTAATATATTTATAAATAATTTAGAGATGGGAGTAACTAGCGAGGTAATTAAATTTGCTGATGACACAAAGTTATTCAAAGTCGTTAAATCACGACAGGATTGTGAAAAATTACAAGAGGACCTTACGAGACTGGGAGACTGGGCGGCTAAATGGCAGATGATGTTTAATGTGAGCAAGTGCAAGGTGATGCATGTGGGAAAAAAGAACCCGAATTATAGCTACGTCATGCAAGGTTCCACGTTAGGAGTTATGGACCAAGAAAGGGATCTGGGTGTCGTCGTCGATAACACACTGAAACCTTCTGCTCAGTGTGCTGCTGCGGCTAAGAAAGCAAATAGAATGCTGGGTATTATTAGGAAAGGTATGGAAAACAGGTGTGAGGATGTTATAATGCCGTTGTATCGCTCCATGGTGCGACCGCACCTTGAGTATTGTGTTCAATTCTGGTCGCCGCATCTCAAGAAAGATATAGTAGAATTGGAAAAGGTGCAGCGAAGGGCGACTAAAATGATAGCGGGGATGGGACGACTTCCCTATGAAGAAAGACTAAGGAGGCTAGGGCTATACAGCTTGGAGAAGAGACGGCTGAGGGGAGACATGATAGAAGTATATAAAATAATGAGTGGAGTGGAACAGGTGGATGTGAAGCTTCTGTTCACGCTTTCCAAAAATACTAGGACTAGGGGGCATGCGATGAAACTACAGTGTAGTAAATTTAAAACAAATCGGAGAAAATATTTCTTCACCCAACGTGTAATTAAACTCTGGAATTCGTTGCCGGAGAAAGTGGTGAAGGCAGTTAGCTTAGCAGAGTTTAAAAAGGGGTTTCCTAAAGGACAAGTCCATAAACCGCTACTAAACGGACTTGGAAAAATCCAAAATTCCAGGAATAACAAGTATAGAATGTTTGTACGTTTGGGAAGCTTGCCAGGTGCCCTTGGCCTGGATTGGCTGCTGTCGTGGACAGGATGCTGGGCTCGATGGACCCTTGGTCTTTTCCCAGTATGGCATTACTTATGTACTTATGTACATATGCAATGCTTCAAATGGGTACACTGTCAGGAAAAGAGTGTGCTTTCTTTCCAAAAGACTGTGCTGTCTTTGCAAACAATGCACACTCTTTTGAAAGAGTGCACACTATTATCAACAAATGAAAATACACAAATTGTTGTGTTTATTCTGCAACTTTTGTTTGTTAATGACATACAATGACATGGTATATGTCATTGACATCTCCCACCTCATTACAAATGACAGCCCATCTCTAATGTTTATGTAGGAAAGCAGGCTATGAGTTCTTGCTCCTCGCTTGTCAGTTCTTATTTTTATTATGTAGGAAAGCAGGCTATGAGTTCTTGCTCCTCGCTTGTCAGTTCTTATTTTTATCTGCTCTCTGTGTCCTCTTATCCTGCTCGTTCCTTATTTACATTTTATCTCTGTTCTGCTAACCTGTGAGTTCCTGTCTTTCCTGTCTGCATGCCTGCATGTCTATCTGTTGTTTGCAACTGTTTGATTGCCTATTCTTGTATTTTAGTCACGTGTCTATGTGTATGGAGGAGGAAATATGTATAGTGTGTGTACAGGGAGAGGGGGATCATATATGGAAAGGTTGTGAGGGGAGTGTATGTATACGTATTCATGTGTGACTGTGGTACTGGTGATGGATCTGTTGGTACTGGTGGGTTCAGATGTATTGGTTATGAGTCTGGGTGTAACAATGGTAGTAGGTCAGTGTATAGTGGTAGGTTGTGCATCTAGGAATAGTGCACTGAATATGTGGTTCAGAAATATGAGGGGCAACTGTGGAGGAGGAGATAATTCCTGCAAACAATACCAGCCAAAGACCCAGTTTGTGTAACTGTCAGAGGAACAATACCTAAGCAAGTTTAGGTTTTATAAGGAGACTTTTCTAAAATTATGTCAGGAGTCACAGGATGAGCTGTAATATCTAATCTAAATTCAAACGTATACACTGCACTAATTCTAACTTGAGGGTCAAAGTGGTTGACATCATAAGAGGCTCACACAAAGTGAGGAAGTACATGGGCAAAAAACCAAAAAAGTTAAAATTTATCAAACAAGTTTTTAGCTTCTTACTTAGTTGCATATAGTTCACCTCCAATTGGATATACAAGGGAGGCTCATTCCAAATAGCAACTGCCCGAGTGGAAAAAAATGCAGAAAACTTCAACAGAAGATTATCTTGTACCCGAGAAGAAGTAAAAAATGGATGTGAGAAAAATCAAATAAGCAATTCTAAGGTACTAACACAGAGAACATGAAAGAGCACACAAACAACTTTTAAATATTCCACTAGAAAATGACATACAATGCCAGTACATATGAAGGTTGCCACAACCCTTGATTTTTGGCCACAGGAAACTTTCAGACCACCCTGGCAGCCACAGCAAAAATAATCAAGTCACTCTGAATTTCATAGTTTCTGAGAGTTTGAACAGGGAATCACTTTCTATATACTTATTTTCCTGAAAAGATACAGGACTGACAAGAAACCATGACAGAATTATATAGCACTGTTCACTTTTCATTTGTTTGGGGAGCATGAAACTGCATCCACCTAGAATTTTAAATAGTGCAGAATATATATTTTAAAAATAAATAAATATGGAATTAGAGCAGCTTCAGAAACCACAAGATCTTTCAATCCCTCAGTATACCAGTGGTTTACAATATGAAAGGGCTCATTACTGATGTTTTCCAAAGCTCCCTAAGTTCCTGCCATAACACCTGCTTTCTGTCACAGTCTGACATACATCACTGCTTTGAGAGCGGTTAAATTACTAGGTGATAGGTCCTAGGAAAGGACGTCTGATGACATACACATATTTTACGCCCAGTTCTTCATTCTGTAGCTCTTTAAATGAGCAAGATCTTCACTCAGTGCTTGTCAATGTTTTTATGGTCATGACTCCATGAAAGTGGCCAAATAAAATTGTGTGACTCCCCTTCCCCCAAGGTGTAAAATAATGATGCACTAATGGAAAGCACACCTGGGTCACAACCTCAAATAAAGGTTTTGTGACCCCCATTTGGTGTCCTGGACCACAGTTTCAGAAGCTCTGTTTTAGATCCAATATACTTCTCCCATATTTTAGCATAAGACATATGTGTATAAGTATAGATAGTCATGGGGAGAAGTATTACAGTGTAACCATGTATGAAGTATTTCAGCATATGGAGGACTATGGTTGTGTTTCTTTACACTACCTAATAGATTGGAAGCAAGGACAAAGAGGTTCTAAAAGTTGTCCAAATAAATGTTCTTTCTTAAAAGTCAACTGATATGGTCAACATTTTGCCCACACATGGACTGCTTCAGGGGCACATTACTATAAATAATAATAAAATCACATAAACACATAATACCTAAAAACAACATTTTTTAATGCAAAACGTAAGGAAGCCAAATCACAGGATTAAAGGACTGCTTCTTGGGAGAAACTGGTCCAAGAACCGACAAGAGGGAGAGCTATTTCAGATGTAGTCCTTAGTGGAATGCAGGGTGTGGTACAAGAGGTAACAGTGTTGGATCCGCTGGGAAACAGTGACCATAACATGATCAAATCTGAGCTGATATCAGGAGTGAAGTCACTAGGAAATCTACTGTAGCAGCATTTAATTTTGAAAAGGGTGACTACAACAACATGAAGAAAATAGTTAAAAAGAAGCTAAAACGGTTGGCCGCAAAATTTAGGACTTTAAATCAGGCATGGATGTTGTTTAAAAATACCATTGTGGAAGCTCAGATCAGATGTCCACAAATTAACAAAGGTGGAAAGAAGAGAAAACAACAGCCAGTATGGTTAAAAGGTGAAGCAAAAAAAGGCTATTAGAGCCAAAAGAGTATCCTTCAAAGAATGGAAAAAGGATATGAATGAAGAAAATAAGAAGCAATGTAAGCACTATCAAGCTAGATGGTCGGTTAATTCCTGTCATTTGTTTCTCAATGTTCCGGTGAATGAGTGGTTAAAAGATGCCACTGCCATTATCTTTTTACATGGCGGCAGGGCTGTGCGGTGTGTTCATATTCTGTAATTAACAGCCAGGTTATGTAGAGTTAAGTTCACTTGTTGTCTATATATTAATTCATACATCAACTTGGGCTCAAACAGATATTTTTATAAAATTTTCCTTAATGCAATTTAAAACTAATTCTACACAAAAAAATTTTTGTGTATAAAAATGTACTCAGTCCGTGCCTGGTGCAACCATTATATCCCCAAGGAGAATATGTGGTCATGTCACAGTTGGAACCATCACTGCACATTCAATGTTCCGCCTCCTTAATTGTATGTACACACAACCAGACCAGATGTAAGGCCTTCACCATATACAGGATAGATTTATGGCTAAACAGGTAGAAAAGGTGATGGTCAAAGCCAGAAGGATGCTTGGGTCCATAGGGAGAGGGATGACCAGCAAGAAAACAGAGGCGATAGAACCCTTGTTTAAGTCTCTGGTGAGGTCCCATTTAGAATACTGAGTGCAATTCTGGAGACCACACCTACAAAAGATATAAACAGGATGGAGTGGGTTCAGAGGGTGACCACAAAACTGGTTAGTGGTCTCTGTCATAAACATATAGGGACAGGCTTATGGACCTCAATGTGTATACTCTGGAAGAAAGACATGAGAGAGGGAATATGATAGAAATGTTTAAATACCTTTAAGCATTAATATACAGAAAGTGATCCTTTTTCAAATGAAGGAAAACTCTAGAATGAGATGGAATAGAATGAAGTTGAGAGGAAATAAGATCAAGATTAATCTAAGAAAATACTCTTTCATGGAAAGGGTGATGGATGCGTGAAATGGCATCCCGGTGGAGGTCGTGGAGACAAGGCCTGTGTCTGAATTTAACAAAGCATGGGACACACACATGGTATCTCTTAGAGAAAGGAAGAGATAGTGGTACTGAGGATGGGCAGACTGCAGGAGCGGACTGAGAGTACTCTGTGCCCCCCCCCCACCACCGCCACCCCTGCCCCCCCACCACGCTACTGCCGCCCCCGCAGCCCTTATCTTCCTCCATGTCCAGAATGTCCTCTGATCTCCCCTTCTACCCTCCTCATGCTCAGTGTGTCTCTCCACCTTCCTTTTCCCACCTTCTTCATGTTGCTGCTGAGCGTGCCACTGCTGCTGCTGTCCGTGGTGGCTCCACAGTTTAAAATGGTGTCTGCAACCTCTCACGCTAATCTCGCAAGAGTTTGCGACCATCTTTTAAACCGCAGAGCCAGCACAGAACACAGGCAGCGGTGGGAAGAATCATCACTTTGCCAGGGCGGCTGTAGTGAGCGGCGGCAGCCACTAGACCATCAGAGAGCTGTAGTGTGTGGCGGCAATGGCAGGCAAGGGCAACTGGGCAGAGCCTCTGGGCCCCCTGGAGCCTCTGGGTCCTCAGGCACTGCCCGGTTGCTCGAATGGTCAGTCTACCCTGGCAGACTGGATAGGCCATTTGGCTCTTATCTACCATCATATTTCGTTTCGATAAATAGGACCACAAAAAAGTCAGTCAGTCCTACCTTTATGTGGTTTGCTATAGCAGGTTAAGTATTGAACATAACACTTAACCAGTTATGTTTTTGCCAGCTCCCTATACTCGGAAATTCAATGCTGGAGCTTGGACAAAAGTCCATCATTGAACTTCCGGGCATAAGCCCGCAGAGGTCAGCAAAATGCTGATTGCCACCAAGTGAATATTGGGTCCTATGTCTGTGATGCAGATCTGCTTCTTTTCAACCATAGTGATATCAGGTATATTGTGCAGCAACCGCTTTTAGTCTCTATCCTGAAGTCTCAGAGAATTTTGCTTGTTCATTTTCTACCAGAGAGGAAACAGAGAATGGGGTTAAATGGGCAGTATTCACAATGGAGAAGGGTAGTTAGTAGGGTTCCTCAGGGGTCTGTGCTAGGACAGCTGCTTTTTAATATATTTATAAATGACTTAGAGATGGGAGTAACTAGCGAGGTAATTAAATTTGCTGATGACACAAAGTTATTCAAAGTTGTTAACTCGCGACAGGATTGTGAAAAATTACAGAAGGACCTTACAAGACTGGGAGACTGGGCAGCTAAATGGCAGATGACATTTAATGTGAGCAAGTGCAAGGTGATGCATGTGGGAAAAAAAAACCCGAATTATAGCTATGTCATGCAAGGTTCCACGTTAGGAGTTATGGACCAAGAAAGGGATCTGGGTGTCTTCGTCGATAATACACTGAAACCTTCTGCTCAGTGTTCTGTTGCGGCTAGGAAAGCAAATAGAATGTTGGGTATTATTAGGAAAGGTATGGAAAACAGGTGTGAGGATGTTATAATGCCGCTGTATCGCTCCATGATGCGACCGCACCTTGAGTATTGTGTTCAATTCTGGTCGCCGCATCTCAAGAAAGTTATAGCAGAATTGGAAAAGGTGCATCGAAGGGCGACTAAAATGATAGCGGGGATGGGACAACTTCCCTATGAAGAAAGACTAAGGAGGCTAGGGCTTTTCAGCTTGGAGAAGAGACGGCTGAGGGGAGACATGATAGAGGTATATAAAATAATGAGTGGAGTGGAACAGGTGGATGTGAAGCATCTGTTCACACTTTCCAAAAATACTAGGACTAGGGGGCATGCGATGAAACTACAGTGTAGTAAATTTAAAACAAATCGTAGAAAATATTTCTTCACCCAACGCATAATTAAACTTTGGAATTCGTTTCCGGAGAACGTGGTGAAGGCAGTTAGCTTGGCAGAGTTTAAACAGGGGTTAGACGGTTTCCTAAAGGACAAGTCCATAAACCACTACTAAATGGACTTGGAAAAATCCACAATTCCAGGAATAACATGTATAGAATGTTTGTACATTTTGGAAGCTTGCCAGGTGCCCTTGGCCTGGATTGGCCGCTGTCGTGAACAGGATGCTGGGCTCAGTGGACCCTTGGAGGGGCATAATCGAACGTCGCCGGCGAAATAGATTGCCGGCGATCTATTTTGGTGGTGGCGCAACAGCTGGCCGGAACCGTATTATCGAAAAAAATGGTCGGCCATCTTTTTTTTCGATAATAGGGTTTAGACCGGCCAAATGCCAGAGTTTGCCGGGTTTGAGATCGCCGGTTTTGTTTTTCAGCGATAATGGAAAAAAATGCCAGCCATCCCGAACCCAGCGAAATCCAAGGCATTTGGTTGTGGGAGGAGCCAGTATTTGTAGTGCACTGGTCCCCCTGAAATGCCAGGACACCAACTGGGCACCCTAGGGGTCAGTGCGGTGGACTTCAGAAAAAGCTCCCACATGCATAGCTTCCTTACTTTGGGTGCTGAGCCCCCCAACCCCCCCCCAAAAAAAAACTCACTACCCACAAATGTACAACACTACCATAGCTCTTAGGGGTGAAGGGGGCAACTACATGTGGGTACAGTGGGTTTTGGGGAGCTCCCATTTACCAGCACAAGTGTTACAGGTAGGGGGGTGGGGTGGGCCTGGGTCCGCCTGCCTTAAGTGCACTGCGGTACCGACTAAAAGTGCTTCAGGGACCTGCATACACGCAGGCTTCTAGGACTTGTTGCTGCTGTATAACCTTGGCACACCAGTTGACACCTGAAGACTAATCTCTTTGAAAAAGTCCTTTATTTGAATAAGCACGTTTACTCACAGTTAACTGCAGATCAGAGGTTGTGCCCCACTGGCAAAGAGTCTCCCTGGTACTGAGATTAGCAGTAGGTCAGAGCTGGCAGAATGGTGTACAATGCCCTCTTTCAGCAACATTCAAGGTAATAACTAAGTTCTCTAACGTGGGTAACACATGAAAGGGATCTAAAACTGGCTTACAAAAATGGCCACTACCTCATGGACTACCGGAAACAAAACTGGACACACTTTGACCCAGTTAGCAGGCGGAAAAGCACCATGGCAGTAGAGCCCACTACCCTACACCCACCACAATGCATTGCTGATGTGACTCTGCAGTGCACCTAACAGAAAAGGTGTCACACTCACCCGAGAGCCACATCACAACCAGGGAAAGGCTGTCAGAGGATAGAACACATTCTGCTGTCATGGAGGTGGGTATGGCATTTGAGGCTGGCATACAGGCTGGCAAAAAAGGTTTTTCATTTTATTGTTTTAGTGTGGGAGGGGGTTGGTGACCACTGGGAGAGTACGGGGAGGTCATCCCCGATTCCTTCCGGTGGTCATCTGGTCAGTTGGGGCACCTTTTCGAGGCTTGGTCATGAAAATAAAAGGACCAAGTAAACCCGGCGAAATACTGATGAACGCCGGTTTTTTTTTCATTATCCGTGAAAGCCGGCCATCTGGTAGCCACGCCCATACACACCCATGTCCCGCCTTTGCTACACTGCTGACACGCCCCCTTGAACTTTTGCCAGCGAGGAGATGGGAAAGCGGCGATGCTGTCAAAAAAGCCGCTTTCGATTATACCGATTTGGCCGCTTTTGAGAGATTAATATGTAATCAATATGGGCAATCTTCTTGCAGCCAGTGACTAGGTGGTCCATAGTCTCTTCAGCTTCTTTGCACAGGCAGCACTTGCTGTCATTGGATGTTTTATCAAGTTTAGCCTTTAATGTATTGTTTGAAACATTTTTTCCTGTGTTGCCATAAGGCCTATGGTTTCTTTCTTCAGGGTTCCTTTCTTCATATTTTAAATTTCTCAGCTTTTTCTTCAGTATCTTTTATATAGTATCCACAGAGTGGTTTATTGTGTCTTGTTTCTCTTTGATTTCATATTTGTTCTTGTCTGTAGACCTGCTTGGCTTATTTGGTTTTAAGTAAGCCTTGATTTCCCAGTTTTAGTGCATCTTCTTCACTATTATTAATATAGGAAGCCAGGCCTCATTTCTTCTTTTGCTTGCTACGACGAAAATACAGCCTTTCGACATCACTGTGGGGATGTAGAGTACGGTTGATGGTCATCATTTTTTGTGTTTTATTAATCCAAAGTCTCTAGCTCTACCTTAGTCCAATTTACAGTTCCCATACGGAATCTAACAACAGGTAACATAGTAACATAGAGGGGCATAATCGAACGTCGCCGGCCAAATAGATCGCCGGCGGCGCTACAGCTGGTCGGAACCGTATTATCGAAAAAGATGGCCGGCCATCTCTTTTTTTCGATAATACGGTTTAACCTGGCCAAATGCCGTGGAGTTCACCGGGTTTGAGATGGCCGGGTTTGTTTTTCAGCAATAATGGAAAGTTATGTTGGCCATCTCAAACCCCGGCCAAATTCAAGGCATTTGGCCTTGGGAGGAGCCAGCATTTTTAGTGCACTGGCCCCCCTGACATGCCAGGACACCAACCAGCCACCCTAGGGGTCACTGCGCTGGACTTCAGAAAAGCTCCCACGTGCATAGCTCCCTTACTTTGGGAGCTGAGCCTCCCAACCCCCCTCAAACCCACTACCCACAAATGTACTGCACCCACTAAAATTGTTCCAGGGACCTGCATACAGCCTCTAGGACTTATTGCTGCTGTATAACTTTGGCACACCAGTTCACACCTGAAGACTAATCTCTCTGAAAAAGTCCTTTCTTGAAATAACCACGTTTACTCACAGTTAACTGCAGATCAGAGGTTGTGCCCCACTGGCAAAGAGTCCCCTGGTACTAAGATTAGCAGTAGGTCAGAGCTGGCACAATGGTGTACAATGCCCTCTTTCAGCACCATGCAAGGTAAGAACTACGTTCTCTAACGTGGGTAACACAGGAAAGGGAACTAAAACTGGTTTACAAAAATGGCCACTACCACATGGACTACAACAGGAAACAAAACAGGGCACACTCTGACCCAGTTAGCAGGGGGGAAAAGCACCATGGGAGTAGAGCCCAGTACCCTACACCCACCATAATGCATTGCTAATGTGACTCTGCAGTGCACCTAACATAAAAGGTGTCACACTCACCCGAGAGCCACATCGCAACCAGGGAAAGGCTGTCGGAGGATACAACACATTCTGCTGTCATGGAGGTGGGTATGGCATTTGAGGCTGGCATACAGGCTGGCAAAAAAGGTTTTTAGTTTTATTTTTTTAGTTTGGAAGGGGATTGGTGACCACTGGGGGAGTATGGGGAGGTCATCCCCCATTCCCTCCAGTGGTCATCTGGTCAGTTGGGGCACTTTTTTGAGGCTTGGTCGTGAAAATAAAAGGACCAAGTAAAGCCGGCGAAATACTGCTTAACACCGCTTTTTTTTCCATTATCGGCGAAAGCCGGCCATCTGGTAGCCATGCCCATGCCCGCCCATGTCCCGCCTTCGCTAATCTACCGACATGCCCCCTTGAACTTTCGCCGGTGAAGCGACGGGAAAGCGGCGATGCAGTCAAAAATGCCGCTTTCGATTATACCGATTTTGCCGCTTTTAAAAAGTCGCCGGCCATCTCCCGATTTGTGTCGGAAGATGGCCGGCGATCACTTTCGATTATAAGCTGGATAGTAACATAGTAGATGACGGCAGAAAAAGACCTGCATGGTCCATCATGTCTTGATTGTATTGCTGTCATTGAGTTTAGTCTTCAAGATTTTCCTAACCCTTCTGATGTATTATTTTGTGACTGTGTTCTTTACCATGGTATATTTCATGTTATCTGCCTGTTGGATGCCCAGGTATCTATCGGCGCTTCACCCTTGATGATGTTATTATTGGTCATTTCTATGGGCAGACTGGACAGACCTTATGGCCTTTCTCTGCTATATTCTGTAGACTGGACAAAGAGATGTGTATGTTTAGTGTCAGCCGTTAAAAGTTTAAAATCCCTATCTGTGAATTTTCAGCAGAACACTATCCATATAGTGCTAGAGTGGGGCTAAGCTGGACCGATCTTCTGTGTGCCTATAATGCTAGAACCACATCATCTTGGCTATTGCAAAGAACTTTAGACTCATGACACTGCAGCCTTCCCCAGTCTCCAGAGAATGAAGATATAAAGAACTATTATTCATTGTTGCTGCTATGTATGTGCTGTGAGTCTGAACTGGGAGCCTTCAGAGCAGTCAGACCAGCTAGGAAGACCTTGAAGATGCAACAACATCGCCATCATCTTCAGCCTGCCTTCATACTCATGTATTCCTCAGTTGCCTGATGTGTTCTGTCTCTCATCACTGAGGATATTGTGTGTATGATACCAAATGCATGATTTTCTGTGCTACTGTTGGTGAGCTCCACTCCAACTAATCAGAAAAACTGTTTACAGTATTCAAACATGTGCATATGACACTGATAACATGCACACACACAAACACACACACACACAGAGTTACTACTAATTGCTTGGCAAAACAGAAGACTTCACTGCTTCTCTGCCAGAAACATTGTTTCACTGTTATCTTTTTTTCCACAGATAACCCATGAGTGATAGACAGACTGATTCTGTACTGTTTTCAGGCAAACACTAAGATTTAGAAACTTTCTGGGACACTGTCAGGCTTATTTTCGAAAGAGAAGGGCGCCCATCTTTTGACACAAATCGCAGGGTCGCCCAAATCGGCATAATCGAAAGCCGATTTTGGGCGTCCTCAACTGCTTTCCATTGCGGGCATGACCAAAGTTCACAGGAGCATGTCAGAGGCGTAGCGAAGGTGGCACTGGGGCATGCCTAACACATGGGCGTCCTCAAACGATAATGGAAAAAAGAAGGGTGTCCCTGACGAACACTTGGACGATTTTACCTGGTCCTTTTTTTCTTAAGACCAAGCCACAAAAATGTGCCCTAAATGACCAGATGACCACCGGATGGAATCGGGGATGACCTCCCCTTACACCTCCAGTGGTCAATAACCCCCTCCCACCCTAAAAAAAAAATTAAAAAAAAAAATTTTTTTCCAGCCCCTATGCCAGCCTCAAATATCATACCCAGCTCCATGACAGCAGTATGCAGGTCCCAGGAGCAGTTTAGTGGGTGCAGTGCACGTCAGGCAGGCGGACCCAGGCCCATCCCCCCCACCTGTTACACTTGTGGTGGTAAATGTGAGCCCTTCAAAACCCACCACAAACCCACTGTACCCACATGTAGGTGCCCCCCTTCACCCATAAGAGCTATGGTAGTGGTGTACATTTGTGGGGAGTGGGTTTGGGGGGGGGGGGGGTTGGGGGCTCAGCACACAAGGTAAGGGAGCTATGCACCAGGGTGCAATTTATGAAGTCCACTGCAGTGCCCCCTAGGGTGCCCGGTTGGTGTCCTGGCTTGTCATGGGGACCAGTGCACTACGAATGCTGGCTCCTCCCACGACCAAAGGGCTTGGATTTAGTTGTTTCTGAGATGGGATCCTCGGTTTCCATTATCGCTGAAAATCGGGGATGATCATCTCTAAGGACGACCATCTCTAAGGTCGACCTAAATTTCGCGATTTGGGCGATTTGGACTCTGGTCCTGGGGAACTGAGGAACTGAGTTCGATTCCCACTTCAGGCACAGCTCCTTGTGACTCTGGGCAAGTCACTTAACCCTCCATTGCCCCAGGTACAAATAAGTACCTGTATATGTAAGCCGCATTGAGCCTGCCATGAGTGGGAAAGCGCGGGGAACAAATGTAAATAAAATAAATAAAATAAAAAATAAAATATTATCGAAACGAAAGATGGATACCATCTTGTTTCGATAATACGGGTTTCCCCGCCCCTTCGCTGGGACATCCTGTCCTCAGGAAAACTTGGGCGCCCCTTTCGATTATGCCCCTTTGTATTTCCTTCTGTCTACTCCTCTGCATGCCACTGTGAACTTCTAAATGTTTACAGGTGGTGGCTCACTACACTCTGGGTACTAAGATTGACTAGAGCCAGCTTAGGAGATAACCCATGTGGATCAGTGGCCTTTTTGGGACTACGCTAGGAGTTGGAATAGTGCTGCCAAAAAGGATGTAAGGGTCTTTTTCTTTTTCTGTTTGGGGATAAATAGAGGAATTTCATTTGAGCCCTGTGGAAGCCAGGCTTTCTGTGACACTTTAGTTGCTAGGGAAAATTTGTTAGTTGTGATACGATAGAATTTTGTAATGAATCTGTTAGGAATTTGCTTCATGCTTTTATTTCTTCTGGCATGCTACAATAAATTATTATTTTTTCAGAATCTGATTATATTCTCACTTGCAGTTCTTGCCAGGAGATAGCCCACCTTTTTGAAGCTGCTTTTAACTCCTAACCCTTGTTCACTTGTTCAGAACCCTTATTTTATCATCCTCACTTTAATATTCCCTTATCTCTTGTTTGTCCTGTTTGTCTGTCCTAATTAGATTGTAAGCTCTTTCGAGCAGGGACTGTCTCTTCATGTTCAAGTGTACAGCACTGCATGCATCTAGTAGCGCTATAGAAATGATAAGTAGTAGTAGTAGATATAGGGAATTCAGTAGCAGGGAAAGGAGCAAACATTTCCCCTAGGCCAGGAGTTCTTAAGCGGTGGTGCCCACACCCCCAAGGTTCATAAAGAGGTCAAACGGGGTGCAGAGTAGGGTCTTGAAATCTGAGGCAATTTATTGTAATTTTCTAGAAAAAGTGAAGGCAGTTATAAGGACAGCTTTCAAATGAATTTGCCCAGGTAACTTAATAGTATTTACACAAGTACATTTTTACCAGCAGACTTCTCCACTCTAGATCAAATTTTCAAAGGGAAATTCTATTTATCCAAGACTGTCTCCACCACAGACATATAAACATTTACTCTCACTCCTCATACATATACAGTCTCTTGCTCTTCAGTCTCACACACACATGCATGCACTCTTGTCACTTTTCAGGCACTCTCTCTTTCTGTCTTCTGTTGCTGCTTTTGTGCTCAGTCAGTGCATCCCCCCTCCCCAACACTGCCTACTATTATTTAAAGTTCTTGTATTTTCTGCCAGTTTTTTCTCAGCCTGCATTAAACACCTCACGCTTTCCTCTATTCCTACCCCTTCTCAACAACTTCCATCACCTATAGAACACTCCATACACTTTAACCCTCTCTCTGGCTTCAATATAATTGCTTTATACATCTGTAGAAGCCTGAAAAAAATACAGAGACTTGGCAGTCATAGTGAGGCAGTGGGCAAAAGAAATTGATTAATTCTGAGAAATCATATGAAGGGTTAAGTCTGTTTAAAAATATGGGGTTTAAAAGCTTGGTGATTTGAATTCTAACTTTTTACCTTGCAACTAAAGTGAAGGAATGCCAGATGGTTCAGATTATGAAAGTCTAGCTTGCCGAGCTAAAGGTTAGAAAGGTCAGTGAGAAATGAAACTCTGTCCCTTGTGAATGATGAAGGCTAGCTCAACATCTGTATACTATTAGGCATACTGAATAGTTTTGCAAGCAGGCATGAGCCAGACATATGACATATTGTAGTTTAAGAATAGGCTGAAATACTATTTAGAAGTGCTTAATATGTAGATATTCCTGATGTTTAGATTTGTTTTATTGGGAATTTGATTATGCTTATTTTAGAATATGTATTCTGTGTAGTTAATATGTAGGAAACCTTTTTAAATTCTGTATCATTCTTTGTCTGACGTTCTAAGTAAGATTAGACTGCAGTGAAGAGGCCAACATGTGTTTTAAGTTATTCTGCAGTTCTGGCTGGTTCAATGTATAAGCTGATAGGTGAAAAGAGGTCAGGACTAGTCAGCTCTCTTCTCCTTGATTAATTATAGGTAAAATGTAGAAATGGTCTTGAAAGTAATAACTGATATGTATGCCATTAAGTAAGACTGGCCCTTGACCCCTTTAATGAATGCCAGAGTTTAGTTAGCAGTTAGTACTAGGAATATGAGAAATCAATCATAATAACATGTAAGAGACTGGAGCCCAAATGTCTGGTGTAAGGGGCCCCAGGTCACAGGTCAGTTTAGGATGTCTGGAACCTATGTAACTGATATTTGTATGGAGCTGATTG
Source organism: Microcaecilia unicolor (assembly GCF_901765095.1). NCBI lineage: Eukaryota > Metazoa > Chordata > Amphibia > Gymnophiona > Siphonopidae > Microcaecilia > Microcaecilia unicolor. Next base: position 93,236,709 of record NC_044040.1, on the reverse strand, counting down.
GTTGAGGCAAGGTAATCAATCTATTCCTTAACCAATTGGAGAGTAAGGGGGCTAGGCTAGGCTAGATAGAACTGTATTTAAGTGGGAGCAGAAGCAGCATACGTCAGAAGGACAGAAGGAACAGACAGAAGAAGGAGAAGACAGCATAAGAAGAGAAGCAGCTGAGACAGAAGCCACAAAGACACAGAGAGCTGAGAGAGAGACAAAGAGAGCTGAGAAAGAGAAGAAGAGACTTAATGCTGATGTTCTACTTTGTTTGCTGGCAAATAAAGAAGATTTCTCTCTCATTCTGGTGTGCTGTCTGACTCCTGAGGTATCATAAATTCATGCATCAATTCCTGCAACAATTCTTGGTGGCAGTGGTGGGATCCTGAATCCTGCATTAATCCCAGCACCCAACTGACTGGAGAACATTCGCCGGGTATGTATTCTGTATTGTAATCCTAGCTAGGAAATTGTAAACCAGCCCCTCAAAAATTGGGGGAAGGAGAGTCTGATCAACTCTCAGCGAAGGCCCTAGTACCTTCTAGTCTAGTGGAGATTAGAAGCGAAACCGCTTGAGCTTATCTGTATCTGAGAAATCTGAAATTGTTGGGTGGGATTTTTTGTGCAGAATGTGTGATGCGTGAATGTTAAATGAGTGCGGACTTCTTATAGCTGCGTTTCCAATTAACGCGAGTTCAATTGGCCAGCAACGGAAGGAAGCGATTGTTGTCTGTCTACCATTTTGTTTCTGGATCTGCGGACCCCTTACCGCAAATCCAAAAAAAAAATTCCCCCCCCTCTTTGTGTGTTGTAACTGTAAGCATTATGGGAGGGAAATCGTCTAGACAAATTGATACTCCCCTAGATTGTATGCTTAAGAATTTCAAAAAAGGATTTTTAATTAATGACTATGGACAGACTTTAAGCTCAAGTACTTTAAGAACCTTGTGTGAAGTTGAGTGGCCATCTATGGGAGTGGGGTGGCCCCCTAGTGGCAGCTTAGATATTGAAGTAATCCGGAAGGTCTACAGCATAGTTGTAGGAGAACCAGAATATTCTGAACAACTCCCTTATATAGATTCCTGGGATAGCCTTGTGACTGACCCTCCCTCTTGGTTGAAAACTTATATGGGATCCCCAGTAAAATTCATGTTAGGCCGTGCTCAAAGAAAGATTAGAAAATCTAAACTGGAAGAGGGAAAGAGCCCTAGGAAGCCTACCACCCAATCTGTGGCTTCCGCCCCTACCCTGTCTGAGAAACCCATACTCTCTGATGACCCCTCAGACCTTGAGCCACCACCTTATGGCCCATTGTTGGGGTTCCGTGCCGCCCCTAGAGATCCACGCCGCCCAGCCCAAGCTTCTCCAGTACAGGCTTCTCCGGATAGTTCCTCCCCCACTGTGCGAACCCCACCACATCCTAGGTTGGACTTTTCAGCCAGTCTCTACCCTCCTCTGCCACATCCTTCCCTGTTAACCTCCGAAGACCCGCTTTGGGCTCCACTCCCTGACTCCTCAACTCCCGACAGCCCAGCCTCTCCTTCTAATACCCCTCCCCACTCATCAGGGGCCCGGCATCCCTTTCAATGGACTGAATCACCTGTGACTACCTCTCAGTCTATGAGTACCCCTCCCCATCCCTCAGGGTTTCAACCCACCTCCCCTGAATGGGTTAGACCTGCTGCAATCACCTTTGAGCATGATAGGAGGGTAGCTCCTAGCTCTACCTCAGATTCCATTCCCACCTCCTCGAGAATTCTGCCACTCCGTCAGGTAACTACCACTCGACCGGATCCTAATAATCAGGGTCAGGTTATACAGGCACAGGCCTATCAGTATGTACCCTTCACAACCACCGATCTCCTGAATTGGAAGACGCATTACCCCTCTTATACTGAAAAGCCTCAGGCAGTAGTGGACCTAGTGGCTAGTATTATGGCCACCCATAACCCAACCTGGACTGATTGTCAACAACTTCTCCTGACCCTCTTCACAACTGAGGAGAGGCGGAAGATTTTGCAAAATGCTGAGGCCATCACGCGAGCGCGTGCCCCCGAGGGGACACAGAACCTAGAGGAATGGGTTAGAGCTCGGTTTCCTCGCGCAGCTCCAGTTTGGGATGCAAATGATGGGCAGCACTATGAACTGTTGTCTGGCTATTGCCGGGACTTGCTGGAAGGTATGAGGAAAGGCATAAAGAGGCCCATTAATCTGGCAAAGGTCTCTGAAATTCTCCAAGGGGCAACTGAATCCCCTGGGGCCTTTTTAGAGCGACTAATTGAAGCCTACAGAACATACACCCCATTTGATCCTGAAGCACTAGAAAACCAGAGAATGGTGAATAGTGCATTGGTGGCCCAGAGTATGCCAGATATCCGGAAGAAGTTGCAGCGTCAAGAGGGATTCGCAGGGATGAATACCACCCAGCTAATTGAGATCGCAACCAAGGTTTTCATTAATAGAGATCAGGAGGTGCGCCGAGAGGCTGACCGGAAGATGCAGAAGAAGGCCGACCTTTTAGCGGCAGCCATTACTAATTCCACCCTTAATCGAGGTCGACCTCTAGCTAATGGGAAGCCAAAGTGGGACCCCGGACCACCAGCCAGGCCCCGAGATTCCTTCAATCAATCCCGGCCAAGGGGGGAGAATCCCAGACCAAGATTGGAGAGGGATCAGTGTGCCTACTGTAAGGAAAGAGGGCACTGGAAAGATGAATGCCCCCAGAGGCGCCAGGGACTGAGAAGGGGACCAGGAGATCGAGGAAGCCGAGGCCGAGTTCGAGAGGGAAGATATGAGCCTGCTGAATCTGACATCATCGGGATAGCCGAGATGGCAGAATGGGACGAATAGGACAGACCGGGTTCCTACAAACTGGGCTCCCAGGAACCTATGGTCAAGTTAACTATAAGGAGCCGCTCAATTCCATTCATGATTGATACAGGAGCTGAACATTCTGTTGTGACGGAGCGATTAGCGCCTGTGTCTGGAAAAACTGTCCGAGTGGTGGGAGCCACGGGGGTGCAGAACCGGAGGCCCTTCCTGACGACCCGTAGATGCCAATTAGGCTCACACACAGTCACTCATGAATTCCTGTATATGCCAGACTGTCCAATCCCTTTGTTAGGTCGAGACCTGCTGTCCAAGCTTAGGGCCCAAATTTCCTTTGACTCTGATGGCCAGACTTCAGTCTCCTTTCGGCCCCCGACATCTAGCCCTAAGGGTATATTGAGTTTCTGCTGCCCCCTTGAAGAAGAATGGCGGCTGCATCAGTCACAGGGCCAAGTTGACCTACCCCTGGCAGATAGCTTTCAGGTCAGTGGGGTATGGGCAGAAGATAATCCCCCAGGGTTGGCCCGAAATATTCCTCCTGTCCATGTAGACTTACTTCCAAGTGCCCGGCCAATCCATCTTCGCCAATACCCAATTCCCCGAAAGGCTCTGGAAGGGATCCAAGCACACCTGAATCGTTTGTTATCCCATGGAATTATTCGACCTTGCCAGTCTCCATGGAATACGCCACTGTTGCCAGTTCAGAAGCCAGGGACTGAGGACTACCGGCCAGTCCAAGACTTACGAGTGGTCAACAAATCCACTATCTCATTACACCCTGTAGTGCCTAACCCATATGTCCTGTTAGGATTGATACCTTCTGGAGCTACCCATTTCACGACACTAGATCTAAAAGATGCCTTCTTTTGTATTCGGGTGGCCCCCGCCAGTCAACTGCTTTTTGCCTTTCAATGGGAAAACCCAGTAACAGGAAGGAAGCTTCAGTATACATGGACCCGCCTGCCACAGGGGTTCAAGAATTCCCCCACTATTTTTGGGACAGCCCTAGGGCAAGACCTTAAGACTTTTAAATCTGAGCCTTCCAGGCGAGTTTTACTCCAGTATGTAGATGACCTCCTGATTGCAGCAGTGACTCAGGAAGAGTGTTTTGAGGCTACCAGAGAATTGCTGGAGCTACTCTTGGATGCAGGCTATAAGGTCTCACGCTCAAAGGCCCAACTTTGTCAGTCAGAAGTGAAGTATCTGGGTTTTTGTATTTCCCAGGGAAGTCGGAGACTGGATGTCAGTAGGAAGCAAGCAGTTGCTGCAATTCCCCAACCCAAGTCCAGAAGGGAAGTTAGGGAATTTCTGGGAGCAGCCGGATTCTGCAGAATTTGGATTCCAAATTTTGCACTGATGGCGAAACCCCTTTACCAAGCCACAAAGGGGGGTGAAAAGGAACCATTTGAATGGGGACCTACAGCTCAACAATCCTTCATTGCCATAAAGAAAGCCCTACTCCAAGCCCCTGCGTTAGGCCTTCCTGATGTGGAGAAACCTTTCTCACTGTATGTCCATGAGCGACAGGGGGTTGCTCTGGGTGTGCTGACCCAGATGATGGGATCCTGGCAGAGGCCTGTTGCATACCTGTCTAAACAGCTGGATGGAGTGGCTAAAGGATGGCCAGCCTGCATGAGGGCCATTGCAGCAACAGCCTTACTGGTTCAGGAAGCTGATAAGTTGACCTTGGGGCAAGAACTGGTTGTTAAAGTCCCCCACGCAGTTCTTACCCTCATGGAGTATAAGGGCAACCACTGGTTTACAAATAACCGCATGGTTAAGTACCAAGCTAGCTTGTGTGAGAATCCACGGATACACCTGGAAACGGTGGCTACATTCAATCCCGCCACTCTTTTGCCAGCATCTGAGGGACCACCGGATCATGATTGTATCCAAACCATGGATGAAGTGTACTCCAGTCGACCAGATCTTAAAGATGTTCCGTGGAGGGACCCAGATGTAATTTATTTTACAGATGGAAGCAGTTATGTGGAGAACTCCAAGCGATTGGCAGGCTATGCTGTGGTGACAGAAGACAAGGTGATAGAAGCAAGAGCCCTGCCTCAAGGAACTTCAGCCCAGAAAGCAGAACTTGTGGCCCTCATACGAGCTCTGGAGCTAGCAGCAGGACTGGTAACCAACATTTATACTGATTCCAAGTATGCCTTCACAACTTTACACGCTCATGGAGCTTTGTATAAGGAAAAGGGACTCATAAATGCTGCAGGCCAACCTGTTAAGTATGGACCTGAAATACTTCAGCTGCTAGAGGCTGTTTGGGCCCCTAAGAAGGTAGCTGTCATTCATTGCAGGGGACACCAAAGGGTAGATACTCCAGTGGCCCGAGGGAACCGCCATGCTGATCGGGTGGCCAAGGAAGCTGCTCGAGGACCCCCAGCAAGTACTGTGACCCCCCTGTTCCAAATTCGACTGCAAGAATGGACGCCTATGTACACCCAAATGGAAGAGAAATGGGCTCAAGAGGAAGGTGCAGTAAGGAGACCTGATGGCTGGTTACATCTCCCTGATACCAGAGTTCTGGTGCCACGCCACCTAGCTTGGCCTGTAGTGTCTCAAGCTCATGACCTATCACACTTAGGGAAAACAGCACTAGCCCGCCTACTCAGTCGAGTAGTGGTGCTGGAAGGATTGGATAGTCTGGTTGCCACTGCCTCTGCCCGATGTACTCTCTGTGCCCAGAATAATGCTCGTCAGGGACCCCGTATTCCACCAGGAGTTCAGTCTAGGGGACTAACACCCTTTGAGTCTCTAGTTATAGACTTCACAGAAATGCCCAGGCGCGGTAGGCTCCGATACCTCTTGGTCATGGTCTGTACCTTTTCTGGGTGGGTGGAAGCATATCCTACAGTCACTGAGAAAGCCACAGAAGTAGCTCGAGCCCTCCTTAGGGATGTCATCCCCAGGTATGGACTGCCCCTTGCCATAGGTTCAGATAATGGTCCCGCCTTTGTTGAAGCTACACTTCAGGCCCTGTCCCGCGCATTACGCATTACTTGGAAATTGCATTGTGCCTATCGTCCCCAGAGTTCAGGGCAGGTTGAGCGGGCAAACAGAACCTTGAAAAATAGCCTAGCAAAGATTTGTCAGGAAACCCAACTGAAATGGCCACAGGCACTGCCACTAGCCCTCTTCCGCCTCCGATGCACTCCAACTAAAGGAACAGCCCTCTCTCCCTTTGAAATTGTGTATGGGAAGCCCCCAGCCATTTTGCAGGGAATTAAGGGAGACATAGGGATTTTAGGGTCTGCCCAGGTACAGGAGCAGGTAGCCCTCTTGGGCAAGATAATTTCTGAGCTTCAGTCTTATGTGAGAGAAATAAACCCTGTCCCCTTCCAGGCTCAGGTACATTCCTTCCTGCCAGGGGATAGAGTTTGGGTGAAAGACTGGAGGCTCCAGCCTTTGGGGCCCCGATGGAAAGGACCTTTTACTGTTTTGCTTTCTACCCCTACAGCTGTGAAGGTCGCAGGGATAACTCCATGGGTCCATTGGTCTCGAATTAAGTCTGCTGACCAGACTGAGCCCAGCAAGGATCAGACGGAGCCTAAACAGTGGAGAGCAGAAAGAGATCCTGCGGAGCCATTGAAGTTGCGCTTGACCCGAACCAAAGAATCTATTAGCTGAAAAGAAGGGTCAACTGCATACTGCAGGAGTTGCTGAACTTCGGCTTCACACTGAGACTCTTTCTTGCCCAGATTCTGGCTTTCTTGGAATTTGAGAGCTTGATCCTTGTCAGTTGAGGGTCTATCCCAACTGGTATAAGAACTCAAAGACTGAGAACACTATATTAGAGTAATCTGTGATTAGCACAGACTGTTGAAATATTATTGCTTAATTAGTTTGCTGTATTTGTTTTAGATTAGGAAGAAAGAAAATGTTAGTAGTTTGGATGCTTTTGTTGTTTTCTACTCCTTGCCTCCTTGTTCCTAAAACCCCAACTCGCTCCAACCTTTGGTTACACTCTGTCCAGGAACTAATTAGCCAGGCAAAGATTACTTCCCCTTGTATTGTGTGTTCCCGATTTTCCCCTTATACTACAGATGTCCCAGCTGTTCCTGTCCCTGTGCAGCTCCCAGCTCTTATACCTCCCTACTTTTCGAGTTCAGGCCCTTGGAGCCAGGATTATACTTGGTGGTCCTTTTATAATGCTACTTCCCCCTCTGACTCTTCTCTAAGGCCGGTTTTTACGTCTCCCTATCCAGCTTCTGGAGTGTTTTGTTTAACAAGAGACATCTCAACTGTTCTTCCCATTCCCTGTAACTATACTAATGTTCTCCCAGAGAAGGAGGAACCTGTGTGGGTAGTTTCTCCAGGTACTCCTATGTGCCCTACTACCATACCTGCAGATTATGACCAAGGTGATTATCTGGCTCCTAACTATACTACTGAGAAGACTATAGTGTCCCATCCTATTTTCTACTTTCATAAGTCCCCGGGGTATGAAGGGGTTGCATCATATGAGCGGTCTGTTACAATTGGGGATTGGCACCTATGGTGTACAAAGTCTCCATTTCTTCTTCGTTCCCCCTGGGATAGGGGCTCGCATTATGGGCATCCTAATCTCCATCCTGTGCCTACATTTATTGGGAACTTTCGTCGCCCTCTCCTTGGTCATTACTGGCTCTGTGATAATGTCCTCCACATGATCCTTCCCCCCACATATGATTTTTGTGTATTGGTAACCTTGAATTATTTTCCTAAAGTTATTCCTCTTCTCAAACCACCATCCCCGCACCGCTCTAAGCGAGAGGCCTTGTCCTTACCTTCCTCCGTTGCCACAGAGGATGAGGCGATTGAATTAGCCCTCCAGTATATTAACTCTACTTATCCTCTGACTAAAAAGAGACTTGTAGCCCTTTCTGCCACGGCCTGGATTCCAATTGGGGGCCCGGTAGCGGGTATTACTGAACTAGGTATGGCCACCCGGAGACTTCAATCCCTACTTCATGTTTTAGTTCATGAGCTGAATGTGGTAGTCAATGCATTGCAGGATCAAATTAATGAATTAAGTATAGTTTCTCGGTATAACCGTATGGGTCTTGACTATCTCTTTGCAGCCCAGGGTGGCCTCTGCACAGTGCTAAATTCTTCAGAGTGCTGTACTATTGTCATAAATAGGACGCATGTAGTTAGGCATGCTATGGATAAAGTCCTACAGTTGGCCAGCCTTAATGTGGAGGATTACCGAGGAGGATTAGACCTTACCTCCTGGTGGTGGTCATTGACCTCCTGGATACGTCCTTTGTTTATTTCCCTAATAGTCTTAGTTTTAGCAGGGTTGTTGTTTTGTTTCCTGGCCTCATGTGCTTCGGCAGTATGCCGTCGGACCTTAACAAGTAGGGTAATGGTGGTTCATAAGTCTATTCCTAGTTAGGACCACTATAATCTCCAGAGTTTGAGTAGTGAGACTTATCTCTGCATAAGCTGATTTTAGTCTCAAAGGGGGGAATGAGGCAGTGGGCAAAAGAAATTGATTAATTCTGAGAAATCATATGAAGGGTTAAGTCTGTTTAAAAATATGGGGTTTAAAAGCTTGGTGATTTGAATTCTAACTTTTTACCTTGCAACTAAAGTGAAGGAATGCCAGATGGTTCAGATTATGAAAGTCTAGCTTGCCGAGCTAAAGGTTAGAAAGGTCAGTGAGAAATGAAACTCTGTCCCTTGTGAATGATGAAGGCTAGCTCAACATCTGTATACTATTAGGCATACTGAATAGTTTTGCAAGCAGGCATGAGCCAGACATATGACATATTGTAGTTTAAGAATAGGCTGAAATACTATTTAGAAGTGCTTAATATGTAGATATTCCTGATGTTTAGATTTGTTTTATTGGGAATTTGATTATGCTTATTTTAGAATATGTATTCTGTGTAGTTAATATGTAGGAAACCTTTTTAAATTCTGTATCATTCTTTGTCTGACGTTCTAAGTAAGATTAGACTGCAGTGAAGAGGCCAACATGTGTTTTAAGTTATTCTGCAGTTCTGGCTGGTTCAATGTATAAGCTGATAGGTGAAAAGAGGTCAGGACTAGTCAGCTCTCTTCTCCTTGATTAATTATAGGTAAAATGTAGAAATGGTCTTGAAAGTAATAACTGATATGTATGCCATTAAGTAAGACTGGCCCTTGACCCCTTTAATGAATGCCAGAGTTTAGTTAGCAGTTAGTACTAGGAATATGAGAAATCAATCATAATAACATGTAAGAGACTGGAGCCCAAATGTCTGGTGTAAGGGGCCCCAGGTCACAGGTCAGTTTAGGATGTCTGGAACCTATGTAACTGATATTTGTATGGAGCTGATTGGTTGAGGCAAGGTAATCAATCTATTCCTTAACCAATTGGAGAGTAAGGGGGCTAGGCTAGGCTAGATAGAACTGTATTTAAGTGGGAGCAGAAGCAGCATACGTCAGAAGGACAGAAGGAACAGACAGAAGAAGGAGAAGACAGCATAAGAAGAGAAGCAGCTGAGACAGAAGCCACAAAGACACAGAGAGCTGAGAGAGAGACAAAGAGAGCTGAGAAAGAGAAGAAGAGACTTAATGCTGATGTTCTACTTTGTTTGCTGGCAAATAAAGAAGATTTCTCTCTCATTCTGGTGTGCTGTCTGACTCCTGAGGTATCATAAATTCATGCATCAATTCCTGCAACAATTCTTGGTGGCAGCGGTGGGATCCTGAATCCTGCATTAATCCCAGCACCCAACTGACTGGAGAACATTCGCCGGGTATGTATTCTATATTGTAATCCTAGCTAGGAAATTGTAAACCAGCCCCTCAAAAATTGGGGGAAGGAGAGTCTGATCAACTCTCAGCGAAGGCCCTAGTACCTTCTAGTCTAGTGGAGATTAGAAGCGAAACCGCTTGAGCTTATCTGTATCTGAGAAATCTGAAATTGTTGGGTGGGATTTTTTGTGCAGAATGTGTGATGCGTGAATGTTAAATGAGTGCGGACTTCTTATAGCTGCGTTTCCAATTAACGCGAGTTCAATTGGCCAGCAACGGAAGGAAGCGATTGTTGTCTGTCTACCATTTTGTTTCTGGATCTGCGGACCCCTTACCGCAAATCCAAAAAAAAAATTCCCCCCCCCTCTTTGTGTGTTGTAACTGTAAGCTGTTAATATATGGCCTGGCTTTAAGGCTACCACTGGAATAGTGATGGCCAAAGCTATGCAGCCTAAAACAACTGAAAAAGTACTGACTAGGCCAAACAACAAGTAAATGATTTAATATTTGAGAATCTGCAAAAAGCAGGTCTGAACAATGAGTCCTGACACAAACTGGTACAACTTTTTAAATCAAATACAGCACCTGTAATGAAAGAATGATGGATCAGATGAATAAAATGGGGCTTATTAATTTTGTATAAAATGATACAGAGGTCATACAGAGTTCTTAAGATGGTGTGAAAAGTATTGCAACAGGGAGATGTGAAACTGTTATCTCAACGCTTCCCAAAACATGCTGATAAGACCGCGTGGGAAAGTATCATCTCAGAAAGTGAGAAAGATTAGGAGCAAGGTTTCTCACCATTCACTTCTATGGAGAGGTTTGTGTATAAAAGAGGGGAGATTTTGCCTTAGTTTTGGTCTCCTCCCCAACGCTTCTCTCAGACGGCAGGGCGCTGTGCAGATAAACCCAGAATCTGATGTCTGTATTTGTATCAACTGGAAGACTTGTGTTTGGGTAAGAAATAAAATGTACCTATCTATCTAAACCTATCTCTGTCTCTATTTTTATTGATTCTATCTTCTCTTTACCTAACATTTAGCCTACAAGGTAGATCACATACAAGTGATACTCAGTTTTGGACAGAAAGCAGTAGTTATGGGAATTAGTTTTCAATTACGGCTCCTAATGCCTTGTGATTGGGTGACAATGGAGGTTAGAGAAACTATACAGAACCTGATGTATGAAATAAGTACCTTTAGTCCCCCGTGTGACGGAGTCAGAAAGAGGTCTACAAGAGGGGGCATTTAAACAGTGGTGAGCCCCGAACGCTGACAGTACTCGCTGACCTTCTTTATCTTCTTTTGAACGCAAGAGGGGATACTTATTTTGTGCGTTCAAATGTTCTATATTATTTTTCTATCACTTTTTTTTCTCTTTTTCTCTCATCTTTCCCTATCACGGACACTGCCCACTTCAGGGGTATTGGGCACCAATGTTCTGTCCGTTCTCACCCCTACTTTAACTACTCTTCTATTCTTCTGTCTTTTTACTTTCTTCCCTGAATAACACACCTGCTACCCTAACGCAGTGGGGTTGAATATTTGCGTTTCTGTCTTTCAATATTCTGTTCTGTTTTTTCTCACCCTCTTTTCTCTCTCCTATCTTGTCCATTTCTTTGATTTGCGTGATGTGCGCAAGTGTGTGCTTGTTGTGTGATTGGTGCATACCAACGAATCCAGGCGACTGCGATTTGGGGTTTGCTGTAAGCTTATTTCAATGTTCAAAATCTTTGGATTGGTCTTTATGCTAGCATTCTCGCTTAACAATCCTTAGAGGTTGCGCATTTTCTGCTTCCCATCCCACCCTGTGTTCTGTCTTAATCCCTCCTTTTCAAATCCCTGTCCCCTTGTTCTCACTATGTATTCTGTTCTTTCTTCTTCGGTCGACCTTACTTTCTTCCCCAATCCCTTTTCCTGTTCTCCTTCATCCTAACTTCTTCTGCCTACCTCTTCCTATTAGTCCCCTGGGTCTAATCCTGCTCTTTCTCTTCTGTATGTTCCCGTATCGGGGGAATTTCCTTTACTCTAGGAGAACAGCACGCTTTAAGATTGCTCTCCCTTAAAAATCCTTCTGGTTTCTCTGTTCTTATAATCACTCTTCAAACCTGACAGCCCCCACCTTTTCACATCTGCTATTGCCTTCACTCTGTGTGTGCGACACATACTTTTGATCTTGTGCTGATTCCTCCTCATTCTTTCTGTTGGACTTCCTATAACTTTCTTTCCTATTCAGCTGAAAACAGTAATTACGGTGTTCAGCTTTGTAGCTGCTTACCGTCGTCCAACTGCTGTTTTCCCCTTATCTCTTTAAGTATATAAATGTTTCTTAAACTTCTCTGCCTTATATGACTTTTATATTTTCCCTTTTGAGTTCGTGGTGTATGCAAGATTAGTCTGTTCCTTCAGTTTTTTGCCATCCGTATCTAAAGCTTTGTGCACTACACTTCCCAGAAGACCCTAATCAGTTCCTTTCTCTCCTTATAACCTTTTTGGCTTCTTGTGCAAACTAGAAATCATTTTTTTTGATTTCCTAGAAAACTTTTCTTTTTCCTTCTCAGTCCCATGTGGTGTCAGTTTTGATTCTCTTTCCGGAACAAAGCTTATTACATTACTAGTAACTGTCATATTTGATATATATACTCCCTCTTGGGCTTCGAATCTGCCTTTGTAAATCTATTTAAACTTGCCCGAAGAGGTGTAAGTTCTAAACCCCTTTTTCTCACATTTTTTAATATCCTTATCCTTATCCAGGCTCCCGAAACTGCCATTTCTTTCTGTAGCTTTTAAAGGTTTTCCCTAACAAGTGCTGTAGTTCACTATCTCAAGGACATGAGAATCTGGGAAGCTTGCCCACTTTAGCTGCCTTATCAGTCCAGCACTGCTTTGGCAGAGGAGGCTCTACAGTTTACTTTTAAAAGCTCAGAAAGTGATTTTTTCTTCTCCCCCTTTTCCGTTCGTTTTTTTGTCCCTGTTTTATGCTGAAGTGGTACAACAGTCATTTACACAAGTATTTTTTTTTTTTAACCTCTCGCTGTCTATCCTCTGTCAACTGTATTGCTCCTAAATCCATCTAACCAACTCCCTCTCATATCTTTTTCATATCATTCAACTCCGGTTTCCCCTCGAAATTGGTACAACTTTTTCTTCAACATATTCTCGACTTATGTAAGGGTCCTTCCCTTAACGCCGATGAGATTATCTGATTCTCTGGTATGTTTCCTTAAGCAGGTACCATAATTGTAAAATGACTTATCTTTTCATGCCTCATGCTGCCAAGTCCGTTATACGTGCACCTCTGAGCATGTAAGAATGTACGGATGTATTTCTGCTTTCACTTTTAAAATTATGGCACTGCATTTTAGTCTTACTCTGCATTCTCCTTTTATCAGGGCATACTTTTTTCTCCTCTTTTGTGTCATTTTATTAGGACGTTGTCCCCCACTCTCCAAAATTTTCTGCTCATACTGCTTTGACTTTTGAGCGTTTCTTTCTCTTTTATCTCATTTCCCTTAAACAATAGACCGTCTGAGACTCTAATGCTTTCTCATTCTGTCTCTGAGCCGTGATTTTAACCCCGAGACAGGTTTTTCTTTCTTTTTGTGCTGCAAGTGACAGTTTGATAGACCTTATCGTGCCACACCTTCAAACATACATTACTTGACTTTCCCCTCTAAAAAACCCAGCTTTCTCCTTCTTTGTCCTAGTGTGGTTTCCTGTGATCACATTACAATGCTTCTTAGCACATAAATCCTGTGGTAATCGTCTAGGAAGCCTTAGTCCGGAAGCTAAAAATTAACCCTTACTTAACAGAATCAAGCAATATGCTGGTAGTAATGAAATTGCCGTTTGAGAAGATGATGGCTGCGTGCCATGATAATACAGCGTTGCTTCACATCTCCAGTTATTTCCTGTTGGTTCTTTATAACCCAACCTTCTCTTTCCTTCTAATGCTGCAGCTGTCCTGTTTGTCATCATTTAGACACATAGTCACTGACTAGCATGTATGTTTCATGTCGTATCATTTTTGGTGTAAGCATCACATGTTTTAATTTGTTTTTTTCCCTTTCACCTGTTTAGCCACAAGAGCTTTCAAAACTGTCTTTTTCACTTCTGACCTAATTGAATGAATGACATTGTGCTTTATGTTACTACTTTCCCCCGTGGGCTTACATGTGTTCTATGTTGCTCTAAAATATTTCATTTTTTTTCCTCCCCTCTTGTATTTCATCACCTTTGAGATATGCTTTTGGGGTATGGACATGCTATACTTTTGTCATCTTCTTTTCTCCTCGTGTCACGCTATAAGCATTGGCTTGGATACCAATGCCTGGGGCTTACATCCATCGAAGGTGACCCTTCAATGGATGACGGTATCGCAATTATTAGATTTTAAGCAGAACCCCATTCTATTTTCGGAATGGCCTGCATTCACTGAATTGGACTATTGCCCATATAGAAGTTACCGGTACAGATGCGCGCTGGGGATATACAGAGACGTCTAAAATCCTTTAGTTGCAAATTTTAGACAGGTTGACTGGGGCCCTATATTTTTGTTCTCTTCTAGACGAATATTTAAGCATCTATTGGGGGTTAGTGACAAAATGGCGAGTGTATTCCCATGTATGGCGAGTGTATTCCCATATTTCTAACCGGCGAAAACCAATTAGATCGCTGCCCTTTAATTTTAGAGAACTTATTTTCGCTGTTCGCTAAAATCTTTTTTTAGAGTTTTTGCTTCCCCCACTTTTGGGGTTTTCAATATGGCGAGTGTTATCCCATATCAAATTCATGGCGAGTGTTATCCCATATCAAATTCATGGCGAGTGTTATCCCATGTGCGATCCAAGGCGAGTGTTATCCCATGGTCAATTTCTATAGAAGCATACTCTGGAGGGCAGTATTTTTAGAGTAGGATATATATAGTAAGTGACACAACTGACTCTTGCACTATTCTCATGTTCATGGCTATCATTTCTTTGTTAATATAACCTGCGGCAAAAGCATTGAGCTTTCCGCCAATTAGTAATTTCTGTTCTAGGTTCCGCCACTGGAACGCTCTTGAAGACGCGTGAGTATAAAGGTGTTTTCTATACGCATGATGCATGTTTTCCTTTGAATGATCTTCCTTTGCACGTTTTTATATATATATATTTATAGAGGTACCTATTATAATTCTTTGAACTAGGATCCAACTTGAGATTTAATTTGCCATTTTACACTGCACACCTCCACCTATGTGGATTGCTTTCCCCTTATTCCTAATTCCATTATGTCCACTCAGTCCTCCACTAGCCCCCTGGAAAGAGTTCTCAACTTTTTCCCCGCTGATAAAAAAGAACTTTCCCGTTTATGTCAGACCTGGCATACCGTTTGGTCCGCTAAAGACCCGGGACTGGAATGGCCAACAAAGGGCTCATTTGATCAGGGTAAGCTCCAAGCTTTGGTCTGCTACAATGAATCCAACAAAACTGGAAAATCTAGGGATAAGCACTTAGCTGCTATTAATAAGTTCATACTTATTGCTCAAAACCAGCACGATAGGAGTCTAGCTAAATCCGATACCGATCAAGCCCCTTACCAAGATCCAGTAACACCTACTGCCCCACCACCTTATGATGCTGCAGGTACTACCAAGCTTCTACCATGTGCAGTGGGATATACACCAATACCCCCAGGATATTGTGATAAACCTGTCACAAATCCTCAGTTACAAAATTCTAAAGGATCACAGACTGTGGCACCCCCGCTGCCTGCGGCAGCTCCTGCTTCTATGATTTTTGACCCACCTACAACCGTGCACATTGCCGGTGTAGTTGAACTATCTCTTCCCTCATCACAAAAAGACTCAATTCCTATATCTCAGGGATCGGCACAAACTCAGACGCCCCTAACCCCTCCAACAATCCCAATGACCACGACCACCGCCCAATTGCCTACTATTACTGCTGCTCCAACGATGCAAGCAACTACCCAGACGCTAACCCCACCACCGCCTCATGTATATCGTTCTATTGAAGGCTATGAGATTGAGATACCCCCACTCATTATTGAGCAATACCCTTGTGTCCCGAACCCATCGGTTCCGGTCACCGTCCAGCACCCTGCCATCAATCAAATTGATGTGGCTGCCCAGACCTCCACTTGTCCTGGTCTAGGATCAGGATTGACCTCACACATGACTACCTACCCACATATGGGGCACACAACTCAAACATCACCTCCACCACTACGTTTGGACTCTTCTGTCCAAACTGGTCCCTTGCCCGCTGAATCCCTACAGTCTATCCTATCCCAATTGCAACAAATGGGTTTCATTCCATGTAGTCCAGCTACACAGACACGGGCTATTTGTCAGGAACTCTATGATCAGGGTTTCCTTAAAGCACCCCCGGTTCCAGTGAACTCTTCCATGCCTACTCTAGAACCTGAGTGTTCTACTCCTCCTGGATGGGATCAATTGGGCGCACGCCCCAAGGGTAAAATTCCCCAATTAGCGGAGGAACTGGCTCTTCTCCGCCGTCCTCTCATACTTCCAGCCAAACCAGGTACCGGGGGTCTACCAAAAGTAATATCTTCTCCATTAGAAGAAGCCTGGGAAGTACTAAAACAACAACTTCCAAGTAAATCTGATTTGCAGGATATTCGAAACGAACCTCCCCCAGTACTAAGTTTCTCCTCCTCGAGGGAAGGAGATTCTTCTCACCTTGACCTACCCAAGCCCCTTCCCCTTGACACGCCAGTCCCTTCAGGTGCAGGCCGTCTGCCGTCACCCGGCCTCACCTTAGCCACTATAGGAGATGATCTCGTATACGTTTCAGAAGGACTTCGTTCTCTACGTAAATCCATGTCGGCACCCCCTGACACTATCGCATCTGCTACATTAAAATCCGAAATACCCCAGATACCCCAACAACATGATGTTATTTCTCATCATACTAGACAGCGTCATCCTCGCAGTTATCTTACTGATGAGGGATCTAGCCGCTGCCTTGCAGTCATTAACAGTCCCCGTCACCATACAGGTCTGAATATCAGTGCAGAACCTATCTTATCTAGTCCGCCTAGCACACCTGCCCAATATGTGGCATTACATGAGAACTCATGGCATTATGTTCAACCATGGGTTGATGACCTTGCAGGATGGTCTGAGGCACTCCAGCCCCAGTCCGCCCTTTTCCCGCGTGAAGGATCCTTACGATCAGACAAGCTCTCACTAGTGAGGGATCTTATTTATGATCACCCTGACCCTCATTGGGATCAGAAAACAACACTCTACCTAATCCAAGGCCTTCAGGTTTGGAAAAAGTATGAGAATCAGTTTCCCCCAACCGCCTCGATTGATCTCCTTAAATCTTCATTGGTTAAACCTCTTGAGAAAGTAAAACTTTTTCCCCTGCTGAATAAAATGTCAGGTGGTGTCCCTCATACGGAATACACCCCACTTTCAGCTGTTGAATTAAATAGCCTCATACTACAGCTCCCGGATATTGCACTGGGAGGCAACCGATGGTTAAAGAAATTACAGGACATAACCCTAGGAACTACTTTGTCAGTCGGCGATATGAAAGCGCTCCTTGGCAGAACCCCACACGCTAGTGTCACTGACATATTCACTCAATCGGGATATGCAAAGTTTGTAACAGATACCCAGTATGACGGCAACCCTTTGACAGAAATTCAGACCAAAGTATTTCAGGAAATCCGGACCATGTATCCGACCCTTAAAGACTTTTCAGTTATCACTTCCCAAAGATGGGAAATGGATTCAGAACCTATTGAGGCTTATTTACTGAGACTCCAAGACCTATATAAAGAAGAGACAGAGGAAAAATTCGACTCTGATAATGCCCTCCCAGTATTTTATCACTTACTTAAGGGTACCTTACCTACAGAGATTAGAAATAAGCTGGAAAACACAGTGGGTCTCCAATTAGAAAAATGGCCTAAAATTCGTGAACATATCCTACATCATTGTAGGAGGCTTATTAAAAGCAAACAAGATGAAGAGCAAAATCGCAAAACAATACGTACTAATCTAGACGTATTGCAGACTGAAGACCTTAAAGATAAAAAAACCTCTAAGAACTCTGACCCTAATAGCAATACTCCTGAGACCTCTCCCCCTGTTATTGTTATGTATGCTGATCAACGCTATGACAATAACGGCCGAAATCAAGGCCCACGGCCCTACCACCCAGACCGTAGAACTGATTACCCAGAAGAACGGGGTCGACGCTCTCTACCCCAGCGAGGTCCCCCAAGGGGCCCTCTTGGGGATACTAGGCGACAACGAGACTATCGTTCCCGGCCTAGCCCTGATCGCTATCCTGATGTGCTCTGTTATCGCTGCCAACAATACGGTCATTATGCTGCTGAATGTCTTCAGACACAGCCATATAGATTTAGAAAACCGCAGGTCCGTCAAAATCCCCCAGAATGCCAGTCATTCCCTTTGTGGAACCCGGATCAACGACGTCCGCAGTGACCTCTGATCTAGGGATCAATATTACCCACCCCATAATGACTAGGCGTTACCCCGAACCCGATTTGATTTTATTGCTCTCAGTTACTTATACTACTCAGCTCCTCATGTAGTATCCAGAAACCATTTCTCTGTATATGTATTGGTGTGATGTTTCTATTTCTATTACAGGTGACATGTTTTTATTTTATATTTCTCCTGGTTTAATTTCAAGTGTATATTTATGGTACCATACAAATGACCTAACTGAGTCAGCAAGTTATTTAGTTGTTTCTATGCATACCTTCCCTGGGGAGTCCTTATCAACTGCAGGGATGAGCGATCCCCAGAGGATATTCATTTTATGTCTATTTATATATATATACCTGAACTGACTTATTTATGCCATTTTACTTTATACGAGATCCCTTTTAAATAAAAGCTGTGTATTGCTCATTGTTAAAATGTTTTCTGCTTTAGCTGTTAGGCTGTATAAATTGATGTGACATTCACTTCTTTAATTTTTTTTTATTAATATAAAGCCTTCATTTTTGAAATCTCTCTATGATATATGTGACATCTGAAAGCTTTTCATTATTTCCTTGTCTAAGAAAGAAGAAATATTTCATATATGGAATGAATGCGAGAAATGTTCCCTTGAACTGGCCATTTGGGGGAGATTCTTCAGCGCTTCCACCGCCTCAACCATGATCGATGAAAGAGAATTTAGAACTGATACTTAATTTGAGAATTACTGTTGCTGTTTATGGACATTATAGATTCATATTATGTTTTATTTTCAATTTAGCAGTAATCCTGTCTAGATAGTGAAAAGGTTTTATTTCCTTTATTGTTCTAAATGTTTTTCCAAGAGTTTCCCCGTTATTTCTGTTTATGTAATTTAAATTGAAGTCGATATTGCTCAGATACAAGGGTAACATCAAACCCTAATACTGGCTCTGATATCATAATGTAGGTGTAAACTCTGTTAGTATCAACCTGTTATGCAATTGTTTGACTTTGGTGTAGGCTTACTTAAGCTGCATGTCTTTCTGTAGGTTTGACTAAGCTCCAAGAGGGGTAACGGATATATACAATGCTTCCCATACTTCCAGGTCATTATGCATATGTCAAGATCCATGCATGACCTTGGTTAATATAAATTTTCCTAGGATTGACCATTTTTGCTGTATGAGGCAACCTCATACTTGCTATCCACTTATTAGTGCTCATGATTGGATGCCAATGATGAGTACTAGTAAGGTCCAGGAATCCCGACCTGTTTAAGGATTCTGAATACCTACAACCTTAAACAGCCTATTAGTATGATCCACCTGAAATTGCTATTACCCGCATACCTATATTTCATGGGATTTTGTAAATGAGCTCATGGATTAGTCCCATTCATAAAAACATTTCTCGCTACAGGTTTGAGTAAGTCTCAACCGAAAACTAAACAAATTGTACCAGTTGATCTTAAGACTCAGATAATTTGATGGCCTCATAGAATACCTTCTGGAACGGATGGTACCAAGGTACGTTAACCCTGGTGTCACCCTATGGGATAGGGTGAAGAGGGGAATGTTAATATATGGCCTGGCTTTAAGGCTACCACTGGAATAGTGATGGCCAAAGCTATGCAGCCTAAAACAACTGAAAAAGTACTGACTAGGCCAAACAACAAGTAAATGATTAAATATTTGAGAATCTGCAAAAAGCAGGTCTGAACAATGAGTCCTGACACAAACTGGTACAACTTTTTAAATCAAATACAGCACCTGTAATGAAAGAATGATGGATCAGATGAATAAAATGGGGCTTATTAATTTTGTATAAAATGATACAGAGGTCATACAGAGTTCTTAAGATGGTGTGAAAAGTATTGCAACAGGGAGATGTGAAACTGTTATCTCAACGCTTCCCAAAACATGCTGATAAGACCGCGTGGGAAAGTATCATCTCAGAAAGTGAGAAAGATTAGGAGCAAGGTTTCTCACCATTCACTTCTATGGAGAGGTTTGTGTATAAAAGAGGGGAGATTTTGCCTTAGTTTTGGTCTCCTCCCCAACGCTTCTCTCAGACGGCAGGGCGCTGTGCAGATAAACCCAGAATCTGATGTCTGTATTTGTATCAACTGGAAGACTTGTGTTTGGGTAAGAAATAAAATGTACCTATCTATCTAAACCTATCTCTGTCTCTATTTTTATTGATTCTATCTTCTCTTTACCTAACATTTAGCCTACAAGGTAGATCACATACAAGTGATACTCAGTTTTGGACAGAAAGCAGTAGTTATGGGAATTAGTTTTCAATTACGGCTCCTAATGCCTTGTGATTGGGTGACAATGGAGGTTAGAGAAACTATACAGAACCTGATGTATGAAATAAGTACCTTTAGTCCCCCGTGTGACGGAGTCAGAAAGAGGTCTACAAGAGGGGGCATTTAAACAAAGCATTATGGGAGGGAAATCGTCTAGACAAATTGATACTCCCCTAGATTGTATGCTTAAGAATTTCAAAAAAGGATTTTTAATTAATGACTATGGACAGACTTTAAGCTCAAGTACTTTAAGAACCTTGTGTGAAGTTGAGTGGCCATCTATGGGAGTGGGGTGGCCCCCTAGTGGCAGCTTAGATATTGAAGTAATCCGGAAGGTCTACAGCATAGTTGTAGGAGAACCAGAATATTCTGAACAACTCCCTTATATAGATTCCTGGGATAGCCTTGTGACTGACCCTCCCTCTTGGTTGAAAACTTATATGGGATCCCCAGTAAAATTCATGTTAGGCCGTGCTCAAAGAAAGATTAAAAAATCTAAACTGGAAGAGGGAAAGAGCCCTAGGAAGCCTACCACCCAATCTGTGGCTTCCGCCCCTACCCTGTCTGAGAAACCCATACTCTCTGATGACCCCTCAGACCTTGAGCCACCACCTTATGGCCCATTGTTGGGGTTCCGTGCCGCCCCTAGAGATCCACGCCGCCCAGCCCAAGCTTCTCCAGTACAGGCTTCTCCGGATAGTTCCTCCCCCACTGTGCGAACCCCACCACATCCTAGGTTGGACTTTTCAGCCAGTCTCTACCCTCCTCTGCCACATCCTTCCCTGTTAACCTCCGAAGACCCGCTTTGGGCTCCACTCCCTGACTCCTCAACTCCCGACAGCCCAGCCTCTCCTTCTAATACCCCTCCCCACTCATCAGGGGCCCGGCATCCCTTTCAATGGACTGAATCACCTGTGACTACCTCTCAGTCTATGAGTACCCCTCCCCATCCCTCAGGGTTTCAACCCACCTCCCCTGAATGGGTTAGACCTGCTGCAATCACCTTTGAGCATGATAGGAGGGTAGCTCCTAGCTCTACCTCAGATTCCATTCCCACCTCCTCGAGAATTCTGCCACTCCGTCAGGTAACTACCACTCGACCGGATCCTAATAATCAGGGTCAGGTTATACAGGCACAGGCCTATCAGTATGTACCCTTCACAACCACCGATCTCCTGAATTGGAAGACGCATTACCCCTCTTATACTGAAAAGCCTCAGGCAGTAGTGGACCTAGTGGCTAGTATTATGGCCACCCATAACCCAACCTGGACTGATTGTCAACAACTTCTCCTGACCCTCTTCACAACTGAGGAGAGGCGGAAGATTTTGCAAAATGCTGAGGCCATCACGCGAGCGCGTGCCCCCGAGGGGACACAGAACCTAGAGGAATGGGTTAGAGCTCGGTTTCCTCGCGCAGCTCCAGTTTGGGATGCAAATGATGGGCAGCACTATGAACTGTTGTCTGGCTATTGCCGGGACTTGCTGGAAGGTATGAGGAAAGGCATAAAGAGGCCCATTAATCTGGCAAAGGTCTCTGAAATTCTCCAAGGGGCAACTGAATCCCCTGGGGCCTTTTTAGAGCGACTAATTGAAGCCTACAGAACATACACCCCATTTGATCCTGAAGCACTAGAAAACCAGAGAATGGTGAATAGTGCATTGGTGGCCCAGAGTATGCCAGATATCCGGAAGAAGTTGCAGCGTCAAGAGGGATTCGCAGGGATGAATACCACCCAGCTAATTGAGATCGCAACCAAGGTTTTCATTAATAGAGATCAGGAGGTGCGCCGAGAGGCTGACCGGAAGATGCAGAAGAAGGCCGACCTTTTAGCGGCAGCCATTACTAATTCCACCCTTAATCGAGGTCGACCTCTAGCTAATGGGAAGCCAAAGTGGGACCCCGGACCACCAGCCAGGCCCCGAGATTCCTTCAATCAATCCCGGCCAAGGGGGGAGAATCCCAGACCAAGATTGGAGAGGGATCAGTGTGCCTACTGTAAGGAAAGAGGGCACTGGAAAGATGAATGCCCCCAGAGGCGCCAGGGACTGAGAAGGGGACCAGGAGATCGAGGAAGCCGAGGCCGAGTTCGAGAGGGAAGATATGAGCCTGCTGAATCTGACATCATCGGGATAGCCGAGATGGCAGAATGGGACGAATAGGACAGACCGGGTTCCTACAAACTGGGCTCCCAGGAACCTATGGTCAAGTTAACTATAAGGAGCCGCTCAATTCCATTCATGATTGATACAGGAGCTGAACATTCTGTTGTGACGGAGCGATTAGCGCCTGTGTCTGGAAAAACTGTCCGAGTGGTGGGAGCCACGGGGGTGCAGAACCGGAGGCCCTTCCTGACGACCCGTAGATGCCAATTAGGCTCACACACAGTCACTCATGAATTCCTGTATATGCCAGACTGTCCAATCCCTTTGTTAGGTCGAGACCTGCTGTCCAAGCTTAGGGCCCAAATTTCCTTTGACTCTGATGGCCAGACTTCAGTCTCCTTTCGGCCCCCGACATCTAGCCCTAAGGGTATATTGAGTTTCTGCTGCCCCCTTGAAGAAGAATGGCGGCTGCATCAGTCACAGGGCCAAGTTGACCTACCCCTGGCAGATAGCTTTCAGGTCAGTGGGGTATGGGCAGAAGATAATCCCCCAGGGTTGGCCCGAAATATTCCTCCTGTCCATGTAGACTTACTTCCAAGTGCCCGGCCAATCCATCTTCGCCAATACCCAATTCCCCGAAAGGCTCTGGAAGGGATCCAAGCACACCTGAATCGTTTGTTATCCCATGGAATTATTCGACCTTGCCAGTCTCCATGGAATACGCCACTGTTGCCAGTTCAGAAGCCAGGGACTGAGGACTACCGGCCAGTCCAAGACTTACGAGTGGTCAACAAATCCACTATCTCATTACACCCTGTAGTGCCTAACCCATATGTCCTGTTAGGATTGATACCTTCTGGAGCTACCCATTTCACGACACTAGATCTAAAAGATGCCTTCTTTTGTATTCGGGTGGCCCCCGCCAGTCAACTGCTTTTTGCCTTTCAATGGGAAAACCCAGTAACAGGAAGGAAGCTTCAGTATACATGGACCCGCCTGCCACAGGGGTTCAAGAATTCCCCCACTATTTTTGGGACAGCCCTAGGGCAAGACCTTAAGACTTTTAAATCTGAGCCTTCCAGGCGAGTTTTACTCCAGTATGTAGATGACCTCCTGATTGCAGCAGTGACTCAGGAAGAGTGTTTTGAGGCTACCAGAGAATTGCTGGAGCTACTCTTGGATGCAGGCTATAAGGTCTCACGCTCAAAGGCCCAACTTTGTCAGTCAGAAGTGAAGTATCTGGGTTTTTGTATTTCCCAGGGAAGTCGGAGACTGGATGTCAGTAGGAAGCAAGCAGTTGCTGCAATTCCCCAACCCAAGTCCAGAAGGGAAGTTAGGGAATTTCTGGGAGCAGCCGGATTCTGCAGAATTTGGATTCCAAATTTTGCACTGATGGCGAAACCCCTTTACCAAGCCACAAAGGGGGGTGAAAAGGAACCATTTGAATGGGGACCTACAGCTCAACAATCCTTCATTGCCATAAAGAAAGCCCTACTCCAAGCCCCTGCGTTAGGCCTTCCTGATGTGGAGAAACCTTTCTCACTGTATGTCCATGAGCGACAGGGGGTTGCTCTGGGTGTGCTGACCCAGATGATGGGATCCTGGCAGAGGCCTGTTGCATACCTGTCTAAACAGCTGGATGGAGTGGCTAAAGGATGGCCAGCCTGCATGAGGGCCATTGCAGCAACAGCCTTACTGGTTCAGGAAGCTGATAAGTTGACCTTGGGGCAAGAACTGGTTGTTAAAGTCCCCCACGCAGTTCTTACCCTCATGGAGTATAAGGGCAACCACTGGTTTACAAATAACCGCATGGTTAAGTACCAAGCTAGCTTGTGTGAGAATCCACGGATACACCTGGAAACGGTGGCTACATTCAATCCCGCCACTCTTTTGCCAGCATCTGAGGGACCACCGGATCATGATTGTATCCAAACCATGGATGAAGTGTACTCCAGTCGACCAGATCTTAAAGATGTTCCGTGGAGGGACCCAGATGTAATTTATTTTACAGATGGAAGCAGTTATGTGGAGAACTCCAAGCGATTGGCAGGCTATGCTGTGGTGACAGAAGACAAGGTGATAGAAGCAAGAGCCCTGCCTCAAGGAACTTCAGCCCAGAAAGCAGAACTTGTGGCCCTCATACGAGCTCTGGAGCTAGCAGCAGGACTGGTAACCAACATTTATACTGATTCCAAGTATGCCTTCACAACTTTACACGCTCATGGAGCTTTGTATAAGGAAAAGGGACTCATAAATGCTGCAGGCCAACCTGTTAAGTATGGACCTGAAATACTTCAGCTGCTAGAGGCTGTTTGGGCCCCTAAGAAGGTAGCTGTCATTCATTGCAGGGGACACCAAAGGGTAGATACTCCAGTGGCCCGAGGGAACCGCCATGCTGATCGGGTGGCCAAGGAAGCTGCTCGAGGACCCCCAGCAAGTACTGTGACCCCCCTGTTCCAAATTCGACTGCAAGAATGGACGCCTATGTACACCCAAATGGAAGAGAAATGGGCTCAAGAGGAAGGTGCAGTAAGGAGACCTGATGGCTGGTTACATCTCCCTGATACCAGAGTTCTGGTGCCACGCCACCTAGCTTGGCCTGTAGTGTCTCAAGCTCATGACCTATCACACTTAGGGAAAACAGCACTAGCCCGCCTACTCAGTCGAGTAGTGGTGCTGGAAGGATTGGATAGTCTGGTTGCCACTGCCTCTGCCCGATGTACTCTCTGTGCCCAGAATAATGCTCGTCAGGGACCCCGTATTCCACCAGGAGTTCAGTCTAGGGGACTAACACCCTTTGAGTCTCTAGTTATAGACTTCACAGAAATGCCCAGGCGCGGTAGGCTCCGATACCTCTTGGTCATGGTCTGTACCTTTTCTGGGTGGGTGGAAGCATATCCTACAGTCACTGAGAAAGCCACAGAAGTAGCTCGAGCCCTCCTTAGGGATGTCATCCCCAGGTATGGACTGCCCCTTGCCATAGGTTCAGATAATGGTCCCGCCTTTGTTGAAGCTACACTTCAGGCCCTGTCCCGCGCATTACGCATTACTTGGAAATTGCATTGTGCCTATCGTCCCCAGAGTTCAGGGCAGGTTGAGCGGGCAAACAGAACCTTGAAAAATAGCCTAGCAAAGATTTGTCAGGAAACCCAACTGAAATGGCCACAGGCACTGCCACTAGCCCTCTTCCGCCTCCGATGCACTCCAACTAAAGGAACAGCCCTCTCTCCCTTTGAAATTGTGTATGGGAAGCCCCCAGCCATTTTGCAGGGAATTAAGGGAGACATAGGGATTTTAGGGTCTGCCCAGGTACAGGAGCAGGTAGCCCTCTTGGGCAAGATAATTTCTGAGCTTCAGTCTTATGTGAGAGAAATAAACCCTGTCCCCTTCCAGGCTCAGGTACATTCCTTCCTGCCAGGGGATAGAGTTTGGGTGAAAGACTGGAGGCTCCAGCCTTTGGGGCCCCGATGGAAAGGACCTTTTACTGTTTTGCTTTCTACCCCTACAGCTGTGAAGGTCGCAGGGATAACTCCATGGGTCCATTGGTCTCGAATTAAGTCTGCTGACCAGACTGAGCCCAGCAAGGATCAGACGGAGCCTAAACAGTGGAGAGCAGAAAGAGATCCTGCGGAGCCATTGAAGTTGCGCTTGACCCGAACCAAAGAATCTATTAGCTGAAAAGAAGGGTCAACTGCATACTGCAGGAGTTGCTGAACTTCGGCTTCACACTGAGACTCTTTCTTGCCCAGATTCTGGCTTTCTTGGAATTTGAGAGCTTGATCCTTGTCAGTTGAGGGTCTATCCCAACTGGTATAAGAACTCAAAGACTGAGAACACTATATTAGAGTAATCTGTGATTAGCACAGACTGTTGAAATATTATTGCTTAATTAGTTTGCTGTATTTGTTTTAGATTAGGAAGAAAGAAAATGTTAGTAGTTTGGATGCTTTTGTTGTTTTCTACTCCTTGCCTCCTTGTTCCTAAAACCCCAACTCGCTCCAACCTTTGGTTACACTCTGTCCAGGAACTAATTAGCCAGGCAAAGATTACTTCCCCTTGTATTGTGTGTTCCCGATTTTCCCCTTATACTACAGATGTCCCAGCTGTTCCTGTCCCTGTGCAGCTCCCAGCTCTTATACCTCCCTACTTTTCGAGTTCAGGCCCTTGGAGCCAGGATTATACTTGGTGGTCCTTTTATAATGCTACTTCCCCCTCTGACTCTTCTCTAAGGCCGGTTTTTACGTCTCCCTATCCAGCTTCTGGAGTGTTTTGTTTAACAAGAGACATCTCAACTGTTCTTCCCATTCCCTGTAACTATACTAATGTTCTCCCAGAGAAGGAGGAACCTGTGTGGGTAGTTTCTCCAGGTACTCCTATGTGCCCTACTACCATACCTGCAGATTATGACCAAGGTGATTATCTGGCTCCTAACTATACTACTGAGAAGACTATAGTGTCCCATCCTATTTTCTACTTTCATAAGTCCCCGGGGTATGAAGGGGTTGCATCATATGAGCGGTCTGTTACAATTGGGGATTGGCACCTATGGTGTACAAAGTCTCCATTTCTTCTTCGTTCCCCCTGGGATAGGGGCTCGCATTATGGGCATCCTAATCTCCATCCTGTGCCTACATTTATTGGGAACTTTCGTCGCCCTCTCCTTGGTCATTACTGGCTCTGTGATAATGTCCTCCACATGATCCTTCCCCCCACATATGATTTTTGTGTATTGGTAACCTTGAATTATTTTCCTAAAGTTATTCCTCTTCTCAAACCACCATCCCCGCACCGCTCTAAGCGAGAGGCCTTGTCCTTACCTTCCTCCGTTGCCACAGAGGATGAGGCGATTGAATTAGCCCTCCAGTATATTAACTCTACTTATCCTCTGACTAAAAAGAGACTTGTAGCCCTTTCTGCCACGGCCTGGATTCCAATTGGGGGCCCGGTAGCGGGTATTACTGAACTAGGTATGGCCACCCGGAGACTTCAATCCCTACTTCATGTTTTAGTTCATGAGCTGAATGTGGTAGTCAATGCATTGCAGGATCAAATTAATGAATTAAGTATAGTTTCTCGGTATAACCGTATGGGTCTTGACTATCTCTTTGCAGCCCAGGGTGGCCTCTGCACAGTGCTAAATTCTTCAGAGTGCTGTACTATTGTCATAAATAGGACGCATGTAGTTAGGCATGCTATGGATAAAGTCCTACAGTTGGCCAGCCTTAATGTGGAGGATTACCGAGGAGGATTAGACCTTACCTCCTGGTGGTGGTCATTGACCTCCTGGATACGTCCTTTGTTTATTTCCCTAATAGTCTTAGTTTTAGCAGGGTTGTTGTTTTGTTTCCTGGCCTCATGTGCTTCGGCAGTATGCCGTCGGACCTTAACAAGTAGGGTAATGGTGGTTCATAAGTCTATTCCTAGTTAGGACCACTATAATCTCCAGAGTTTGAGTAGTGAGACTTATCTCTGCATAAGCTGATTTTAGTCTCAAAGGGGGGAATGAGGCAGTGGGCAAAAGAAATTGATTAATTCTGAGAAATCATATGAAGGGTTAAGTCTGTTTAAAAATATGGGGTTTAAAAGCTTGGTGATTTGAATTCTAACTTTTTACCTTGCAACTAAAGTGAAGGAATGCCAGATGGTTCAGATTATGAAAGTCTAGCTTGCCGAGCTAAAGGTTAGAAAGGTCAGTGAGAAATGAAACTCTGTCCCTTGTGAATGATGAAGGCTAGCTCAACATCTGTATACTATTAGGCATACTGAATAGTTTTGCAAGCAGGCATGAGCCAGACATATGACATATTGTAGTTTAAGAATAGGCTGAAATACTATTTAGAAGTGCTTAATATGTAGATATTCCTGATGTTTAGATTTGTTTTATTGGGAATTTGATTATGCTTATTTTAGAATATGTATTCTGTGTAGTTAATATGTAGGAAACCTTTTTAAATTCTGTATCATTCTTTGTCTGACGTTCTAAGTAAGATTAGACTGCAGTGAAGAGGCCAACATGTGTTTTAAGTTATTCTGCAGTTCTGGCTGGTTCAATGTATAAGCTGATAGGTGAAAAGAGGTCAGGACTAGTCAGCTCTCTTCTCCTTGATTAATTATAGGTAAAATGTAGAAATGGTCTTGAAAGTAATAACTGATATGTATGCCATTAAGTAAGACTGGCCCTTGACCCCTTTAATGAATGCCAGAGTTTAGTTAGCAGTTAGTACTAGGAATATGAGAAATCAATCATAATAACATGTAAGAGACTGGAGCCCAAATGTCTGGTGTAAGGGGCCCCAGGTCACAGGTCAGTTTAGGATGTCTGGAACCTATGTAACTGATATTTGTATGGAGCTGATTGGTTGAGGCAAGGTAATCAATCTATTCCTTAACCAATTGGAGAGTAAGGGGGCTAGGCTAGGCTAGATAGAACTGTATTTAAGTGGGAGCAGAAGCAGCATACGTCAGAAGGACAGAAGGAACAGACAGAAGAAGGAGAAGACAGCATAAGAAGAGAAGCAGCTGAGACAGAAGCCACAAAGACACAGAGAGCTGAGAGAGAGACAAAGAGAGCTGAGAAAGAGAAGAAGAGACTTAATGCTGATGTTCTACTTTGTTTGCTGGCAAATAAAGAAGATTTCTCTCTCATTCTGGTGTGCTGTCTGACTCCTGAGGTATCATAAATTCATGCATCAATTCCTGCAACAATTCTTGGTGGCAGCGGTGGGATCCTGAATCCTGCATTAATCCCAGCACCCAACTGACTGGAGAACATTCGCCGGGTATGTATTCTATATTGTAATCCTAGCTAGGAAAATTGTAAACCAGCCCCTCAAAAATTGGGGGAAGGAGAGTCTGATCAACTCTCAGCGAAGGCCCTAGTACCTTCTAGTCTAGTGGAGATTAGAAGCGAAACCGCTTGAGCTTATCTGTATCTGAGAAATCTGAAATTGTTGGGTGGGATTTTTTGTGCAGAATGTGTGATGCGTGAATGTTAAATGAGTGCGGACTTCTTATAGCTGCGTTTCCAATTAACGCGAGTTCAATTGGCCAGCAACGGAAGGAAGCGATTGTTGTCTGTCTACCATTTTGTTTCTGGATCTGCGGACCCCTTACCGCAAATCCAAAAAAAAAATTCCCCCCCCCTCTTTGTGTGTTGTAACTGTAAGCTGTTAATATATGGCCTGGCTTTAAGGCTACCACTGGAATAGTGATGGCCAAAGCTATGCAGCCTAAAACAACTGAAAAAGTACTGACTAGGCCAAACAACAAGTAAATGATTTATATTTGAGAATCTGCAAAAAGCAGGTCTGAACAATGAGTCCTGACACAAACTGGTACAACTTTTTAAATCAAATACAGCACCTGTAATGAAAGAATGATGGATCAGATGAATAAAATGGGGCTTATTAATTTTGTATAAAATGATACAGAGGTCATACAGAGTTCTTAAGATGGTGTGAAAAGTATTGCAACAGGGAGATGTGAAACTGTTATCTCAACGCTTCCCAAACATGCTGATAAGACCGCGTGGGAAAGTATCATCTCAGAAAGTGAGAAAGATTAGGAGCAAGGTTTCTCACCATTCACTTCTATGGAGAGGTTTGTGTATAAAAGAGGGGAGATTTTGCCTTAGTTTTGGTCTCCTCCCCAACGCTTCTCTCAGACGGCAGGGCGCTGTGCAGATAAACCCAGAATCTGATGTCTGTATTTGTATCAACTGGAAGACTTGTGTTTGGGTAAGAAATAAAATGTACCTATCTATCTAAACCTATCTCTGTCTCTATTTTTATTGATTCTATCTTCTCTTTACCTAACATTTAGCCTACAAGGTAGATCACATACAAGTGATACTCAGTTTTGGACAGAAAGCAGTAGTTATGGGAATTAGTTTTCAATTACGGCTCCTAATGCCTTGTGATTGGGTGACAATGGAGGTTAGAGAAAACTATACAGAACCTGATGTATGAAATAAGTACCTTTAGTCCCCCGTGTGACGGAGTCAGAAAGAGGTCTACAAGAGGGGGCATTTAAACAGTGGTGAGCCCCGAACGCTGACAGTACTCGCTGACCTTCTTTATCTTCTTTTGAACGCAAGAGGGGATACTTATTTTGTGCGTTCAAATGTTCTATATTATTTTTCTATCACTTTTTTTCTCTTTTTCTCTCATCTTTCCCTATCACGGACACTGCCCACTTCAGGGGTATTGGGCACCAATGTTCTGTCCGTTCTCACCCCTACTTTAACTACTCTTCTATTCTTCTGTCTTTTACTTTCTTCCCTGAATAACACACCTGCTACCCTAACGCAGTGGGGTTGAATATTTGCGTTTCTGTCTTTCAATATTCTGTTCTGTTTTTTTCTCACCCTCTTTTCTCTCTCCTATCTTGTCCATTTCTTTGATTTGCGTGATGTGCGCAAGTGTGTGCTTGTTGTGTGATTGGTGCATACCAACGAATCCAGGCGACTGCGATTTGGGGTTTGCTGTAAGCTTATTTCAATGTTCAAAATCTTTGGATTGGTCTTTATGCTAGCATTCTCGCTTAACAATCCTTAGAGGTTGCGCATTTTCTGCTTCCCATCCCACCCTGTGTTCTGTCTTAATCCCTCCTTTTCAAATCCCTGTCCCCTTGTTCTCACTATGTATTCTGTTCTTTCTTCTTCGGTCGACCTTACTTTCTTCCCCAATCCCTTTTCCTGTTCTCCTTCATCCTAACTTCTTCTGCCTACCTCTTCCTATTAGTCCCCTGGGTCTAATCCTGCTCTTTCTCTTCTGTATGTTCCCGTATCGGGGGAATTTCCTTTACTCTAGGAGAACAGCACGCTTTAAGATTGCTCTCCCTTAAAAATCCTTCTGGTTTCTCTGTTCTTATAATCACTCTTCAAACCTGACAGCCCCCACCTTTTCACATCTGCTATTGCCTTCACTCTGTGTGTGCGACACATACTTTTGATCTTGTGCTGATTCCTCCTCATTCTTTCTGTTGGACTTCCTATAACTTTCTTTCCTATTCAGCTGAAAACAGTAATTACGGTGTTCAGCTTTGTAGCTGCTTACCGTCGTCCAACTGCTGTTTTCCCCTTATCTCTTTAAGTATATAAATGTTTCTTAAACTTCTCTGCCTTATATGACTTTTATATTTTCCCTTTTGAGTTCGTGGTGTATGCAAGATTAGTCTGTTCCTTCAGTTTTTTGCCATCCGTATCTAAAGCTTTGTGCACTACACTTCCCAGAAGACCCTAATCAGTTCCTTTCTCTCCTTATAACCTTTTTGGCTTCTTGTGCAAACTAGAAATCATTTTTTTTGATTTCCTAGAAAACTTTTCTTTTCCTTCTCAGTCCCATGTGGTGTCAGTTTTGATTCTCTTTCCGGAACAAAGCTTATTACATTACTAGTAACTGTCATATTTGATATATATACTCCCTCTTGGGCTTCGAATCTGCCTTTGTAAATCTATTTAAACTTGCCCGAAGAGGTGTAAGTTCTAAACCCCTTTTTCTCACATTTTTTAATATCCTTATCCTTATCCAGGCTCCCGAAACTGCCATTTCTTTCTGTAGCTTTTAAAGGTTTTCCCTAACAAGTGCTGTAGTTCACTATCTCAAGGACATGAGAATCTGGGAAGCTTGCCCACTTTAGCTGCCTTATCAGTCCAGCACTGCTTTGGGCAGAGGAGGCTCTACAGTTTACTTTTAAAAGCTCAGAAAGTGATTTTTTCTTCTCCCCCTTTTCCGTTCGTTTTTTTGTCCCTGTTTTATGCTGAAGTGGTACAACAGTCATTTACACAAGTATTTTTTTTTTTAACCTCTCGCTGTCTATCCTCTGTCAACTGTATTGCTCCTAAATCCATCTAACCAACTCCCTCTCATATCTTTTTCATATCATTCAACTCCGGTTTCCCCTCGAAATTGGGTACAACTTTTTCTTCAACATATTCTCGACTTATGTAAGGGTCCTTCCCTTAACGCCGATGAGATTATCTGATTCTCTGGTATGTTTCCTTAAGCAGGTACCATAATTGTAAAATGACTTATCTTTTCATGCCTCATGCTGCCAAGTCCGTTATACGTGCACCTCTGAGCATGTAAGAATGTACGGATGTATTTCTGCTTTCACTTTTAAAATTATGGCACTGCATTTTAGTCTTACTCTGCATTCTCCTTTTATCAGGGCATACTTTTTTCTCCTCTTTTGTGTCATTTTATTAGGACGTTGTCCCCCACTCTCCAAAATTTTCTGCTCATACTGCTTTGACTTTTGAGCGTTTCTTTCTCTTTTATCTCATTTCCCTTAAACAATAGACCGTCTGAGACTCTAATGCTTTCTCATTCTGTCTCTGAGCCGTGATTTTAAACCCCGAGACAGGTTTTTCTTCTTTTTGTGCTGCAAGTGACAGTTTGATAGACCTTATCGTGCCACACCTTCAAACATACATTACTTGACTTTCCCCTCTAAAAAACCAGCTTTCTCCTTCTTTGTCCTAGTGTGGTTTCCTGTGATCACATTACAATGCTTCTTAGCACATAAATCCTGTGGTAATCGTCTAGGAAGCCTTAGTCCGGAAGCTAAAAATTAACCCTTACTTAACAGAATCAAGCAATATGCTGGTAGTAATGAAATTGCCGTTTGAGAAGATGATGGCTGCGTGCCATGATAATACAGCGTTGCTTCACATCTCCAGTTATTTCCTGTTGGTTCTTTATAACCCAACCTTCTCTTTCCTTCTAATGCTGCAGCTGTCCTGTTTGTCATCATTTAGACACATAGTCACTGACTAGCATGTATGTTTCATGTCGTATCATTTTTGGTGTAAGCATCACATGTTTTAATTTGTTTTTTTCCCTTTCACCTGTTTAGCCACAAGAGCTTTCAAAACTGTCTTTTTCACTTCTGACCTAATTGAATGAATGACATTGTGCTTTATGTTACTACTTTCCCCCGTGGCTTACATGTGTTCTATGTTTGCTCTAAAATATTTCATTTTTTTTCCTCCCCTCTTGTATTTCATCACCTTTGAGATATGCTTTGGGGTATGGACATGCTATACTTTTGTCATCTCTTTTCTCCTCGTGTCACGCTATAAGCATTGGCTTGGATACCAATGCCTGGGGCTTACATCCCATCGAAGGTGACCCTTCAATGGATGACGGTATCGCAATTATTAGATTTTAAGCAGAACCCCATTCTATTTTCGGAATGGCCTGCATTCACTGAATTGGACTATTGCCCATATAGAAGTTACCGGTACAGATGCGCGCTGGGGATATACAGAGACGTCTAAAATCCTTTAGTTGCAAATTTTAGACAGGTTGACTGGGGGCCCTATATTTTTGTTCTCTTCTAGACGAATATTTAAGCATCTATGGGGGTTAGTGACAAAATGGCGAGTGTATTCCCATGTATGGCGAGTGTATTCCCATATTTCTAACCGGCGAAAACCAATTAGATCGCTGCCCTTAATTTTAGAGAACTTATTTCGCTGTTCGCTAAAATCTTTTTTTAGAGTTTTTGCTTCCCCCACTTTTGGGGTTTTCAATATGGCGAGTGTTATCCCATATCAAATTCATGGCGAGTGTTATCCCATATCAAATTCATGGCGAGTGTTATCCCATGTGCGATCCAAGGCGAGTGTTATCCCATGGTCAATTTCTATAGAAGCATACTCTGGAGGGCAGTATTTTTAGAGTAGGATATATATAGTAAGTGACACAACTGACTCTTGCACTATTCTCATGTTCATGGCTATCATTTCTTTGTTAATATAACCTGCGGCAAAAGCATTGAGCTTTCCGCCAATTAGTAATTTCTGTTCTAGGTTCCGCCACTGGAACGCTCTTGAAGACGCGTGAGTATAAAGGTGTTTTCTATACGCATGATGCATGTTTTCCTTTGAATGATCTTCCTTTGCACGTTTTATATATATATAGTTATAGAGGTACCTATTATAATTCTTTGAACTAGGATCCAACTTGAGATTTAATTTGCCATTTTACACTGCACACCTCCACCTATGTGGATTGCTTTCCCCTTATTCCTATTCCATTATGTCCACTCAGTCCTCCACTAGCCCCCTGGAAAGAGTTCTCAACTTTTTCCCCGCTGATAAAAAAGAACTTTCCCGTTTATGTCAGACCTGGCATACCGTTTGGTCCGCTAAAGACCCGGGACTGGAATGGCCAACAAAGGGCTCATTTGATCAGGGTAAGCTCCAAGCTTTGGTCTGCTACAATGAATCCAACAAAACTGGAAAATCTAGGGATAAGCACTTAGCTGCTATTAATAAGTTCATACTTATTGCTCAAAACCAGCACGATAGGAGTCTAGCTAAATCCGATACCGATCAAGCCCTTACCAAGATCCAGTAACACCTACTGCCCCACCAACCTTATGATGCTGCAGGTACTACAAGGCTTCTACCATGTGCATGGGATATACACCATAACCCCAGGATATTGTATAACCTGTCACAAATCCTCAGTTACAAATTCAAGGATCACAGACTGTGGCAACCCCGCTGCCTGCGGCAGCTCCTGCTTCTATGATTTTTGACCACCTACAACCGTGCACATTGCCGGTGTAGTTGAACTATCTCTTCCCTCATCACAAAAAAGACTCAATTCCTATATCTCAGGGATCGCACAAACGTCAGACGCCCTACCCCTCCAACAATCCCAATGACCCGACCACGCCCCAATTGCCTACTATTACTGCTGCTCCAACGATGCAAGCAACTACCCAGACGCTAACCCCACCACCGCCTCATGTATATCGTTCTATTGAAGGCTGATGAGATTGAGATACCCCCACTCATTATTGAGCAATACCCTTGTGTCCCGAACCCATCGGTCCGGTCAGCCGTCCAGCACCCTGCCATCAATCAAATTGATGTGGCTGCCCAGACCCCACTTGTCCTGGTCTAGGATCAGGATTGACCTCACACATGACTACCTACCCACATTAGGGGGCACACAACTCAAACATCACCTCCACCACTACGTTTGGACTCTTCTGTCCAAACTGGTCCCTTGCCCGCTGAATCCCTACAGTCTATCCTATCCCAATTGCAACAAATGGGTTTCATTCCATGTAGTCCAGCTACACAGACACGGGCTATTTGTCAGGAACTCTATGATCAGGGTTTCCTTAAAGCACCCCCGGTTCCAGTGAACTCTTCCATGCCTACTCTAGAACCTGAGTGTTCTACTCCTCCTGATGGGATCAATTGGGCGCACGCCCCAAGGGTAAAATTCCCCAATTAGCGGAGGAACTGGCTCTTCTCCGCCGTCCTCTCATACGTCCAGCCAAACCAGGTACCGGGGGTCTACCAAAAGTAATATCTTCTCCATTAGAAGAAGCCTGGGAAGTACTAAAACAACAACTTCCAAGTAAATCTGATTTGCAGGATATTCGAAACGAACCTCCCCAGTACTAAGTTTTCTCCTCCTCGAGGGAAGGAGATTCTTCTCACCTTGACCTACCCAAGCCCCTTCCCCTTGACACGCCAGTCCCTTCAGGTGCAGGCCGTCTGCCGTCACCCGGCCTCACCTTAGCCACTATAGGAGATGATCTCGTATACGTTTCAGAAGGACTTCGTTCTCTACGTAAATCCATGTCGGCACCCCCTGACACTATCGCATCTGCTACATTAAAATCCGAAATACCCCAGATACCCCAACAACATGATGTTAGTTTCTCATCATACTAGACAGCGTCATCCTCGCAGTTATCTTACTGATGAGGGATCTAGCCGCTGCCTTGCAGTCATTAACAGTCCCCGTCACCATACAGGTCTGAATATCAGTGCAGAACCTATCTTATCTAGTCCGCCTAGCACACCTGCCCAATATGTGGCATTACATGAGAACTCATGGCATTATGTTCAACCATGGGTTGATGACCTTGCAGGATGGTCTGAGGCACTCCAGCCCCAGTCCGCCCTTTTCCCGCGTGAAGGATCCTTACGATCAGACAAGCTCTCACTAGTGAGGGATCTTATTTATGATCACCCTGACCCTCATTGGGATCAGAACAACAACACTCTACCTAATCCAAGGCCTTCAGGTTTGGAAAAGTATGAGAATCAGTTTCCCCCAACCGCCTCGATTGATCTCCTTAAATCTTCATTGGTTAAACCTCTTGAGAAAGTAAAACTTTTTCCCCCTGCTGAATAAAATGTCAGGTGGTGTCCCTCATACGGAATACACCCCACTTTCAGCTGTTGAATTAAATAGCCTCATACTACAGCTACCGGATATTGCACTGGGAGGCAACCGCTGGTTAAAGAAATTACAGGACATAACCCTAGGAACTACTTTTGTCAGTCGGCGATATGAAAGCGCTCCTTGGCAGAACCCCACACGCTAGTGTCACTGACAATATTCACTCAATCGGGATATGCAAAGTTTGTAACAGATACCCAGTATGACGGCAACCCTTTGACAGAAATTCAGACCAAAGTATTTCAGGAAATCCGACCATGTATCCGACCCCTTAAAGACTTTTCAGTTATCACTTCCCAAAGATGGGAAATGGATTCAGAACCTATTGAGGCTTATTTACTGAGACTCCAAGACCTATATAAAGAAGAGACAGAGGAAAAATTCGACTCTGATAATGCCCTCCCAGTATTTTATCACTTACTTAAGGTACCTTACCTACAGAGATTAGAAATAAGCTGGAAACACAGTGGGGTCTCCAATTAGAAAAATGGCCTAAAAATTCGTGAACATATCCTACATCATTGTAGGAGGCTTATTAAAAGCAAACAAGATGAAGAGCAAAATCGCAAAACAATACGTACTAATCTAGACGTATTGCAGACTGAAGACCTTAAAGATAAAAAAACCTCTAAGAACTCTGACCCTAATAGCAATACTCCTGAGACCTCTCCCCTGTATTGTTATGTATGCTGATCAACGCTATGACAATAACGGCCGAAATCAAGGCCCACGGCCCTACCACCCAGGACCGTAGAACTGATTACCCAGAAGAACGGGGTCGACGCTCTCTACCCCAGCGAGGTCCCCCAAGGGGCCATCTTGGGGATACTAGGCGACAACGAGGACTATCGTTCCCGGCCTAGCCCTGATCGCTATCCTGATGTGCTCTGTTATCGCTGCCAACATACGGTCATTATGCTGCTGAATGTCTTCAGACACAGCCATATAGATTTAGAAAACCGCAGGTCCGTCAAAATCCCCCAGAATGCCAGTCATTCCCTTTGTGGAACCCGGATCAACGACGTTCCGCAGTGACCTCTGATCTAGGGATCAATATTACCCACCCCATAATGACTATGGCGTTACCCCGAACCCGATTTGATTTTATTGCTCTCAGTTACTATACTACTCAGCTCCTCATGTAGTATCCAGAAACCATTTCTCTGTATATGTATTGGTGTGTGATGTTTCTATTTCTATTACAGGTGACATGTTTTTATTTTATATTTCTCCTGGTTTAATTCAAGTGTATATTTATGGTACCATACAAATGACCTAACTGAGTCAGCAAGTTATTTAGTTGTTTCTATGCATACCTTCCCTGGGGAGTCCTTATCAACTGCAGGGATGAGCGATCCCCAGAGGATATTCATTTTATGTCTATTTTATATATATACCTGAACCTGACTTATTTATGCCATTTTACTTTATACGAGATCCCTTTTAAATAAAAGCTGTGTATTGCTCATTGTTAAAATGTTTTCTGCTTTAGCTGTTAGGCTGTATAAATTGAGTGGACATTCACTTCTTTAATTTGTTTTTTATAATATAAAGCCTTCATTTTTGAAATCTCTCTATGATATATGTGAATCTGAAAGCTTTTCATATTTCCTTGTCTAAGAAAGAAGAAATATTCCTATATGGAATGAATGCGAGAAATGTTCCCTTGAACTGGCCATTTGGGGAGATTCTTCAGCGCTTCCACCGCCATCAACCATGATCGATGAAAGAGAGAATTTAGAACTGATACTTAATTTGAGAATTACTGTTGCTGTTTCTGGACATTATAGATTCATATTATGTTTTATTTTCAATTTAGCAGTAATCCTGTCTAGATAGTGAAAAGGTTTTATTTCCTTTATTGTTCTAAATGTTTTTCCAAGAGTTTCCCCGTTATTTCTGTTTATGTAATTTAAATTGAAGTCGATATTGCTCAGATACAAGGGTAACATCAAACCCTAATACTGGCTCTGATATCATAATGTAGGTGTAAACTCTGTTAGTATCAACCTGTTATGCAATTGTTTGACTTTGGTGTAGGCTTACTTAAGCTGCATGTCTTTCTGTAGGTTTGACTAAGCTCCAAGAGGGGTAACGGATATATACAATGCTTCCCATACTTCCAGGTCATTATGCATATGTCAAGATCCATGCATGACTTGGTTAATATAAATTTTCCTAGGATTGACCATTTTTTGCTGTATGAGGCAACCTCATACTTGCTATCCACTTATTAGTGCTCATGATTGGATGCCAATGATGAGTACTAGTAAGGTCCAGGAATCCCGACCTGTTTAAGGATTCTGAATACCTACAACCTTAAACAGCCTATTAGTATGATCCACCTGAATTACTATTACCCGCATACCTATATTTCATGGGATTTTGTAAATGAGCTCATGGATTAGTCCCATTCATAAAACATTTCTCGCTACCGGTTTGGAGTAAGTCTCAACCGAAAACTAAACAATTGTACCAGTTGATCTTAAGACTCAGATAATTTGATGGCCTCATAGAATACCTTCTGGACGGATGGTACCAAGGTACGTTAACCCTGGTGTCACCCTATGGGATAGGGTGAAGAGGGGAATGTTAATATATGGCCTGGCTTTAAGGCTACCCACTGGAATAGTGATGGCCAAAGCTATGCAGCCTAAAACAACTGAAAAGTACTGACTAGGCCAAAACAACAAGTAAATGATTAAATATTTGAGAATCCTGCAAAAAGCAGGTCTGAACAATGAGTCCTGACACAAACTGGTACAACTTTTTTAAATCAAATACAGCACCTGTAATGAAAGAATGATGGATCAGATGAATAAAATGGGCTTATTAATTTTGTATAAAATGATACAGAGGTCAACAGAGTTCTTACGATGGTGTGAAAAGTATTGCAACAGGGAGATGTGAAACTGTTATCTCAACGCTTCCCAAAACATGCTGATAAGACCGCGTGGGAAAGTATCATCTCAGAAAGTGAGAAAGATTAGGAGCAAGGTTTCTCACCATCACTTCTATGGAGAGGTTTGTGTATAAAAGAGGGGAGATATTTTGCCTTAGTTTTGGTCTCCTCCCCAACGCTTCTCTCAGACGGCAGGGCGCTGTGCAGATAAACCCAGAATCTGATGTCTGTATTTGTATCAACTGGAAGACTCTGTGTTTGGGTAAGAAATAAAATGTACCTATCTATCTAAACCTATCTCTGTCTCTATTTTTAGTGATTCTATCTTCTCTTTACCTAACATTTAGCCTACAAGGTAGATCACCTACAGTGATACTCAGTTTTGGACAGAAAGCAGTAGTTATGGGAATTAGTTTTCAATTACGGCTCCTAATGCCTTGTGATGTGGGTGACAATGGAGGTTAGAGAAACTATACAGAACCTGATGTATGAAATAAGTACCTTTAGTCCCCCGTGTGACGGAGTCAGAAAGAGGTCTACAAGAGGGGGCATTTAAACAAAGCATTATGGGAGGGAAATCGTCTAGACAAATTGATACTCCCCTAGATTGTATGCTTAAGAATTTCAAAAAAGGATTTTTAATTAAGACTATGGACAGACTTTAAGCTCAAGTACTTTAAGAACCTTGTGTGAAGTTGAGTGGCCATCTATGGGAGTGGGGTGTGCCCCTAGTGGCAGCTTAGATATTGAAGGTAATCCGGAAGGTCTACAGCATAGTTGTAGGAGAACCAAGAATATTCTGAACAACTCCCTTATATAGATTCCTGGGATAGCCTTGTGACTGACCCTCCCTCTTGGTTGAAAACTTATATGGGATCCCCAGTAAAATTCATGTTAGGCCGTGCTCAAAGAAAGATTAAAAAATCTACATGGAAGAGGGAAAGAGCCCTAGGAAGCCTACCACCCAATCTGTGGCTTCCGCCCTACCCTGTCTGAGAAACCCATACTCTCTGATGACCCCTCAGACCTTGAGCCACCACCTTATGGCCCATTGTTGGGGTTCCGTGCCGCCCCTAGAGATCCACGCCGCCCAGCCCAAGCTTCTCCAGTACAGGCTTCTCCGGATAGTTCCTCCCCCACTGTGCGAACCCCACCACATCCTAGGTTGGACTTTTCAGCCAGTCTCTACCCTCCTCTGCCACATCCTTCCCTGTTAACCTCCGAAGACCCGCTTTGGGCTCCACTCCCTGACTCCTCAACTCCCGACAGCCCAGCCTCTCCTTCTAATACCCCTCCCCACTCATCAGGGGCCCGGCAATCCCTTTCAATGGACTGAATCACCTGTGACTACCTCTCAGTCTATGAGTACCCCTCCCCATCCCTCAGGGTTTCCACCCACCTCCCCTGAATGGGTTAGACCTGCTGCAATCACCTTTGAGCATGATAGGAGGGTGCTCCTAGCTCTACCTCAGATTCCATTCCACCTCTCGAGAATTCTGCCACTGCCGTCAGGTAACCTACCACTCGACCGGATCCTAATATCAGGGTCAGGTTATACAGGCACAGGCCTATCAGTATGTACCCTTCACAACCACCGATCTCCTGAATTGGAAGACGCATTACCCCTCTTATACTGAAAAGCCTCAGGCAGTAGTGGACCTAGTGGCTAGTATTATGGCCACCCATAACCCAACCTGGACTGATTGTCAACAACTTCTCCTGACCCTCTTCACAACTGAGGAGAGGCGGAAGATTTTGCAAAATGCTGAGGCCATCACGCGAGCGCGTGCCCCCAGGGGACACAGAACCTAGAGGAATGGGTTAGAGCTCGGTTTCCTCGCGCAGCTCCAGTTTGGGATGCAAATGATGGGCAGCACTATGAACTGTTGTCTGGCTATTGCCGGGACTTGCTGGAAGGTATGAGGAAAGGCATAAAGAGGCCCATTAATCTGGCAAAGGTCTCTGAAATTCTCCAAGGGGCAACTGAATCCCCTGGGGCCTTTTTAGAGCGACTAATTGAAGCCTACAGAACATACACCCCATTTGATCCTGAAGCACTAGAAAACCAGAGAATGGTGAATAGTGCATTGGTGGCCCAGAGTATGCCAGATATCCGAAGAAGTTGCAGCGTCAAGAGGGATTCGCAGGGATGAATACCACCCAGCTAATTGAGATCGCAACCAAGGTTTCATTAATAGAGATCAGGAGGTGCGCCGAGAGGCTGACCGGAAGATGCAGAAGAAGGCCGACCTTTTAGCGGCAGCCATTACTAATTCCACCCTTAATCGAGGTCGACCTCTAGCTAATGGGAAGCCAAAGTGGGACCCCGGACCACCAGCCAGGCCCCGAGATTCCTTCAATCAATCCCGGCCAAGGGGGGGAGAATCCCAGACCAAGATTGGAGAGGGATCAGTGTGCCTACTGTAAGGAAAGAGGGCACTGGAAAGATGAATGCCCCCCAGAGGCGCCAGGGGACTGAGAAGGGGACCAGGAGATCGAGGCAAGCCGAGGCCGAGGTCGAGAGGGAAGATATGAGCCTGCTGAATCTGACATCATCGGGATAGCCGAGATGGCAGAATGGGACGAATAGGACAGACCGGGTTCCTACAAACTGGGCTCCCAGGAACCTATGGTCAAGTTAACTATAAGGAGCCGCTCAATTCCATTCATGATTGATACAGGAGCTGAACATTCTGTTGTGACGGAGCGATTAGCGCCTGTGTCTGGAAAAACTGTCCGAGTGGTGGGACCCGGGGTGCAGAACCGGAGGCCCTTCCTGACGACCCGTAGATGCCAATTAGGCTCACACACAGTCACTCATGAATTCCTGTATATGCCAGACTGTCCAATCCCTTTGTTAGGTCGAGACCTGCTGTCCAAGCTTAGGGCCCAAATTTCCTTTGACTCTGATGGCCAGACTTCAGTCTCCTTTCGGCCCCCGACATCTAGCCCTAAGGGTATTGAGTTTCTGCTGCCCCCTTGAAGAAGAATGGCGGCTGCATCAGTCAGGGCCAAGTTGACCTACCCCTGGCAGATAGCTTTCAGGTCATGGGGTATGGGCAGAAGATAATCCCCCAGGGTTGGCCCGAAATATTCCTCCTGTCCATGTAGACTTACTTCCAAGTGCCCGGCCAATCCATCTTCGCCAATACCCAATTCCCCGAAAGGCTCTGGAAGGGATCCAAGCACACCTGAATCGTTTGTTATCCCATGGAATTATTCGACCTTGCCAGTCTCCATGGAATACGCCACTGTTGCCAGTTCAGAAGCCAGGGACTGAGGACTACCGGCCAGTCCAAGACTTACGAGTGGTCAACAAATCCACTATCTCATTACACCCTGTAGTGCCTAACCCATATGTCCTGTTAGGATTGATACCTTCTGGAGCTACCCATTTCACGACACTAGATCTAAAAGATGCCTTCTTTTGTATTCGGGTGGCCCCCGCCAGTCAACTGCTTTTTGCCTTTCAATGGGAAAACCCAGTAACAGGAAGGAAGCTTCAGTATACATGGACCCCCTGCCACAGGGGTTCAAGAATTCCCCCACTATTTTTGGGACAGCCCTAGGGCAAGACCTTAAGACTTTTAAATCTGAGCCTTCCAGGCGAGTTTTACTCCAGTATGTAGATGACCTCCTGATTGCAGCAGTGACTCAGGAAGAGTGTTTTGAGGCTACCAGAGAATTGCTGGAGCTACTCTTGGATGCAGGCTATAAGGTCTCACGCTCAAAGGCCCAACTTTGTCAGTCAGAAGTGAAGTATCTGGGTTTTTGTATTTCCCAGGGAAGTCGGAGACTGGATGTCAGTAGGAAGCAAGCAGTTGCTGCAATTCCCCACCCAAGTCCAGAAGGGAAGTTAGGGAATTTCTGGGAGCAGCCGGATTCTGCAGAATTTGGATTCCAAATTTTGCACTGATGGCGAAACCCTTTACCAAGCCACAAAGGGGGGTGAAAAGGAACCATTTGAATGGGGACCTACAGCTCAACAATCCTTCATTGCCATAAAGAAAGCCCTACTCCAAGCCCCTGCGTTAGGCCTTCCTGATGTGGAGAAACCTTTCTCACTGTATGTCCATGAGCGACAGGGGTTGCTCTGGGTGTGCTGACCCAGATGATGGGATCCTGGCAGAGGCCTGTTGCATACCTGTCTAAACAGCTGGATGGAGTGGCTAAAGGATGGCCAGCCTGCATGAGGGCCATTGCAGCAACAGCCTTACTGGTTCAGGAAGCTGATAAGTTGACCTTGGGGCAAGAACTGGTTGTTAAAGTCCCCACGCAGTTCTTACCCTCATGGAGTATAAGGGCAACCACTGGTTTACAAATAACCGCATGGTTAAGTACCAAGCTAGCTTGTGTGAGAATCCACGGATACACCTGGAAACGGTGGCTACATTCAATCCCGCCACTCTTTTGCCAGCATCTGAGGGACCACCGATCATGATTGTATCCAAACCATGGATGAAGTGTACTCCAGTCGACCAGATCTTAAAGATGTTCCGTGGAGGGACCCAGATGTAATTTATTTTACAGATGGAAGCAGTTATGTGGAGAACTCCAAGCGATTGGCAGGCTATGCTGTGGTGACAGAAGACAAGGTGATAGAAGCAAGAGCCCTGCCTCAAGGAACTTCAGCCCAGAAAGCAGAACTTGTGGCCCTCATACGA
This sequence comes from Microcaecilia unicolor, assembly GCF_901765095.1. Taxonomy (NCBI): domain Eukaryota; kingdom Metazoa; phylum Chordata; class Amphibia; order Gymnophiona; family Siphonopidae; genus Microcaecilia; species Microcaecilia unicolor. The sequence goes on along the minus strand of NC_044040.1, from coordinate 93,192,478 downwards.
GCTCTGGAGCTAGCAGCAGGACTGGTAACCAACATTTATACTGATTCCAAGTATGCCTTCACAACTTTACACGCTCATGGAGCTTTGTATAAGGAAAGGGACTCATAAATGCTGCAGGCCAACCTGTTAAGTATGGACCTGAAATACTTCAGCTGCTAGAGGCTGTTTGGGCCCTAAGAAGGTAGCTGTCATTCATTGCAGGGGACACCAAAGGGTAGATACTCCAGTGGCCCGAGGGAACCGCCATGCTGATCGGTGGCCAAGGAAGCTGCTCGAGGACCCCCAGCAAGTACTGTGACCCCCCTGTTCCAAATTCGACTGCAAGAATGGACGCCTATGTACACCCAAATGGAAGAGAAATGGGCTCAAGAGGAAGGTGCAGTAAGGAGACCTGATGGCTGGTTACATCTCCCTGATACCAGAGTTCTGGTGCCACGCCACCTAGCTTGGCCTGTAGTGTCTCAAGCTCATGACCTATCACACTTAGGGAAAACAGCACTAGCCCGCCTACTCAGTCGAGTAGTGGTGCTGGAAGGATTGGATAGTCTGGTTGCCACTGCCTCTGCCCGATGTACTCTCTGTGCCCAGAATAATGCTCGTCAGGGACCCCGTATTCCACCAGGAGTTCAGTCTAGGGACTAACACCCTTTGAGTCTCTAGTTATAGACTTCACAGAAATGCCCAGGCGCGTAGGCTCCGATACCTCTTGGTCATGGTCTGTACCTTTTCTGGGTGGGTGGAAGCATATCCTACAGTCACTGAGAAAGCCACAGAAGTAGCTCGAGCCCTCCTTAGGGATGTCATCCCCAGGTATGGACTGCCCCTTGCCATAGGTTCAGATAATGGTCCCGCCTTTGTTGAAGCTACACTTCAGGCCCTGTCCCGCGCATTACGCATTACTTGGAAATTGCATTGTGCCTATCGTCCCCAGAGTTCAGGGCAGGTTGAGCGGGCAAACAGAACCTTGAAAAATAGCCTAGCAAAGATTTGTCAGGAAACCCAACTGAAATGGCCACAGGCACTGCCACTAGCCCTCTTCCGCCTCCGATGCACTCCAACTAAAGGAACAGCCCTCTCCCTTTGAAATTGTGTATGGGAAGCCCCCAGCCATTTTGCAGGGAATTAAGGGAGACATAGGGATTTTAGGGTCTGCCCAGGTACAGGAGCAGGTAGCCCTCTTGGGCAAGATAATTTCTGAGCTTCAGTCTTATGTGAGAGAAATAAACCCTGTCCCCTTCCAGGCTCAGGTACATTCCTTCCTGCCAGGGGATAGAGTTTGGGTGAAAGACTGGAGGCTCCAGCCTTTGGGGCCCCGATGGAAAGGACCTTTTACTGTTTTGCTTTCTACCCCTACAGCTGTGAAGGTCGCAGGGATAACTCCATGGGTCCATTGGTCTCGAATTAAGTCTGCTGACCAGACTGAGCCCAGCAAGGATCAGACGGAGCCTAAACAGTGGAGAGCAGAAAGAGATCCTGCGGAGCCATTGAAGTTGCGCTTGACCCGAACCAAAGAATCTATTAGCTGAAAAGAAGGGTCAACTGCATACTGCAGAGTTGCTGAACTTCGGCTTCACACTGAGACTCTTTCTTGCCCAGATTCTGGCTTTCTTGGAATTTGAGAGCTTGATCCTTGTCAGTTGAGGGTCTATCCCAACTGGTAAAACTCAAAGACTGAGAACACTATATTAGTAATCTGTGATTAGCACAGACTGTTGAAATATTATTGCTTAATTAGTTTGCTGTATTTGTTTTAGATTAGGAAGAAAGAAAATGTTAGTAGTTTGGATGCTTTTGTTGTTTTCTACTCCTTGCCTCCTTGTTCCTAAAACCCCAACTCGCTCCAACCTTTGGTTACACTCTGTCCAGGAACTAATTAGCCAGGCAAAGATTACTTCCCCTTGTATTGTGTTCCCGATTTTCCCCTTATACTACAGATGTCCCAGCTGTTCCTGTCCCTGTGCAGCTCCCAGCTCTTATACCTCCCTACTTTTCGAGTTCAGGCCCTTGGAGCCAGGATTATACTTGGTGGTCCTTTTATATGCTACTTCCCCCTCTGACTCTTCTCTAAGGCCGGTTTTTACGTCTCCCTATCCAGCTTCTGGAGTGTTTTGTTTAACAAGAGACATCTCAACTGTTCTTCCCATTCCCTGTAACTATACTAATGTTCTCCCAGAGAAGGAGGAACCTGTGTGGGTAGTTTCTCCAGGTACTCCTATGTGCCCTACTACCATACCTGCAGATTATGACCAAGGTGATTATCTGGCTCCTAACTATACTACTGAGAAGACTATAGTGTCCCATCCTATTTTCTACTTTCATAAGTCCCCGGGGTATGAAGGGGTTGCATCATATGAGCGGTCTGTTACAATTGGGGATTGGCACCTATGGTGTACAAAGTCTCCATTTCTTCTTCGTTCCCCTGGGATAGGGGCTCGCATTATGGGCATCCTAATCTCCATCCTGTGCCTACATTTATTGGGAACTTTCGTCGCCCTCTCCTTGGTCATTACTGGCTCTGTGATAATGTCCTCCACATGATCCTTCCCCCCACATATGATTTTTTGTATTGGTAACCTTGAATTATTTTCCTAAAGTTATTCCTCTTCTCAAACCACCATCCCCGCACCGCTCTAAGCGAGAGGCCTTGTCCTTACCTTCCTCCGTTGCCACAGAGGATGAGGCGATTGAATTAGCCCTCCAGTATATTAACTCTACTTATCCTCTGACTAAAAAGAGACTTGTAGCCCTTTCTGCCACGGCCTGGATTCCAATTGGGGGCCCGGTAGCGGGTATTACTGAACTAGGTATGGCCACCCGGAGACTTCAATCCCTACTTCATGTTTTAGTTCATGAGCTGAATGTGGTAGTCAATGCATTGCAGGATCAAATTAATGAATTAAGTATAGTCTCGGTATAACCGTATGGGTCTTGACTATCTCTTTGCAGCCCAGGGTGGCCTCTGCACAGTGCTAAATTCTTCAGAGTGCTGTACTATTGTCATAAAGGACGCATGTAGTTAGGCATGCTATGGATAAAGTCCTACAGTTGGCCAGCCTTAATGTGGAGGATTACCGAGGAGGATTAGACCTTACCTCCTGGTGGTGGTCATGACCTCCTGGATACGTCCTTTGTTTATTTCCCTAATAGTCTTAGTTTTAGCAGGGTTGTTGTTTTGTTTCCTGGCCTCATGTGCTTCGGCAGTATGCCGTCGGACCTTAACAAGTAGGGTAATGGTGGTTCATAAGTCTATTCCTAGTTAGGACCCTATAATCTCCAGAGTTTGAGTAGTGAGACTTATCTCTGCATAAGCTGATTTTAGTCTCAAAGGGGGGAATGAGGCAGTGGGCAAAAGAAATTGATTAATTCTGAGAAATCATATGAAGGGTTAAGTCTGTTTAAAAATATGGGGTTTAAAAGCTTGGTGATTTGAATTCTAACTTTTTACCTTGCAACTAAAGTGAAGGAATGCCAGATGGTTCAGATTATGAAAGTCTAGCTTGCCGAGCTAAAGGTTAGAAAGGTCAGTGAGAAATGAAACTCTGTCCCTGTGAATGATGATGGGCTAGCTCAACATCTGATACTATTAGGCATACTGAATAGTTTTGCAAGCAGGCATGAGCCAGACATATGACATATTGTAGTTTAAGAATAGGCTGAAATACTATTTAGAAGTGCTTAATATGTAGATATTCCTGATGTTTAGATTTGTTTTATTGGGAATTTGATTATGCTTATTTTGAATATGTATTCTGTGTAGTTAATATGTAGGAAACCTTTTTAAATTCTGTATCATTCTTTGTCTGACGTTCTAAGTAAGATTAGACTGCAGTGAAGAGGCCAACATGTGTTTTAAGTTATTCTGCAGTTCTGGCTGGTTCAATGTATAAGCTGATAGGTGAAAAGAGGTCAGGACTAGTCAGCTCTCTTCTCCTTGATTAATTATAGGTAAATGTAGAAATGGTCTTGAAAGTAATAACTGATATGTATGCCATTAAGTAAGACTGGCCCTTGACCCCTTTAATGAATGCCAGAGTTTAGTTAGCAGTTAGTACTAGGAATATGAGAAATCAATCATAATAACATGTAAGAGACTGGAGCCCAAATGTCTGGTGTAAGGGGCCCCAGGTCACAGGTCAGTTTAGGATGTCTGGAACCTATGTAACTGATATTTGTATGGAGCTGATTGGTTGAGGCAAGGTAATCAATCTATTCCTTAACCAATTGGAGAGTAAGGGGGCTAGGCTAGGCTAGATAGAACTGTATTTAAGTGGGAGCAGAAGCAGCATACGTCAGAAGGACAGAAGGAACAGACAGAAAAGGAGAAGACAGCATAAGAAGAGAAGCAGCTGAGACAGAAGCCACAAAGACACAGAGAGCTGAGAGAGACAAAGAGAGCTGAGAAAGAGAAGAAGACTTAATGCTGATGTTCTACTTTGTTTGCTGGCAATAAAGAAGATTTCTCTCTCATTCTGGTGTGCTGTCTGACTCCTGAGGTATCATAAATTCATGCATCAATTCCTGCAACAATTCTTGGTGGCAGCGGTGGGATCCTGAATCCTGCATTAATCCCAGCACCCAACTGACTGGAGAATTCGCCGGTATGTATTCTATATTGTAATCCTAGCTAGGAAATTGTAAACCAGCCCCTCAAAAATTGGGGGAAGGAGAGTCTGATCAACTCTCAGCGAAGGCCCTAGTACCTTCTAGTCTAGTGGAGATTAGAAGCGAAACCGCTTGAGCTTATCTGTATCTGAGAAATCTGAAATTGTTGGGTGGGATTTTTTGTGCAGAATGTGTGATGCGTGAATGTTAAATGAGTGCGGACTTCTTATAGCTGCGTTTCCAATTAACGCGAGTTCAATTGGCCAGCAACGGAAGGAAGCGATTGTTGTCTGTCTACCATTTTGTTTCTGGATCTGCGGACCCTTACCGCAAATCCAAAAAAAAAATTCCCCCCCCTCTTTGTGTGTTGTAACTGTAAGCTGTTAATATATGGCCTGGCTTAAGGCTACCACTGGAATAGTGATGGCCAAAGCTATGCAGCCTAAAACAACTGAAAAAGTACTATGACTAGGCCAAACAACAAGTAAATGATTTAATATTTGAGAATCTGCAAAAGCAGGTCTGAACAATGAGTCCTGACACAAACTGGTACAACTTTTTAAATTCAAATACAGCACCTGTAATGAAAGAATGATGGATCAGATGAATAAAATGGGGCTTATTAATTTTGTATAAAATGATACAGAGGTCATACAGAGTTCTTAAGATGGTGTGAAAAGTATTGCACAGGGAGATTTGAAACTGTATCTCAAAGCTTCCCAAAACATGCTGATAAGACCGCGTGGGAAAGTATCATCTCAGAAAGTGAGAAAGATTAGGAGCAAGGTTTCTCACCATTCCTTCTATGGGAGGTTTGTGTATAAAAGAGGGGAGATTTTGCCTTAGTTTTGGTCTCCTCCCCACCGCTTCTCTCAGACGGCAGGGCGCTGTGCAGATAAACCCAGAATCTGATGTCTGTATTGTATCAACTGGAAGACTTGTGTTGGTAAGAAATAAATGTACCCTATCTATCTACAAACTATCTCTGTCTCTATTTTTATTGATTTCTATCTTCTCTTTACCTAACCTTTAGCCTACAAGGTAGATCACATCCAAGTGATACTCAGTTTTGGACAGAAAGCAGTAGTATGGGAATTAGTTTTCAATTACCGGCTCCTAATGCCTTGTGATTGGGTGACAATGGAGGTTAGAGAACTATACAGAACCTGATGTATGAAATAAGTACCTTTAGTCCCCCTGTGACGGAGTCAGAAAGAGGTCTACAAGAGGGGCATTTAAACAGTGGTGAGCCCCGAACGCTGACAGTACTCGCTGACCTTCTTTATCTTCTTTTGAACGCAAGAGGGGATACTTATTTTGTGCGTTCAAATGTCTATTTATTTTTCTATCACTTTTTTTCTCTTTTCTCTCATCTTTCCCTATCACGGACACTGCCCACTTCAGGGGTTGGGCACCAATGTTCTGTCCGTTCTCACCCCTACTTTAACTACTCTTCTATTCTTCTGTCTTTTTACTTTCTTCCCTGAATAACACACCTGCTACCCTAACGCAGTGGGGTTGAATATTTGCGTTTCTGTCTTTCAATATTCTGTTCTGTTTTTTCTCACCCTCTTTTCTCTCCTATCTTGTCCATTTCTTTGATTTGCGTGATGCGCAAGTGTGTGCTTGTTGTGTGATTGGTGCATACCAACGAATCCAGGCGACTGCGATTTGGGGTTTGCTGTAAGCTTATTTCAATGTTCAAAATCTTTGGATTGGTCTTTATGCTAGCATTCTCGCTTAACAATCCTTAGAGGTTGCGCATTTTCTGCTTCCCATCCCACCCTGTGTTCTGTCTTAATCCCTCCTTTTCAAATCCCTGTCCCCTTGTTTCACTATGTATTCTGTTCTTTCTTCTTCTTCGGTCGACCTTACTTTCTTCCCCAATCCCTTTTCCTGTTCTCCTTCATCCTAACTTCTTCTGCCTACCTCTTCCTAGTCCCTGGGTCTAATCCTGCTCTTTCTCTTCTGTATGTTCCCGTATCGGGGGAATTTCCTTTACTCTAGGAGAACAGCACGCTTTAAGATTGCTCTCCCTTAAAAATCCTTCTGGTTTCTCTGTTCTTATAATCACTCTTCAAACCTGACAGCCCCCACCTTTTCACATCTGCTATTGCCTTCACTCTGTGTGTGCGGACACATACTTTTGATCTT